>NC_080670.1:107630777-107715777 GCF_030247195.1 Topomyia yanbarensis | reverse complement strand
ATTGTACCGATTTATATGGGAAATTCCAGTGTATCCTTACTAACACCCCTGTAACTCCGGAAGCAAGAGTCAGAACCGAATGAAATTCAGCAGCAGTCAATGGCATTACTGTATTTGAAATCAAGTTTGTAAAAATCGGTAGAGAATTCGTTGGGGAACGGATGTGATATTAGCTTAGGAACTTGGCGGGTTCCCCGGGGCGTCATGATCCGTCAAAGGTGGCCAATGTGGTCAAAGCTGCTTTGATTGATCATTAGTGATCCAGACCCGCAAACTAGAGTAATGTTACATCAATTTTAATATGTTTTACATCATTTGAACATCGTGGTGGTACTAGTTTATATGGGAATTTGCTGTGTGACCGCACTCTTCAACCCGTAACTCCGGAACCGGAAGTCGGATCAACTAAAAATTCAATAGCAGCTTATGAGAGCGTTATACCTTTCAGATGAAACTAAGTTTGCGAAAATCGGTTCAGCCATCTCTGAGAAAATTGTGTGAGTTTAAATGACACACACATACACACACATACATATACACACAGACATTTGCCGATCTCGACGAACTGAATCGAATGGTGTATGACACTCAGCCCTCCGGGCCTCGGTTACAAAGTCGATTTTTACAGTGATTGCATAGCCTTTCTTTATATGAGAAAGGCAAAACAAGTGTTTTAAAGTGATTCGCCGCAACAGGAGAACTTATCTGGTCACGCTAAGCACCAGTTGGAAAAATCAACGACGCAGCGACACCGGCGAAGGGAACGACAGCGAGCAGTCCGCCATTCTTCACACCTACCATTCCTCAGATGCTATCAGTCATCGAACTGTAAGTAGTAATTATTATATTAAGCACAGCTGTGCGAGACAATGCCTGAACCACGTTCTAATGAAATTGAGCAGTTGAAAGCTCAAATTGCTGAGCTTCAAAATGTGGTCAGGAGCAACGCTGGTATATACAACGTGCCCGACCCAATTAAACAGTTGTCGGAATTTTCCGGCAACAAAACAGAATTACTCATGTGGCTCGACGAAGTCGACCAATTGTATGAGAGTTTCAAGGTTAAAGGTGAAAACGGTGCACCTGATTCCTTTAATGCTTACTACTTACAAGCCATTAAAAATAAAATTAAAGGCGAAGCTCGCGTAACACCATGCGGGAACGGAAACCCGAACACCATAAGTGAAATAAAAAACCTATTTTAATCCACCTAGCGGTGCAATTGTGCCTTTCTCATTTCTCTAAATGGCACGGAGGCTTTTTATGTTCAACATAATTGTGGAAATGTCCATTACATTCTTAGTACACTTTGCACTTATACACAATGGCATGCCAGCCATGAACTTGATGAGCTACGTGTTGACGGTGATACACTTGAAATAAAAAAATATAATACTGCATTAGCCTAATCAGCATTAGATCAATGTTATCTGCTTACTAACTCATTTTGTCATGCGGGGATGGGTATGTGAGGAGGGCGAAAGTCCCATGAACGAACGACTTCCCAGCTTAAATTGGTATGCTTTGTAATATAGTGGTGGTTTAAAGATGATGGGGTTGAAAGGGAGGGGTATGAGGGCTGGATGGGGTGGTGGCCTGAGGGGTGATTTAAGGCGCTTTTTAAAGGAGGGAAGTGAACAGTAGAGGGGGGGGGGGTGTAACCCATCTCCGTAAACAATCAACTACGCCCCTGTTAAAATCCAGAAACCTTATGAGAGTCAAAAAAAAATTTTGGCCGGGATTAGGTTGACGTTTTTCAGAGTGATTGCATAACCTTTCTATATGAGAAAGGCAAAAATGTGCCAAAATCCAAAAAAGTGAATCGTCGTCAAATTTTTTTTCGAGTTTGCATCAAATCTCGACGTTTCATGCACCTTGAACACATTTAACATCAAAAATAAAAATTCTATTTTTAATTTTTCCTACAGTTTATATGAGAAATTTCTGTGTGGCCGCACTCTGAAACCCGTAATTCCGGAACCAGAATTCCGATCGATCCAAAGTTCAATAGCAGCCGATGGGAAGGTTGCACCTTTCATTTGAGACTAAGTTTGGGCAAATCGGTCCAGCCATCTCTGAGAAAAATGAGTGAAATTATTTGACACATACGCACATACATACACACACACACATACACACACACATACATGCATACACACACATACAGACTTTTTCCGATCTCGACGAACTGAGTCGAATGGGATATGACACTCGGCCCTCCGGGCCGGGATTAGGTTGACGTTTTTCAGAGTGATTGCATAACCTTTCTATATGAGAAAGGCAAAAATGTGCCAAAATCCAAAAAAGTGAATCGTCGTCAAATTTTTTTTCGAGTTTGCATCAAATCTCGACGTTTCATGCACCTTGAACACATTTAACATCAAAAATAAAAATTCTATTTTTAATTTTTCCTATAGTTTATATGAGAAATTTCTGTGTGGCCGCACTCTGAAACCCGTAATTCCGGAACCAGAATTCCGATCGATCCAAAGTTCAATAGCAGCCGATGGGAAGGGTGCACCTTTCATTTGAGACTTGTAAGTAGGGGTTTGCCCACTACTCGGGTTCTTGTTTGCCCGGCGAACCCTTCTTTTCAGGGCGGCCTAGGTGCTTCTACAGAATTTCGGATTTTCGTTTCACAAGAAAAAAAAGTAAACAAACAAACTAAATTTACCAATTTTTATTCCACCGATCCCCTTCACTGCATACTACGCTGCTTCGTTTGTAACTGCTGGCGGACTGGCGGGCGGGTTTCTCCGTACGGCCGGGACAACAACGGCCTGGTCTGTCTACTGGTATCCCAGCTGGCTGCTCCGGCAGCGGTCCTTGGCGTTTAGCTAGGGAGGTGAGCTTGGCTCCTTTGTTGGAACCTCCCTAGCGACGTTGGCGACGAATCGCCGGATCGTCTACTCGCCGTAAACGATCCCGGAAGTTACCGCAGTAAACTTCCCAGGGGGAACCTTTGTCCGCCCTGCTTCGTTCTCCTTGGCTATTAGCTATAGAGGAGAGCTTGGCTCGTTCGACTTATCCTCTATAGCGAGAACGGTCGATGTTCGGTTCCTTGTGAATTAGCCGGGGTAGCGAAAGAACTCCTTTTCTGTTAGCTTACCCCTGTTGGCGAACCGACACCGTAGTTTTCACTGTGCCCGAACCACAGGCCGGCAATCTCGACGGGTGATTTTACCGTCGCACTCGCGCACTTCGCTACACTTGCTATCGTGGCGGGAAACTGTCCCGAAAACAAAAAAACGTAATCTGGCAGACGTCTGTATATCGCCGTGGTTCGTCACTTTCTGTCTCTTCACGATGGCCGCCTTTTTTACTCGACCCAAAACAAACACCAAAACCAGCACCAAGAAAAACAGTACCGCCGCATAACTGATATCGATATGTGCAGCATATCCAGCACACTTATTGCAGCAAGAGGAGAGCGGTGGCCTATCTAAGCCCTATGTTTCTTGTATACAAACATAAAACAAAAATTACTACACCTATCTGCTTACACAAAACCGTTCACAAACGCAAAACTATATAAAAATTTACAAACTAAATGTGAACGGTATCGAACAGCGGTGAGCATAACTTTAACGTAAACAATACACTCTACGGAGTGTATACGTAAAAAAAGGGTATATTTCCACCCAGTGCTAAATTGTTACCCTGACGGGTTACAATCTCGCCCACACCGGGTGGAAAAAAAATTGGCAACAATTTTTTTTCTAACCTAACACCTAACACCGATACAATAATATTGAACGAAATGAATAAATAAATAAATAAACAAAGAAAAACTAACTACACCTAATCATTTCTTCCGCAATTTATAAATTTTCATCTCAGAACTAATCGACCGGATGTCCTAACCGGTGAACTGTTTGTCTGTGTTGGGTCTGATAATACTGACAGCATACGCGAAGCGAGAGGTTGTCAGCCATCGTCATTACTCGGTTATGGGTTGAACCCTAAATCTAATCCGAAAGCAAGATCGGTAACAACTCGATATTCCTAAAATTCTGCAAGTGACATTGACAATTTTCAATGTTTCAACTTGCAGGGGAACGGTTGTCGGCATTATATTGTTCTTTTTCATCGACTGTCCAGAAATGTCTTACGTGTCCTTACGATACCAGTACTACACACTTGTGTTGGGGATTCAATCCAAATACATTCATACAATCCCATTCATTCATCCTCAATCACCGGCCTGCTCGATCATTCCCATTCCGATAAGCACTTCGAATTAACCCCAAAACAATTTTATCTTATCATTCACACATGCATTCATGCACTCTGTTCGATTCCACACTCATACATTCACTCATACAATACCGCATAACACGTCATCGTTTCTCCCACACGCAGACATTCCGGACAAAATGTTTGTATATTCGTCCCTTTTCGCCTCAAAACGCTTCGTACATGGCAAAAGAAACGTTTGAGAGGGACCAAAGAATGTCTTTCGCATAATTTAAACAGATCAAAATGATTCCCGCTGGAATCAAACGAACCATCCCAGGTTTAACCACAAACCCAAAATTATGCGAAATAAAATTTTATTAGTCGATTCGAGATCGAAGATGCGTGGCGCTTTTTTAACCCACATCTCTCTAACACGCACACCACTCTGATTCGAATCGGGCCACACCTGAATGTTGCAGAGCATTGGTGCGAGCAACGGGGAAAGTGTCAAATCGATGATCCATTCGATATGATGAATGAATCATCAAAATTGTAAATAAAAACAAAACAGTTCGCGAAATCGGCGTTCGCACTGTTTTCATTCGCGGTTTTTATTTCGTTTACGGTCGGTCCCGGAGTAGTGGAACCACTCATGCGATCGAAGTGTCCTCGGCGAAGAGGGGAAAGGTGTTTTTTATAAGTTCTGGTGCCCCAAACAAGGGGAAATTACATAATTTAGTGCACCCTCAGGTGCGAGTGTTCCCTTTTGAAAAAGGGTTTAAAATGTTCATGTTGCCGAACACGGCAGAAAGTGTATTTAGATGCGTCCGGTGCCCGGGAGAACGGCACGGTATAAGATTAGTGTTTTTAGTAGAGTATCCCACCCTACCGTAGTCGTCACCGGGGCCGGTTTGTTTACCACACTGCGTGAGTGTGGCTCTGAAAAATTGCAAGAAGGTGTTGAAGAACCTTCTCGCGGCAGAGTTGGTCTTCCACAATAAAAATAGAGAAGACGGAGAAATGTTTGTTTTTTTTTATTCGGACCAAAGTCCGTGTTGTTGCCGTCGGGAACTGACGGCTGCTTTTGGAAAACTCCCAAGTGAGTAATCCATATAAAAGCATACCGTCAGTCCAAAACGGCACGGAAAAGTTTTTTTTATGCTGGTTTAAGGAGATTTGCTGGCCAAACTCCGAGATTTTTACCTGCCATATCCTCCAGCTCGTAGGAGGATACACCCTTTGTTGAGACAATTTTCGCCGGTAAGTATTGTGGTCCAAGTTTAGCATTGTACGACTCGAGTGCATTCGACAACTTCATGTTTCGACGGTACACCATTTGTCCCGTTTCAAAAGGTTTGGAGAACTTTCGATGACGCAAGTTGTACTGATGTCGGATGCCCTCGCTTGCCTTTGCCAAATTTTTTACCACAATCTCCCGGATTTTGTCTATCTGTTGGTGTCTTGTTTCTAGGTCACCCTCACCGGAAATCCTGCTGAAGTCATCGGCAGATGCCATTTCACACCCGTGTATAATGAAATGAGGACTAAACCCAGTGGAGGAATGAACGGTAGTATTTAGGATGCGCTCCACATCGGTGATGTGGACATCCCAGTTGCGCTGCTCGGTTCGAGCATATGCCCGGATTGCGGTGTTTATCGAGCGATTTGTTCGCTCCACTGGGTTAGCCTGCGAATGATAGCGGGAGTTCAGCCAATGTTTGGCGTTGGTTTCTTTTATGAATTGACTGAACTCCTTCGAGGTGAAAGTGGAGGCATTGTCGCTTAGCAGAATTTCCGGGCTACCATGGCGATTAAACCACTGTTCGCGCAGTATCGTACAGAGTGACGTACTAGCGATTTTGCGAACTGGGGTTAACATGACGTACTTGCTGAGGACATCTAGGACGACAAGCAAGTGTTGATTGCCACGTTTGCTTTTTGGAAGAGGACCAATATAGTCCACAGAAACCATTCGCCATGGTGCATTAGTCGTACGCGACTGACCCATTGCGGGCTGGACTGGGACGAAAGGAGCTTTGATTTCCTTGCACGTCCCACATTCTCGAATAAACTTTCGCACTTCAGATCCCATACGAGGCCAGTAATATCGTAACTGCACTTCGTGGATCGTTTTATCGTATCCCACGTGAAGCAAATTTTCGTGGGTACGTTGAATCAAATCTTGACGGAACTCGGGTGCTGGGACGAGTTTCCAACTGAACCGCGAGTCGCACGGAACAACTTTCGAGTTTACATACTTGAAAAGTTGATCATTTTCTACTTTGAAGTCGGCATAGTCGTCAGGATTTTGGATAACTTTGGACTTCATGGAACAGTACCAGTCTGAGGTGGACAAAGCGGAAACGGCTGCTACGGCCCGGGATAACGCATCTGGAACGACATTGTCCTTGCCTTTCCGGTGCTCAATAGACATGTCGTAGAGTTGCAATTCTAAACTCCAACGACTCAAACGTGAACTGGTTTTCCATTTAGTCTTCAGTATCCATGTAATCGCTGACGAATCAGTGACCAGTCGAAAATGATAACCTTCCAAGTAACCTCGGAAGTGTTCAACCGCCATTATCACCGCCAGACCTTCCTTCTCAGTTGCATGATAGTTCCTTTGGGGAGTGGTCAGTTTATGCGAAAAGTAAGCAACTACTTTCTCGCCCTCGGGATACTCCTGCACCAGAACAGCAGCGACTGCTACGTCACTAGCGTCTGTCTGAAGGATGAACTCTTTGGAGAAGTCTGGTGGGACTAAAACTGGAGGAGTGACTAGAAGTTCCTTAATTTTAAGGTACGCGAGTTCTGCCTCGGAGTTCCAAACTAAGCTCTTGGTTTTCGCTTTGAGCAGATCGGTCAAAGGAGCAGTGACCTCACTGAACCGATCAATGAAACGGCGGTAATAACCGCACATACCGAGGAAACGACGAAGTTTCGTCACGGTAATCGGTCTCTCGTAGTCGAGAATCGGTTGAATTTTGTCAGGATTGACCTTGAGTCCGTCCCGATTCAACAAATAACCAAGAAACTTTAGTTCGGGGACTCCAAAACGGGATTTTTCCAAATTGATGGTTAGATTGGCTCTTGCTAGACAATCGGCCACTGCTTTGAGCAACTGTATGTGATGCTCGAACGTTTCGCTTACCACGATGATGTCATCTAGGTAGACGAAAACGTAAGGTTCCCATTTACCGCGTCCTAGAACCTGGTCCATCAGTCGCGCCAGAGTAGCGGGGCTGTTGACGAGACCAAATGGTAGACGAGTAAATTGGAACATACCCCTGCCGGGAACACTGAAAGCGGTATATTTGCGACTATCCTTAGCCAGGGGTACCTGGAGAAAGGCCTCCTTCAAGTCTATGGTAGACAGGTACTTCGCCTTGGGTAAGCCGCCCAATATTCGCCCAGGGTGGGGCAGAGGGTATGCATCCCGTACAGTACGCTCATTGAGAGGCCTAGCGTCTAGACAAAGGCGGATTGAGTCGTCTGGTTTCGTGACCGCCACAATACTAAGCGACCAATCCGAATCAGACTCCTCGATAATTCCCATAGACCGCCATCGGTCAACTTCTTCCCAGACCTTAGACAGTTTCTTTGGGTTCATATGATAAGGATATCGGCAAACGGGTGTCGCACCTTGGAATTCATCTTTGATGACAATCCTGTGCTCTGTGAATGAGGTTGGGCTTAGCTTTCCGGGCTCTACTGCCTGGAAACACTTCTTTACTTCTTCTACGCGCACTAACTGTTCCGAAGTGAGTATCGACTCACGCGGTACTTCATCTTCTTCATCGTCTTCTGATTCCTGACCTGAGTTCAACAGAGCACAGTTTTGTATCTCAGGAGAAATCCCAAAGGCGCGCCAAAAGTCCATACCTAGAATGGAGTTGACGGTCAGATGCTCTACTACAAGAGTGCATAGGACCTTTGTCAAATTTTAAAAAGTATACGGGAGATACGCTTGTCCAATGATTGGTAAGGTTTGACCATTTGCAGAATGTAGTTCGAATGGTCGTTCCAAACTTTTCAAGGGACTTTTTGAAAACTTTTGGTATAGCTTTTTAGTCATAATCGTGGCGTTACTACCACTGTCGAGCAAGGCTTTGAAGGATTTGCCGTACACTGCGACAATTGCAAATGGACGGTTGTCGAACGGGTCGTCAAGGACGATGGTTTCGACAGACAACGAATTATCATAGTCCTCATCACAAGCCGGTCGAAAACTGTCGTAAATCTGGGGATGGATTGTTAGTTGTTCTTTGGAGCGCTGCTTTACTGCCAACTGCGACTTCAGTTGGTTCTGATCCCGTTTTTTAGGCAGTAAGGGCAACGAGAAACATCAAATCCTTTAAAACCACACACGATGCAGAAGACCCGATTTGGTTTCCGGCATTCCTCAAATTCATGTCCTTTGTCTTCACAATTGTAGCAGACGCCGAGCACGGGAGGACGATGCTTTTCCACCAAATACTCCAGACACATTATAGGTTTCTGCGGTGGTTCGATCGGTTTTTGATTGTTTCCTTCGAGATTCTTGCCGTCCTGATTCCCTTGCTGTTTCTTTTTCTGGTTGTCAGGAGGCTTGCTTGAATCAAGACCTGCCGGTTTGGCATTCTTGTTCCAAAACGTTTTGGATTTTGCGTTGCCGTTATTCTGTCCACCTCCCTTTCTGATAAATCGGCGTCTTGGAGGCGTCGATCGATTTACCAAGACTCATCAATTCTGAAAGCGTGTTCACTGGCCTGAGAATCAGCATTTGTTTATAATCGGCTTTCAGGTTCCGCTTGAGCACGTCGAGTTTTTCGCTCGGTGCCATTGGAACCGTCATAGCCCGAAATATTTTTTCCATTTCCAGGAAGTATTCCTGGAAAGATTCGTTACGCATCTGCCGGCGCTGGAGAGCCTTCATTTTGAGCGTAGCATCAAGTTCAGGATGTACGAAATTTACCTTGAGCTCGCAAACAAGATGGTTCCAGTTAAACAACCGGTTTTGCGCACGCATATCCTGATACCAGGTCAAAGCATTGCCAGTGAACAGATGCATCGCAGAATTGAAAAGTTCTTCTTCGCACATTTGTTCACACGCAGCGTAATTTGCTACGGTGTCCAAAAACTCATTAAGTCCAGTTCCTTCATCAGTTCCAGCATACTTCCGAATCTTCCAATCAGCGACGCGTTGCGGGTTTCGCGAGTAATTCCTGGGGGCCACCATCGATCCGTTTCCCGCATGGGTGGATATCGAAAAGTTCGGATATGATGGTCCCGCCAGCTGTTCGGTCAATTCAGGAACGTAAGGCTGGTTCTGAGTTTGGTACGGGGCTGTGAATCCAGTATTCTGTTTCGGTTTCTCGATAGGAAGTGATGGACATATATTTTGTTGACAAGAGAATCCTCGCTTCAACACAAATTGATCGGGACTGGGCGCCAGTGTTGGGCGAGGAATCTCTGGTTCATCAAATGAATCGGGTACGTCCATCAAACGCAAATCTTCCAGATCGGTCTGCAGATCCATCTCGGGAGCACTTTCCTTCTGATGTACTAGTGCCCGAAGTTCATTGACGGATTCACGAAGTGAGACAACTTCTTGAACCGTCTTTCTCAAAACTGACGAAATTGTTGTCAGTGAAGCAATCCCACCCATTAGCGTTTCAGTAGCTTTTGAAAAAGCATCAGACCCCTGAGACGCTAGGGCTTTATTATCGTCGGATTGCTGTCGCAATTGTCGAATCTCGTCCCTCATCTCGCACAAGACACGCAACAGGTCGTCTCCTACGAGCTGTTTGGAAAGAGATCCTTCGTTATCGGAAGGATTGGATCCCTGTGGAATTGCAGGTACGTCTGTACTCAGCAAATCTCCCAAAATTTCTCCATCCTCCCCTTCTTGGTTGTCGGGAGGAAGTGCTGCCTATTCGTCGCTGAAATGACTGGCATAAACTGCTAGAACTTCCTCCAGCAACCCCGAAATTTCCTGGTTGACCTTCCCTGCCGCATAATTTCGGATAACCTGGAGCCTAGACCCCAAATGAAGCAACCGTGTTCGGTAAATCTCCTTGTTTGGGCACCGGTACTGGAGATCTTCCTTGATTGTTAGTAATTTACCAAGGCAGATCTCCTTTTCTTCACCCACGTCACCCCGGAAATTGCGAACTAATTCCCTCCGAGACGACCGCTCATGCGACAAAATTCCCCGAAAACGCCGCTGCCGCTGGACACCCGAAAGGTCCGAATCAGGAGAGATAAAAATGCTTCGAGATAGCAACTCAAAATCCAGCTCATCGAAATGCAAATGATCGACGCGCATGAACACACACGCTTGGTTGAATTTCTCCAACGCCATCATAACTTGCGCTATATTGGAAGAAATCGCCAAGACACAAAGCATGTAAGTACTGACACGGTATTATTTTCGATTTTTCCCTTATAATTTCAGGAAATCAAGCTGTTCCAAAAATGTCTCAAACCGGATTGAGAATTCAAGGCGATTGGCCACCGCAACCGAATAATAACAACAACCTTCAAACTACTCGTCCGGCAGACCAAACACAAACAACGCAATCCACAAATTCGGACAAAAAAAGAAAATGCAAAAATCAAAAAACAAGACCAAAAATGTAAATAAACAAATAATACGACCGCGGAACAATATTGCGGAAGAAACCTCACCACTGTTCTACGAAAATCCTCTATTTAGTAGAAGCACCCCACACTCCGGAAAAAAAAATATTTTCCAAAATAGGAAAATATTTTTTTCAGTGTGTTTTGCGCTGTGCGCCAAATGTAAGTAGGGGTTTGCCCACTACTCGGGTTCTTGTTTGCCCGGCGAACCCTTCTTTTCAGGGCGGCCTAGGTGCTTCTACAGAATTTCGGATTTTCGTTTCACAAGAAAAAAAAGTAAACAAACAAACTAAATTTACCAATTTTTATTCCACCGATCCCCTTCACTGCATACTACGCTGCTTCGTTTGTAACTGCTGGCGGACTGGCGGGCGGGTTTCTCTGTACGGCCGGGACAACAACGGCCTGGTCTGTCTACTGGTATCCCAGCTGGCTGCTCCGGCGGCGGTCCTTGGCGTTTAGCTAGGGAGGTGAGCTTGGCTCCTTTGTTGGAACCTCCCTAGCGACGTTGGCGACGAATCGCCGGATCGTCTACTCGCCGTAAACGATCCCGGAAGTTACCGCAGTCAACTTCCCAGGGGAACCTTTGTCCGCCCTGCTTCGTTCTCCTTGGCTATTAGCTATAGAGGAGAGCTTGGCTCGTTCGACTTATCCTCTATAGCGAGAACGGTCGATGTTCGGTTCCTTGTGAATTAGCCGGGGTAGCGAAAGAACTCCTTTGCTGTTAGCTTACCCCTGTTGGCGAACCGACACCGTAGTTTTCACTGTGCCCGAACCACAGGCCGGCAATCTCGACGGGTAATTTTACCGTCGCACTTCGCTACACTTGCTATCGTGGCGGGAAACTGTCCCGAAAACAAAAAAACGTAATCTGGCAGACGTCTGTATATCGCCGTGGTTCGTCACTTTCTGTCTCTTCACGATGGCCGCCTTTTTTACTCGACCCAAAACAAACACCAAAACCAGCACCAAGAAAAACAGTACCGCCGCATAACTGATATCGATATGTGCAGCATATCCAGCACACTTATTGCAGCAAGAGGAGAGCGGTGGCCTATCTAAGCCCTATGTTTCTTGTATACAAACATAAAACAAAAATTACTACACCTATCTGATTACACAAAACCATTCACAAACGCAAAACTATATAAAAATTTACAAACTAAATGTGAACGGTATCGAACAGCGGTGAGCATAATTTTAACGTAAACAATACACTCTACGGAGTGTATACGTAAAAAAAGGGTATATTTCCACCCAGTGCTAAATTGTTACCCTGACGGGTTACAGACTATGTTTGGGCAAATCGGTCCAGCCATCTCTGAGAAAAATGAGTGACATTATTTGACACATACGCACATACATACACACACACATACACACACACATACACACACATACATACATACACACACATACAGACTTTTTCCGATCTCGACGAACTGAGTCGAATGGGATGACACTCGGCCCTCCGGGCCGGGATTAGGTTGACGTTTTTCAGAGTGATTGCATAACCTTTCTATATGAGAAAGGCAAAAATGTGCCAAAATCCAAAAAAGTGAATCGTCGTCAAATTTTTTTTCGAGTTTGCATCAAATCTCGACGTTTCATGCACCTTGAACACATTTAACATCAAAAATAAAAATTCTATTTTTAATTTTTCCTATAGTTTATATGAGAAATTTCTGTGTGGCCGCACTCTGAAACCCGTAATTCCGGAACCAGAATTCCGATCGATCCAAAATTCAATAGCATCCGATGGGAAGGTTGCACCTTTCATTTGAGACTAAGTTTGGGCAAATCGGTCCAGCCATCTCTGAGAAAAATGAGTGAAATTATTTGACACATACGCACATACATACACACACACACATACACACACACATACATACATACACACACATACAGACTTTTTCCGATCTCGACGAACTGAGTCGAATGGGATATGACACTCGGCCCTCCGGGCCGGGATTAGGTTGACGTTTTTCAGAGTGATTGCATAACCTTTCTATATGAGAAAGGCAAAAATGTGCCAAAATCCAAAAAAGTGAATCGTCGTCAAATTTTTTTTCGAGTTTGCATCAAATCTCGACGTTTCATGCACCTTGAACACATTTAACATCAAAAATAAAAATTCTATTTTTAATTTTTCCTATAGTTTATATGAGAAATTTCTGTGTGGCCGCACTCTGAAACCCGTAATTCCGGAACCAGAATTCCGATCGATCCAAAGTTCAATATCAGCCGATGGGAAGGTTGCACCTTTCATTTGAGACTAAGTTTGGGCAAATCGGTCCAGCCATCTCTGAGAAAAATGAGTGACATTATTTGACACATACGCACATACATACACACACACACATACACACACACATACATACATACACACACACATACAGACTTTTTCCGATCTCGACGAACTGAGTCGAATGGGATATGACACTCGGCCCTCCGGGCCGGGATTAGGTTGACGTTTTTCAGAGTGATTGCATAACCTTTCTATATGAGAAAGGCAAAAATGTGCCAAAATCCAAAAAAGTGAATCGTCGTCAAATTTTTTTTCGAGTTTGCATCAAATCTCGACGTTTCATGCACCTTGAACACATTTAACATCAAACATAAAAATTCTATTTTTAATTTTTCCTATAGTTTATATGAGAAATTTCTGTGTGGCCGCACTCTGAAACCCGTAATTCCGGAACCAGAATTCCGATCGATCCAAAGTTCAATAGCAGCCGATGGGAAGGTTGCACCTTTCATTTGAGACTAAGTTTGGGCAAATCGGTCCAGCCATCTCTGAGAAAAATGAGTGACATTATTTGACACATACGCACATACATACACACACACACACATACACACACACACATACACACACATACATACATATACACACACATACAGACTTTTTCCGATCTCGACGAACTGAGTCGAATGGGATATGACACTCGGCCCTCCGGGCCGGGATTAGGTTGACGTTTTTCAGAGTGATTGCATAACCTTTCTATATGAGAAAGGCAAAACGTGCTCATGCAGCACTATGGTGACCAGCGAGACATCGCTACGAACCTAAATTTGCTATTCAACGTAAAAAGAAGCGACAAATCCCACCAGAAATTTTACGCAGAAGTGAAAGAGTTAGAGACAAGAATAAAATCTAACCTCAAACTAAACCCCTTGACTACAATCCAGTTACTAGAAAAAATTACCATTACCAAATATCTTGATAATATTCAGGAACCTTTGGCAAGTATCATTCGAAGTACAAATCTAGATAACATGGAACAAGCGTTTCATTCAGTGATCTTAAATCAGAATGCGGAAATACGAAAACCCCCTCTAAAAACAAACCTTTCGCATTCAAAGGTAACAACCACAATTCAAATGATTCCAAAACAGGCCCAGGACCCTACCAACAGAAATTAAAACCGACTAAACAAACACCAAATCAGGGACCGTCGCATTACAAGCAAAGAACAGAGGTGAATGCAAATTTTGTGCAATCAGAGGAGTCGGATGACAATGCATGCGAGAACGTTGACCACGATGACGATGATGACGACAATGAACTTGATCACGCGACCCAACAGCTGGATGAGCTAAATTTTCAGATAGCAAAGCTAAGAAAGAAACTGACCTAAACTTAATCCCATATTTACGAGTGTCTACCACAAAAGGTTTACTGAACTTTCTGGTAGACACAGGTGCTAATAAATCCTACATCAACCCAGAACATGTCAAGTCAACAAAAAAGGTCGAAAGCCCCGCATTAGTAACAAATAAAAATGGAAAATTTCTGATCAAACAGGTGGTCAATGCCAACCTATTATCAGAATCATTCAACGAAAAATTACCATATTACGTTTTCAAATTCCACTTTTTCTTCGATGGCCTCATAGGCTACGAAAATTTGTCAGTGATGAATGCATTAACCCATTATTGCCCAACCTACTATATATAGTAGGTGCTAAGAATAACTCCTATTACTCAATTAATAACGCAGAACAGGCATTATAAACGAGTTAATATTGTTCATATACTCTTGCAGAATATGTTTAGAGAAGTTAGAGTGGTTAAACCGGTGTTTATGTTTTGTTTTTAATCAATTTTCACTTAAGGGGTTACACATTTTTGTTAGGATGAAAAAAATCGATTTTTTGTAAATTAGATATTCTGAAACTACATACGCTGAGGAAAATTTTCTCAAAGTTTCATTAAGATCGGAATACTACAACTTAAGTTACAGCTATTCATAGACCGCTACCCATTCACCACTTGTAGGCGGTTCGTAGTGTTTGATACGCTAGACCGTTGACTCGCTGGACCGACAGTAAAACTCGATTATCTCGGAGTTGTATTTTGTTGAAAAGTTCATCCGCGGCGATCACGATATCTCAGGAACCGATTAGCCGATCAATCTTAAATTTTCACTGGTTGTTCCTTATAATATCAGTTACTTTGAGTGCAAAAATAATTTTACTGGAATGACCACATCATTTTTCTTCGATCGGAAAACACAATTTGTGATGCGCGTGAAAAATAAGTTGGGCAATAATGGGTTAATAGATACCAAAGCAAACCAACTGATAATAGGAAAGAAAAACTATCCATTATCGAAATATTTTCCCACATCTTTTAAATTTACATAACACTAAGGAAAATCTAGTAAAAGTATGTACTACCGCTAACGGTACATTCTTAATTGACAAAGAAATAAACCTTAATTGCGGTGAAACTATAAAAGCTGGAGTATATGAAGCAAAGGACAACGAAACAATAGTTCATTTGGCATTTAGTAAGCCGGCCATGGAGTATAATTTAACCCCTTTTCGAAACGATGCTTTCATTCTGGAACAAAATAACCAATCAAATTTCAAATTGAACTTCCCTTCCGAACATCTAAATGATGAGGAAGTAAAGCTCCTAGCTAAAACTCTAAAACCATTCAAAAGTGTCTTTTTAAGCGATAATGAAAAACTCAGTTTCACACACGATGTGAAACACAGCATTGAAACAACCGACGAAAAGCCAATCTACCAAAAAACATAAAAATACCCGTACCATCTCCGAGAAGAAGTTTCAACCCAAATGGACAAATTATTAGATACGGGCTTAATCCGGGAATCCTCATCTCAGTGGACTTCACCCATTTGGGTATTCCCTAAAAAATCCGATAATTCCGGTAAAAGAAAGTACCGAATTGTCGTAGATTACAGAAAATTAAACGATAAAACGCCAGCTGACAGATATCCGATACCCGAAATAAGCGAAATTTTAGATAGATTGGGAAAATCGTAATATTTTTCAGTTTTGGATTTGGCAAGTGGATTTCTCCAGATTGAGGTGGACCCTAAAGACGTTCCGAAAACTGCTTTCAACGTCGATCATGGAAAATATGAGTTCGTTCGTATGCCTTTTGGGCTAAAGAACGCACCCGCTACTTTTCATTCGGTCTTAAGAAAGCATCTTGGAGTGAGATGTTTGTGTACATGGATGACATAATCATCTTCTCTACTTCGTTACAGTCGCACTTAGATGATATCCCAAAAGTTCTTAAAACATTGCAAGAAGCAAATTTAAAGATCCAATGCAATAAATCAAAAATGTTTGAGGAAGGAAGTCGAATTCCTGGGACACGTTGTAACTACCGAAGGAGTCCGACCTAACCCTCGCAAAATAGAAGCTGTAAAGAACTGGCCGCTTCCGAGAACTCCGAAAGAATTAAAATCATTCTTGTGTACAGTCAGTTATTACAGACGTTTCATACCACGTTTCGCGCACATTGCGAAACCACTAACTTCTAAACTCAGAGGCAACCCCAAATCCTTTGAAATCACACCGGAATTTGAACAAGCATTCGGAAAGCTAAAAGAAATCATGACAACAGACTTACTTTTAGCCTACCCCAATTTTGATCTACCCTTTATCTTAACTACAGATGCATCCAATGTTGCCATTGGAGCTGTTTTAGCTCAATCCATTGATGGAAAAGAACGACCGATAGCGTACCTTTCCAGAACTCTGTCGAGGGCTGAAGAAAATTATTCAGCCACTTCAAAAGAATTACTTGGTATGTATTTTGCTGCAAAAACCTTTCGACCTTACTTATATGGAAGAGAGTTTACCATCTATACAGACCACGAACCACTAACTAAAGAACTAAAACTAACGGACGCGACCGGACGAGTTACAAGACAACGACTGTACCTTGAACAATTCAATTTTAAAATAATTTACAAAAAAAGGCAAACAGAACGTCGTGGCAGATGGACTTTCTAGAATTCAAAATCCAGAAATAAATCTGCATGAACTGCAAAATGAAATTTACGAAAATAATGAAATATATGGATCAGAAATAATAAACAAATTCAGGAACCAATTAATAATCAAAATTTCTGATGATCGAAGGAAAAATCCATACTTGAAAAGTAACATATTCCCAAGACAAACCAGACACGTTTTCTACAACAGTCAATACACGGATGCGGACCTTCTAAAGATTCTAAAAGCACATCTGGATCCCGGTGCATTGAATGGAATTTTTGCACCGGTAGAGATAGCTAAAGCCTGCAAAAAAATGATCCAAAATAATTTTAAAAGGGTTAAAGTTCATTTTTCGAATATTAAACTTCCTGATCTAATTTCATTACAGGACCAACAGGATTTCATTAAGGGATGTCATAACTTCAACCATCGAGGATATAAACTGACTTACATCGAGATTCAAAAATCTGTCTATTTCCCAGACATGCTCGGAAAAGTTAAAACCTTCATAAGCAATTGTGAAGATTGTAAATTTTCCAAGTACGAAAGAAAACCATTTAAAATTCCGATAACAAGAAGAGTTTACGAGAAATCTTTTGAAAATGTTTTTATTGATGTCTACGTTAAAGAGACAGAAAAATTCCTTACTCTCGTAGATTCTTTTTCCAAACTCGCTCAAATATATAAAATCATTCACGAAACAACAGACGAGCTAATCGAAACACTCGTCAAATATTTCAGAACGTTTGGGTCACCAAAACAAATTACTTGTGATCAAGCGTCTGGATTTCATAATTCAAAATTCAAAAAATTCTTAGAAAATCAGAACATCTCTCTGCATTTTGCCAACTGCAGTAATAGCAATGGGATTGTGGAACGTTTCCATAAGACCTTGTTAGAAATGTACTTGGTAAACAGGAAAAAAAATAGAGCGATTTACACTGTGCGAGGGACTCTCTCTCGTCACAGCATTGTAAAATGACGCCAAACACTCTACAACAAATCTCTCCCCAAGAGAGATAATTTTCTGAAATTCTTCATCCCTAAACATCGATGAAATAAATTTGGCTAAACAAAGAACCAAGGGGTTTCCAACAGCATTGATTACATGTCACTCCCGAAAAAAATTACCTAGATTACTTCATGGTTATAAAGATTACTTCTTCGAAAAACCGATTACTAATTAATTACTCGATTACTGTAAAATTTCTCGATTACTCTGGATTTTTTGGAGACAAAGCGAGTTCTTGTTGGAATTACTTTAGATTATTCAATTATTTTAAGCGGAAACTTAGCAAATTGATCGCTATTATCTAACAAAATAATAAATATAATAAAAAATAAACACCTTTAATACTTTCTAGCTCTGCTGGATTATTCTCACTTCAAAAATCCTAAATCATGTGAACCGACAAAAAATTCAAAACGACTCACAGTGGCACCTCCCTATACAAAGATGTGACAAAATTATAAAAATTGGTTTATTTGGCTAAAAATTGGGTTTTTAACTAATTTCAGGTCGCTGAATCCATTTCTATCAGTTTTGAAATTCCATAATTCTTTTTTTCGACTCCTTTTATGTAAACCCATTTGAAGGCGTTGGTCGTTTAAGGGTTAATATACACGTTAATAATAGTAGTCAATAACATCAGATAGCAGAAATGGTTGCCAAAACTAGTAAAAATTACTAATTTTTCAGTAATATGATGTCGAGTAGGCAACCAATTTATAAGAAGATTCATGAGCTACAGGGCGTCTCCATATGGGTATTTTCAAAAACATAGATATAACAACTTCGGTGCGAAAATGCGCAAGATGAGGCCTATATATCTTGAAACTACACTAAATTTGGAGTCAGATTCATGATAAGTGACCCATGGGAGACCATCTCAAAAATTGGAAGAGGTGTAAAGATAAATTACTGAAACGCCATTGAATTTTTCTATTGATTTTTCTTAATACAGAACAAAGGTTATTCATTTCTGTACAAAAAAAACCATATCTATAGTTTAGTATATTCATTCTTCTTTTCAAAAAACTTTAAACTACTCCAATCGGCCGTGTAACTCTTGAGATATCGCCATTTGAAGTTCGAAGGTGCGAACAATTATACTGAAACGAATTGAATAGAAATCATCGACATCACTTGATTCAACGACATGTGAAAAATTCATTTTTCATCCGATTATCGTAAAATTTTGAGATATTTTTGAACCAAGAGAAAAATAAAATAAATATTTTCGAATGAATTACAAGACATTGATTTTTGGGGTTTTGTCACTCGTCGTGCCACTGTGCGATTATTCGGATAAATAGTAAGATGTCGTTTGCTTGTTTTTTATGATTTCACGCAATCTTTAATTTATTTTATAAAATTATAAAAGGCAAGCGGTATGCTTCTTCCTCAGGGTTCATCTCTTAGCTTCCTTTTGTATAATTTGCTTGTAAACGACATCTATGAATATCTTGTAAATACGCTGGATGCACATTCCCAGCATATTGGGCTTGTAGAGAATGATCTTTGAGCTTGTGGCGAAGGATTATCACGACATCGAACATGTTGTCTGGTCATAAGACGAGTACTGTGGCGCCATATCTCAGATAAGTTATTTCTTCTGGGTTCTGGACGTGCTGGCGATAAATATCCAAACATAAGCTATTTCAACACTTTTCTCTATCATTCTCTGATCTCTACTACAAGACTAGCAGAAAATATCACTGCACTCTTGAAAACCGAATGCAAATAACGGACTGGAAGTCGGGTCTTTGAAAAAGACCAGCTGCGTGCCAAAATGGTGCAAGTTTGTATTCGTCTTGTTTTTGTCATCGTTTTCCGTCATCTCTTTGCTGTCCCTAATATGCTCTCTACTATTTAATCCCCCGAATGTCGCTCTTGTGTATTTCCAAAGAATTGATCCCCCATGTGAATGTTTTTCCAAAGAATATTTTGCGCACCTACCAAGTGCCGAAAAGTGTTTCTCCTAGTTTTAATTGTTAAATTAAAGAATCTTTCTTGTTAAAATGCTAAGATGTATTCAAATGTTTTTGATTGCCTCCTTAATTCTTAATTAAATTCAGTCAATATCTTAGGGCCTAAGACATTCAATTTGGAGTATACAAAAAATGAGAGCAAAACTGTGAAAATCAACATATAATGAGTCTTGTAGTAATGAATTACTTTACGATTACTTTATGATTAACTGATTACATTGTATTTATGGTTGATTACGTGAATTATTTTAATAATACAGACAATTACCCCGCTTATTATTGATTACCAAAGTAATCGACGGATTACCGAATTATTTCGAAAAATCGAAGTAATTCTTGATTAAGTGTCACTATTTTGGCTCGTTGGAAACCCCTTGCAAAGAACCTTGCAAACCGCAAGAGACAACATAAAAGTTTCGGCCGATAATCATAATTCAAAGCATCCTGCTATGAATTATGATGAGTTCAAAAATCTCACCACCCCGACAGTCTTGGTGAAAAGAAAGGCAAAGTCTTCACCTAGAGTTAACAGATACAGACTTATCGACATAAAAACACAGACCGACAAGACAGTAACGGATTAAAAAGACATAAAGACGCACAAAAAGCACGCAAAACGCAAACTGGTCCCATTTTCCAAATTTAACTTACAGACTATGCCTATGGGCAACGACAGCACAGACAGACCTTCTCATACACAACCTGAATCATAACCCTTTGGCAATCATATCACTTGGACCCGCACACATCAGTAATAATTACATTACACTAGTTCACAAGATAAACCTAAAGCTAATAGACGAGACAATAGAAATTTAAAATTACCAAGCGCAGGATAGGGCAAACAATAATAGTTTAATGAAACCATTAGTTCAATCCAAGATAGAAAAATTAAATTTGTCGTTCAAAAAACTGCAACTCAATTCAAGAGTTAAAAGATGGGAAACATTTGGAAAACTTTGGAAATACGTGTCCGGAAGCCCTGACGCGGAAGACTTAAAAATTATAAATCAAACGTCCAACACACTAATAGATGAAAACAACAAACAAATACGTATCAATCATGTATTCGAAAATAGAGTAAATAATATTTCAAATTCAATAAAGACAATGGTACATAACTTTGATTCATTAGCATCGGATACAATATTTGGTTTCGAGATAGTAAATCTTTTATTTAACATTGACGAACTTATTAAACAGATAGAATACATAGAAGAAGCTATAGATCTAGCCAGACACAGCATACCAAGTACCCGAATCATCAGTTTCGCGGAAATGGAAGCAGTTCACGAATTCCTCGCCCACGATGGCTTAGAAGCAACTCTTGTGGAAAATGTACTGGATATCGCCAACGCACGTCGTTTACAACAAAGACACAATAGTATACATCCTGAAAGTACCTCGAATTAAGAATGCAGAATACACAATGAATACATAGAAGCTGTGACGTCTAACAAATCTAAAAGTTACCTCACCTCAAATTATTATTTGAATAATCCTACTATATTGAGCACAAAATCACCGTGCCCTAAATATAGAAACATCTACATATGGCCCAATGTACAGCTGGAGCCAATTAACTCCGCTAGCGAATGACGGATCCCAATAGTAGCATGTCTGTAATAACATACGTACATGGAACTATTGAGATCCAGAGCTACAGGTCCAAAGCCCTGGTAAAGGAGGATGGTTGTGATGATCCGGGCCGAGATCACCACGTAAAGCAAGGTAGGGCATAACCCCAATTCCAAGGCGTGAAGCGACCCGTGCCGAGGGATGAGTGATCGAGGGGGTGAAAAAGATGCTCGATCGTTAACGGAGCCTGTGGGGTACCTGGGCAACCCCCACAGTAAGCGTCCCTTACCACGCTAATGCGGAGCTCTGGCGTGGCGGACATATATTTCTCGCGCTACTCGTGGGAATTTTCATGGAGCAAAATAAAAACAAAAATAAACAGACGGAGGTGCCAAACCCCTTCGCAAGAGGTGGTTTGGCGAGGTCTCCCCCCCGTGGGGAGAGTAGTGGAACGATGAGTGCTGTACTCGAAAGCACCAGTGACCCCCCAGCAGCGGTAGGCAATACCCCTACCAATGCATCGGAGGGGCCAATAGCTGCGATGCGCAAAGTAGCGAAGCAACTCGATGCTATAATCGACTTCGCTAGCGCAAAGCAGAACATAGCCAAGGAGTTGAAGTTGAGCCTTCTGGAGCTCCGGAAAGCTGTTCGTGTCGCAAGACAGGAACAGCAGGCATATGTTGAGAGGGTGGAATGTCGGGAGAGGCCCGACAGAGAAACCCAGACAGTGGCCTCCAATAGGGAGGAAAGAGAGAAGGTTAATAGAGGTTCACAGACAGTGGCCTTTACCTTCTATGGAGCAGCCACGTCGATCGGAGCGGCGACCGAGTTCCCCTCGAAGGGAAAGGGAAAGGGCAATCGCAAGACGGCATCGAATGCGAAGCGCCCTAGGAAGTCGCCAGGAGAGGGTGCCAAAACCGACACCACTCGGCGTGCAACCGTCAAGGTCAAACGCCGCCTGGGTGAGGTAAGCGAGGGCGAGAGTGACCTCGCTGTTGAGAGCGATGGTACCAGCAACCCGGCACGACCGGGGCAGGGGGGCTCAAACCCCTGGACGCTGGTTACCAAGAAAAAGCCGGCACCGAAACCGGAGGTACCGCGGCCTGCGAGGAAGGCCAAGGACAGAGGCGAAGCCTTGTGGTTAAAAACCGACAAGGACAAATACGCCGATGTCCTTAAATCGATGAAAGCGGCCGAAAGCCTCTCGGCCCTTGGGCAGGATGTGCGTAGCGTAAGACGCACCAACACGGGAGAGATGCTCCTGGTGTTGAAGCGAGGCGCACAATCAAGTGCAATATACAAGGCCTTGGCCCAAGAGGTCCTTGGTGAGGGCGCCCAAATCAGGTCGCTAGGTGCGGAAACAACTCTCCAGTGCAAACACTTGGACGAGTTCGCGACCGCAGAAGACGTCGCCGCAGCCGTCAAGGAGCAATGCGGCGTCACAATCGAGCGGGCCTCTGTGCGATTGAGGGACGGACCCTCTGGCACCCAAGTAGCCTACCTCAGGCTACTGAATGCGGATGCCAAAAAGGTAACCGAGAAAGGGAAGCTGAAGATCGGCTGGTCGGTATGCCCTATTAGTATACCCCAGCCGCCTTCAGTGGACAGGTGCTATCGGTGCCTAGAATCCGGCCATAAAGCTTACGAATGCAAAGGCCTAGACAGGAGTAAGCTATGTCGTCGATGCGGCGAGGAGGGGCATAAAGAGCGGGGGTGCACTAAGGCATATAAGTGCCTTATCTGCACCTCTAAGAAGCAAGCCCATAAACATGCTATGGGCGGACCTTCGTGTCCCTTCGGCGAGTTAAATAAGAAGAAGCCGTGAGAGTCACACAGCTAAATCTTAACCATTGTGCAGCAGCCTAACAGCTGCTGTGGCAGTCGGTCTCGGAGTCGAGGACAGATGTCGCCCTCTTATCAGACCCGTACAGTATCCCTGCCGGCAACGGCAATTGGGTGTCGGACGGGTCTGGAATGGTGGCAATCTGTACAACGGGAAGGTTCCCGGTTCAAGAGGTAATACACCCCTCCGCCGAGGGTGTGGCGATTGCCAAGATCAATGGTGTGTTCTATTGCAGCTGCTACGCCCCACCAAGGTGGCCAATAGAACAGTTCTACCAGATGATCGACAGGCTCTCGTCGGACCTCGTGGGCCGGAAACCGGTAGTAATAGCGGGAGACTTCAACGCTTGGGCAGTGGAGTGGGGCAGCCGCTGTACAAATAGCAGGGGTCAAGCGCTAATGGAAGCGTTTGCGAAACTCGATACTGTGCTAGCTAATGATGGCTCCGCTAGTACATTCCGTAGAAACGGAGTGGAGGCGTGGATTGATTTTGTTACTGTTTGGGTTCATATAAGCAATATATAATATGATCGAACATTGAATGACTTACCCATTGCTCTCGCCTCGCTCTATACCTAATATTCACCATATATTGGAATCAGTGTTTCAGATTTCGAGTAATTACCTTAACAACGTTAACTTAATAATACACAATTTTATTTCGATATATATATAGTTGGTTTTTATTGAGTTTACATTGTACACGTGCACTTTATTTTCGTTGGGGCCACCTGCTACCTGGAACCACCCGCCGCATCGCCGTCGCTTTCACAGAGATCTCATCACACCATGCACCTCCGTCCACCCGCTCCTCGCTCCAACACGATCGCACCACCCTTTTTCTATCACAGCTTTTCACGATGTTTCATCTCCCCCTTTCCTGTCGCCTTTTCTTCACCAAGTTTCACGACCGTTTCGAGACTATATCCTCCCGCTATCTTCACTATTACGGGTTGTTGTCGTACACCCCACCATACGGTTCTCTCCCCAACGCACTAAGGCACCGAGGGTTAAACTTCGCCCAGCTCGTTCCGATACACGTGTGGCCAACAAATGCACAATCGTCCACACCTATCTTCCACCTTCTTTACAGGGCTTCAATCGCTCTTCTCAGTCTTCGCGCTTTTCTATAGGCAGGATAACCGCGCTGACACACCTGAGTTGTATTTTCTCGACACGTTGTTTTTTTTTCGACACGTTTCACCGTAGATCTGCTTTTCTGACACGACCGTATTTCGCACGACTTATTTCTGACCGTTCAAGTCGAGGGATCGTCATCTTCTCCTCCTTTCCATAGATTAGCACGTTACCAATGCTATCGAGAGGACTGAGGGGGGGGGGGGGGGGGGGAAGGGTGGCGGTTTTATCTGGTGATGTGCTGCTTGCGTGGACGAAGGTAATTGGACGAAGGATCTCTCCCAACGATGGCTCTCTGTTCAGTCATGCCGCTGTCTCGCCGTCGCTGTGCCGCTTTCCCGTCGCCTAAACCTAGAGGATGTACAGCGGAATAAACGCTTTTGCTGTGGCCACAAGCGTAGCTGCGATCTTTAGCCTCCTTTCGAAGACGATCGCGCTATTCCCGCAAGCGTTGGGTCTTTGCCTCTTTTCGTTTTGTTGGTTTTTTGTTGTATGAAACGATTATCCCACAGTACAGCCTCATCGCCTCAACAAGAGCGTTCAAACAGTGCACTGGAATTAGCGTCTTGTTGGGGTGATTGTAGTGTTAGTCCCTAGTCGCGTCAAACGCAAAAGCGGACTAAGCGACCGATAAAGCTAATCTGTATCAACTCTCCCTCTCTCCGACAAAAAATTGAATTATTGAACCTTCATTGATTTGATTTTTTTAAGCTTAAGCTATTTAGAAAACATTTTTTTTTTGACCTAATTACCTAAACTTCTACTTTTATGCAATACATTTACTCTACCAACACCCATTCAAAATTTTCATTATTTTGAAGCAAGCTTGTTCCCAAAGATTCATTATTTTCTTTTAGGACCAATAATTCATCTTTTCGGAGGTTAGTTATCGACTCGTTCAACTTTCAGTTTTAACTTTAGAAGGATGGGGTTTACCTATTTGAGAGCATAGATTGACCAACCAACGGATAATTTTATTAACACTAAATTAGAACTATCGTTTATCTGATTCGATGATCCCTTCAGTTTGTTTTCCTAAATTACTCATTCGTACACAGTCGCAATTTCACCAGGGTTCTTGGCTATTAACATACTCTCATTCATTCTTAGAACTCATTCACCCGTAGCTGTTTCTTTAGTCATTTTCTCCAAGAAAATAGTAAAGTACGCCATTTTATTCATGGATTCACCGTGTTATCCCGAAATCGTCTTTGGATTTCCAGAAGTCACAGATTGCTTTCTGATTCGGTTCTTTGCTCGTGCAAAGAACGTTTCAAAGTTCCATATCCTGATCTGTTAGAGGAATTGATTCGATTTTCCCTCCCCCTGTTTTATTACGTTCTATTTTCCCCCTTACGTTCTTATCCGCTGGCTTTCAGTTCCTATCTTTCTTTTAAGGCTTCAAATGGCATGCTGGCCACCAACCCATATTTTTACCCTTCATGTCTTCCAATTCATATGATGAATTCCCTTTCTTCGCGATTACTTTGCATGGAACAAACAACGGACCATATTTGGCATTGTATCTTTCCCCTGCATTGGATACTTTAAAGTTTTTTCGATAAACAAGTTGCCCTATTTGAAAATTTGCTGGCGTTTTTCTTATTCTTAAATTATAGTTGTGTTCTGTCTTCTTATAAGCTTTCCCTAAGTTTTTCTTCACAATTTCCATCGTTTTCTCTTTTATATGGTTAGTTCGCTCTAAATAATTTTGGAGGCTTTCCTCTGCCCCTTGTGGTTCGCGTTTAAAATCTTCCCCTGACAAACTGACCTCATGACCGTTCAAAACAAAATACGGTGTGAACTCAGTTCCCGAGTGGACTGTGTTGTTAAGCACGAACTGAATCTCTTTGACTCTCGCATCCCAGACTCTTTGATCTTCCTGTACATATGTTCGTATGCAGGCATTAATCGTACGATGAACTCGCTCGACAGGGTTTGCCTGACTATGATGACGAGTTATGAAAAAATGTTTGATTTGAAAATCGTCCATCAGACTTTTAAACTGTCTTGAAGTGAAACTAGCCCCATTATCTGTTATCATGATTTGGGGAACAGAGTTTCTCCAAAACCACTCTTCTTTAAGTATCTTACATACCTCTTTTACGTCTATTCGTTTGAGAGCGTACATCTGTACCCATTTACTAAATACGTCGAGAACTACCAGTAAATATTGATTTCGGTTTTTGCTCATGGTGATCGGTCCCACAAAATCCAAGGAGATGATCTGCCATGGCAAATGTGCTATGCGAGCTTCTCCCATTTTTGGGTTGGACGGGACTGACGAACCCTTGCATTCCTTGCATGTTTTGCATTCCCGGATGTATTGTTTAACCTCCTGAGACATTTTTGGCCAATAGTACCGCAATTTAATCCTCGCTAGCGTTTTATCAAATCCCATATGCAGTGCATCATCGTGTTCGTTTTTAAGAATGTCTTTCTTTTTTTCTGGTGGGGGAATCCATTTCCACTCAAAGCGATTATCTCCCGGTACCAGGCATGGCAAAAGCACCGAACGGTGCTGCACGGTGGGCACTTCTACCAATAAACACGCCACCAAGAGGATTGAAGTTGGCACGCCGTACCGGTGCTCAACAGCAGACACCGGTCGCCGATACCAAGGCACCGGTGTCGGTGCCAGCGCATGATATTTAACCACCGTGCTCGTTGCTTCGGCAAAGCACCGACCCGAGTGTTTCTGACTTCGGTGGGCACCGTAACCGAGGTGCATCTCACATCGGCAGGCACCGCAACCGAGGTGTTTCTGACATCGGCAGGCACCGCACCGAGTGTTTTTAAATTCGTAAAACACGGCAGCTTATATTTCGGTAGCGATTATCGCCGCGCTATTGCTGTCGCTTGGTAAGTGGCTCAAAGCAATTTGTGCGTTCATATGCATGAACGAGCTTGGTACTTTATGAAGAATCTGTAATGCATTATACAGTAAGGAAGGATTAAGTAGGTATGCATGTAGGAATTATAAATAGATGAATGAATGGATTTAAATTGGCGTTGGTACTGAAGTCGAATTGTACATCTTAGCCAACTCTTACATCAAACAACCTCAGTCCGAGTAATACGTTTGAAGACCATAAATGACCTTTATTCAGTATCAAAATTAAAAAGATTCTTCTGCACTTCGAAATTTAAATATCGTCCGGTCATTTGTATTCTTTAAAAATAAGAGAAAATTCTCTTCTAAAAACTAAAAAAATTAATATTGAGACTAACTATTTAACGATTAATAGCGATTGGATTGTAACCTCCACATTTGTATTACTAAAAGTATCATTGAAAGTCTAAAGTGTCAAAATTTTCCGCTACTTAGTACTAAATAGCTCAGTTTGAAAATTTTATTCAGGTATGGAAATACATATGTGCCTAAATTGAATTGAAAAGCAAATAGGAATGCGTGATAGAAAAAAATGTTGATTTTAAATATTTTTATTCGGTCAACACCTTTCATATGTTTTGCATAATTTTAAGACTTTTGACTCCAAATTGTTAAAATTATTATTACCGTTGCTTAATTTACATTAACAGAGGAAGTCAGAAGTGTTGCAAGTTCCCAGTTTGACGGTTGTATTTTTCATTTATCTCGAAATGCTCAAAATAATGTCCTGTCATTATAAAATTAATAAAAATATGATTTCTGAAAAAGTAGTATAAGTCAAGGTCGTTAAGTCTCCTGTAAAGTATTCAGCTTTAGTCATAACTTCAAAAAGAAATTATGTTTCCAGAAATCAGTCTGGAAAGTGAATATGTTACTGATTGAGAAAACATTTTAGTTTTTAACTCTAGGTAGAAAGATGAATATTTAAAATCTGTGGAAATTCTCTTTAGTTTCCGCATAGGTAAAATCAAACATGAAATTGTAGTATTTTAGTAAAATTTTTAAAGTTGCAGCTTCAGCTACCATCAAATGACTTCATGAGTGCCGTGTATGAATTAAACAAAAACTTTAAGACCAATATTTTCAGTCTACCTTTCGGGCAAATGGTAGTGGGTCCAACTAGTTTGTATTGCAATTTTTAGATCTTGGTTTTTGTTCAATACAAATCATCCTATTTTGTCATTCTAATAAATTCAATCAAATATACTGTTCATTTGTCAAAATTTACAGTAAAAGTAAAAAGAAACAACTTATCATATGATAATACGCAAGCGAATAAAGTCAACTCGCGTGGGAACATATCATTTACATACGCGTTTAAATTTCTATGACTTACACAAACCCAACACAAATTATACCGATGGTCTATTGACGAACCAAGCCAATTTCAAGTATCATTTCTTAAGGACGTTGTTAACATCTTATAGATGCAAAGTATGTACACATATTTTTTTTTTGTTTTGCTGTGGAAAAAGGGAAATTTATTCCAAATAATAATCCGATTCGAATATCCGGGGATTTAAAAAATCTTACCCCGGGTAATCGAATCTAAAATAAAATATGTTAAATGTAAATGTATCAATTTGGCTCTATTCAATTTGTAAAATTCCAAGGTGTGATTTGTCTTTTCAGTTGCTTTTCATTTATATAATATATTGTTAACGGGTTCATGATATATTTCAGTTTTGTATAGCTATTTGTGCATGAATTCTCAAACAAACTTAAGGTGTATTTAATGCATTACAGGTCGTATTATCCGGGAAATCATTTGTCTGTTATTCGATTTTCTGGTGTAAGTCAATTAATTTTTCAACTACTAAAAAAATAAAGTAAATTAATGAGCTTTTCGTTGGTGTTGTGGTGTTACATGCTTTAGCTAACTTCTCGACGTTTAAATGAGAGGAGTCTCTTCCTGTGCGTAGTGCTTACACAAAGCATAACTTCATTGACCAATATTGTACTGGATGGTCTGGTGGTCAATATGCTTTTAGTTTTCACAAACTTTCCAACTCATGTTTGCCATCTCCGACGGACTATAAAAAGTTATGTCGATGATAGATGCCCGACCGTATCAGCAAAAATCATCGCATATCCTTACATCGATCACTGTTTCCAGTACAGTTATACTCTCTATGACTGGTAAGTCTACACACCCACTATACTGTGCAAGAATTTAAATCTATTTAGACAGTCAAATAAAATTTTATGTATCTAAAATGCATGCAGAAATTAAATTTTGCCGATCAAATTGTAAAAACTCATTTGAAGCTGGCTTTTTTATACCTTAAAGCAGAATAGATATAAAAAGGACAAGGTATCGGTTCAATTATTAAAAATGCAGAATATAGCAAGACAAAAATCTAGTCTTCAGATTTCAAACTGCATCACTTCAGAATGTGGTTTGGTTGATCACTTACCATCTTGTCAACTAAATTTGTCTTTGTTTTATTGAGTTTACATGCGGAATAATGAATATAGCTTATATAGTATAACTATCGAAGAACTGATAAGGACTAGGACACTAGCTAGCGATATTTATGATAACGTAGATTTTTTCTAGATTAATGCTCTATAAGTCTATAGTAGGGGAGACTGAGGAGACTTGATCCCCGGGGAGACTTGATTCCATCATTGTAACTCAAAGGCGGATCAGAATACATTAATCGAATATACTATAAAGTTGCGTAGTTTTATCTAAACATAAATTTCATTAACACAGAAAAAAGAAATTGGACTTTTGTGTAACCGAATTTTTACCGATTTAAAAAAAAGTCTCAGAAGAACCGAAGAAGATTTATTTTTCAAATTTTCAAACTTTTATAAAATTGATAAAATCACCCACTACATACTCTACTTTTGCATACAGAATTACAGGAGAATGTCAATTATATGAATACGTTATGATTGAGCTGATTCCTTTGTTCAATTATATTTTTGCTAAAGTTTCCTGAAATAGATGCTATGGGTTCACTTGATCCCTTCAAATTCGTGGAGATTTGATCCCCTTCGCCATACTTCATACACACCACTGAAAATAACCAAATTCACACCAGAACAATTTGAGTCATTGTTGTCATAAAAAAAATGTCAAAAATGAACGCTTCATCGTAAAGAAACATAACTGTAATTGTTTACTACAGTATACGTAGTAACCATTCATCCTACATTTGATGTTCCTCAGCCATAGTAAAGACAGGTTTCAAATAATTGCATGGAGATTTGGGGAATTCGTAAAAAAATCAGGTGAGAGATGCGTAATATGTGGTAACAAAAATAACAATATCTAATCATAACAATTTAATCAATACTACAATCCATTTATAAAATTGAATGGGGTAATGTACCCGTTTTTGCCCTATTAAGAAGGGTACCACATTATTACTACAATAATTTTATTATTTCAGCTTCTTTGATTTGTTATTAAGGTCCATTTTTTTATTTCGATTATAGAGGTTTTAACGTTAAGGTCATTCGCCTCTTATTAAGAGCCAATATAATAACAAAATTTTCTTGAGAATGGTGAAAATCTTCTGTTTGAGCGCAGCAAAATCTCTAATCGAGTACCCCCATTATCGCAATACCATTTGAGTCAATGCGTTGAGCAAAGATGGCAGACGCTGCTCTAACCAAAGGCTTCAGATGGGTAGTATGATAGTAGAAACAGGGCAAAAATAGGCTTATTACCCTACATGCTCTTTTAAACACGTTTTCATAAAGGAATCAAGTGTCCCCAAATTAGGGATCGAGTCTCCACTAATCTAAGAATTTTCCATTTTTTTGTTGTTTTCCAGAAATGCTCATAGCTCATGTCCAGTATAATATTTCCATGTATTTTTTTTATGATTATTAGTCATCCCTATAAACAATATAAAACTACAAAAAAATACATAGTTTTTTATCATTCCACGGAGTTGGACTGAAAAATAAAAAAGGGGATCAAGTCTCCTCAGTCTCCCCTACAGCGAACCAAACGGCACGTCAACACACGGACGCCGTTGGATGTGCCAGAAAAGTATTGAAGTCCGGCCAAAATTCATTTCTATGCATTGTGCTGTGTTAAAAGTTTTGTAATGGCACTGGTAATGACGTATAAGGCGGAAATAAATCGTATGGGCGCACCTTGATTGTGCCCTAACGCCTTTACATACGATAACGTGTTTCAAGTAATTTTGAAAATTGAAGTTCTCTGCAGTAGGTAACTTGATACAAATGATATGAACAATTCCAGTTCCATTAGAGTAAAGCGAAGCCTCCCTCCCTTTTAACTTACCAGGACGGGGTGCTTGGAATGAATATGAAATATTTGCGAAATATGATCACCTTATACATGACCTTGTTTTAGCGAAGGGCCACAATTTTATATGAGATTAGTTCCTCTGAAAATACGTTTTATTGACCGCAATGATAAAATTAGTACTGTAATTTGACATTCTAATTGAAATTAATTCTTTTTTCAAAACAACCTGGTAACCGGATAAACAGATTTTTTCAGTGTCTTCATTTTGTCAGCCTAAAAAGCACTATGAGGCAGTTCATCACTATTTTAGCTAAATATTGTAATAGAGTTTGCGACATGAAATGACTCAATACTTTAATATTACGACCAGCTATAGATAGAATATCTAAAAATTGGAAACAAAGTTTCGTATAATAAAAATTATCCAAATACTGTGAAATACTTGTGATTGATTGATCGAAAATTCGAAACGTGTGCCCCAAATGGCGGCAATAGGAATAGATTCAAATTGAGCTAAGCACCATATGTGCGTTATCCGTATAGATTGGGATCATAAAAAAAATAAAAAGATGTTTATCGATGGCAAAGTTCATATCTTTTGCTTTCAATTAGATATACATTTGCAAGCAGATAAATAGAATTTTCGTTGACTAGTATTTCCAAGACGCAAAATTAAAAAAATCCACCATCCGCGATCTATACTTGCATCGAGTTTGGATATTTTATAATTACATATTTAACTAAAAATCAAACTGCCGTGATAATAGAAGTATATTTGCTGTTCTCTTTTATTCCGTCGCACCGAAAAATCTTTTTTTCTTTCTTTTTGTGCATATGCTAACGGGCTTAAACATTCTCGCTTTGATGCGGGTGCAAAGTCAAAGAGTTTCCGAGGTGTTATCCGAAGTTGAAAGCGCTCGGCTCCGGTGCTTCAGAAATTTTAAAGCACCCGGCCCGAGTGTTTTCCGAAGCATCCAAGCACCGGATCGAAAATTTAACACCGCCACCGACACAGGTGCTTCGTTTATCGTGTATCGGTGCTTCGCATCGAGCACTGGCTTGGGGTGCTCATTTCAATACACTCGGTTGCGGTGGTAAAATGCAGCACGCGGTGCCGTGGCGTGTTTGGACATGCCTGCCCGGTACTAGTGGAGTTGACACAAACTTCCATATCTGATCTCCCTCCACTTTGAAATCGGGGTACTTCTCTACATCGGTTCTTATTTTGTCTCGTAGATTTTGGTACCACACTGAATCTGTTGACGCGCAAATCGCCGAAATGCTCCTGGAGAGTGCATCCGGTACAATATTGTCCTTCCCTTTTCGATGGACTATGGTTAGGTCATATTGTTGCAGAACCAGACTCCAACGGCTTAATTTCGAAGAAGTCTTCCATTTGGTTGTCATAATGTAAGACAGTGCCGAGGAGTCCGTTATTAACGTGAAGTGACTTCCTTCTAAATAACCTCGGTAGTGGTCGATTGCTAGCATCGCCGCTAAGGCCTCCTTTTCAGTCGCATGATAGCGCTGTTGAGTTGCTGTCAGTTTTTGAGAAAAATAGCTAACAACCCGTTCCTCGTCCTGTTGTACTTGGGTAAGTACAGCGGCTACTGCGAGATCGCTTGCGTCGGTTTGTAGAGTAAACTCGTTTTGAAAATCGGGTGTAGCCAAAATGGGCGAGGATATCAGTAACTCCTTAATTTTATTAAACGCGGTATCTGCTTCCTTCGTCCAATTAATCTTTCTAGGTTTACCTTTCAAAAGATCAGAAATTGGAGCTGTAACGCCACTAAAATCGACAATGAACCGTCGATAATAGTTGCTCATGCCCAAAAAACGACGAACCTGGCGGGTCGTCTTTGGTGTCTCAAAGTTGACTATAGCTGTGATTCGCTCTGGATTAGGTCTTATTCCGTCTGCTGATATCACATGTCCCAAAAATGGCAGTTCTTTCCTACAGAAAAGTGATTTCTCTACATTCACTGTAAGGTTAGCTTCGCTCAACCTCCGGGCCACCTCGGCTAGGGCCTCAAGGTGTTCTTCGAAACTATTGCTAAGAATAATTATATCATCCAGATAAATAAAAATTCTGGGCTCTAGTTCCCCATTCCCAAGAATTTTGTCAATCAACCGTGAAAGCGTTGCCGGACTGTTTGATAGCCCGAATGGCAATCTCTTATACTGGTACAAACCCTTACCAGGCACCGCGAAGGCTGTATACTTCCTAGATTGCTTGTGTAGTGGGATCTGTAGATACGCTTCCTTAAGATCTATTGTACTTATATATTTTGCACTTTCTATACGACTTAGGATTCTTCCGATGTGAGCTTGTGGATACAGGTCTCTAACCGTTCGTTCATTCAAACGTCGGGCATCTAAACATAACCTGATTGCCCCACTTGGCTTTTTCACTGGTATTACATTTAGGCACCAATCTGATTGGGCCGGTTCTATCACCCCTGTTTTTAGAAGTCTATCGATCTCCTCAAAAAGACCTTTTTGAACGTGTGGTGAAACTGTGTATGGTTTAAGGTATACCGGTTTTGTTTTCGCGTATTCTTCTTTTAATTCAATCACATGTTCCGTTAGTGTAGTTGTTTCTAGTATTTCTCCTTGCTGAACCTTAAATATCGCCTTTACTTTTTCTAACTTAATTAGCTGTTCTTTGCTCAGCTTCTCAAATTCCGTGTGTGTCACCATTTTCTCTTCTTGAATTCCCCAGTCACTTTCAAGAGAATTTACGTCTATTTCCCCCGAATCCGAATCTATCTCTTGCTCGCCTCGAGCTACTCGAGTTGTTGGAAATCTGAAGCCGATTTCGAATGCTCTGAAGAAGGACATTCCACAAAGTCCAGCACCCTTCAGATTCTTCGCCCAATATGTCTTCACAACGGCTATACGGCCCATATAGCTATAGGGTAAATTCGTAACACCTACATTTTCTAATATTGTACCATCCGCCATTTTCAATACTACATTGGAGGGCTCTAACTTCACCCTCAACTTCCTAACTAGTTCTTCGTGGAACCGCAGAATCGTTACTTGGCTCCCACTGTCTAGCATACAAATCACTCGAATCCCCAACACTGAAACCTCTATAAAGTTCCTGCTGTCTCCAATTACTTGTATAGTCTCCAGCTCATGAGAGTCTCTATCATAATCATTTTCCTTTGCTGCCATAAAACCCGCACCTTCCAATAGTCTATCCACACTCTGCTCCCACTCTTCAATTTCTTCTGGAGAGAATACCTTAATGCTATCAGACTGGACAGCCGTTAGGCTGTCCCTTCCCCGTTTTTTGAACAGAACCTACATTCCTTTGTTTGTTCGCCTTCCAAGCCGCATTTCCAGCAGTATCTGTTTTTAGATTGCCTACAGTTCTTCGCAATATGACCCGTCTGCCTGCAATTGAAGCAAACATTCCATTCTGGCGGTTTGTATTGATCGACGAACTCTTGACTTTTCTTCTCTGTTTTGCTGTATTCTTTCTGAAATTTTGATTTTTCTCTGCTCCTTATATTTGTACCCTGCTTATGTGGTTCAGTTTGGTAATCTTCCCTATCCATATCTCGATATGCACCAACCTCCAGTTGGTTACTTCTCTGTCTATTTCCTGCATTTGCTTCTTCTGCGCCCACCGCACTTGTTTGTCCCGTCTGCCATATTACTGGTGTTAACGCATCTAGTCTATTTCCCCAACCCTCTAAGTCTCGTAAAGTAGAGATTTGAACCAGCATCAAGGATCGCCTAAAGTCAGCACGCACATTTCTACATACTGTTGTAATTAGCTCTTCCTCAGCCATAGGATCAGCTAGCCCCCGTGACTTTTTTAAAATATCGGAATAGAATGCTTTGAAGCTTTCGTTGCGTTGCTGCTTACGATTGTAAATTTGCATTCGTATAGCGTAATCTAAATCTGGGTGCTGAAACTCCTGCCTTAACCCTACGATCACCTCCACCCATTTCGTGAAACGATTAAAGTTACGGATATACCATTCTCTGGCAAGACCTGTAAATAGATGATAGGCTGAGCGGAGTAGCTCCTGCTCTGTTGTTTGTTCGGCGATCACAAGATGATGCACTTCCCATAAAAATTCATTCAGATTGAGTCCCTGATCATCCCCCGCGTACCTAATCTTCCAGCTTGACACCGGCATCCTTTTGACGAAATATGCAGGACCGGAAGCGAGTCTGGGATCCGAGAACCAAGTCTCTTCTAATGGGGTTTGCGATGTCCCACCTCCTTCAAAATCTTCGGTTTGATCTAGAAATGGATTTGACCTAATTGGAACGCGTCGCGAGTTTTCTGATTGATTTCTGAACGGATTTTCAGCCGTCCTTTGTGTGTAAGTTTCCTTTCTTCTATTATTAGACAAACGATAAGAAGCAAACCGTACTTCTCTGTCGATTGGATTTGAAAATTGCCCTACTACTTCCATTCTAGGAGGATCTATTTGTATGGCAGCCGTTGTTTTAGGGATCGTTCCTGTGGCAACGGAAGGTTTCCCCCCCAAGGGAGCTCCGTATTTTGTCTTTATGAATGGATTAGTTGAATCGCGTGTCCGACCAAGTGGGAGATCTATCTCTTGAACAAACCTTGAGCGAAGGTTTTTCAATTTTTCAATAGCATCTGATACGTTATGATCTGTGTCTTCATCTTCGCGAAGTTGTTTTCGCGGATTAATGATGGATAAAGGAGAGTTTACGGGTTTGCGTTTCTGTCCGATGTTGTCTTCCCTGAATGTTGATTCTGCGAGTTTTTCCCTAAGCGAAAATGATTCGTCCATAGACTCATCATCTGCTTGTTGTGCCCCAGCTTGATTACTTGTTATATCTACCATTATCGACGAGTACCTGTTCATTAAAGCCATGATTCTTGCATGGTCTGTCGGGGGGACCATTCTGGTATTGCGCAAATTCACCAATCTATACCCCAAATGTACTAACCGATATGCTATATCTTCTGCCCTTCCTCTATTGCTCTGAATATTTTCCCAGTGTTCATTCAGTTTCGTTTCACAAGTAATGATTTCCTCCATTAGGTTTCCTTTTATATACCTTGACAAAAAAATTGAGTTTTCCTTCTCTGTGCGCAGCCCAATTGCTAATCTTTTCTGCTTTTCTCTCGTTGACATTTGGTCAACATTAGAGATCGATCTAATTTCCAGCTCATAATCTAGTTCGTCCGGCTCTAGGTAATCCGTAACCATCTTCCAATATAGTTCTTTAAATTTGTTTATATCCATTGTTAATTATCAATCTGTGCTGCTGTAAATAGACTGATGGATAATCCGAAAGACGATTGCGTATACTCTGTAAACGAGGTGGTGTGTATCTGTATTTTTTTTGTAATCTATTGGTGATCAGTTATCTGATATATTGCTCTGAGAGCAGAAAATGAGTAAAGATATACCCAGCTTCGTTGTGTTGAGCACTCAACTCCCTCTCGCTCATGCGCGCCACTTATACTAATTAGGATTTTGCAAACTGAGTGATAACCGAACCAGAAATCTAGCAAACCACTCAAATCCGAACAACAGTGCTAGATCTATTGTTATAAACTGGCTTTGCCAAACACTATTGAGTTAAAACCACGTTGGATCGCCAATTGTTACTGTTTGGGTTCATATAAGCAATATATAATATGATCGAACATTGAATGACTTACCCATTGCTCTCGCCTCGCTCTATACCTAATATTCACCATATATTGGAATCAGTGTTTCAGATTTCGAGTAATTACCTTAACAACGTTAACTTAATAATACACAATTTTATTTCGATATATATATAGTTGGTTTTTATTGAGTTTACATTGTACACGTGCACTTTATTTTCGTTGGGGCCACCTGCTACCTGGAACCACCCGCCGCATCGCCGTCGCTTTCACAGAGATCTCATCACACCATGCACCTCCGTCCACCCGCTCCTCGCTCCAACACGATCGCACCACCCTTTTTCTATCACAGCTTTTCACGATGTTTCATCTCCCCCTTTCCTGTCGCCTTTTCTTCACCAAGTTTCACGACCGTTTCGAGACTATATCCTCCCGCTATCTTCACTATTACGGGTTGTTGTCGTACACCCCACCATACGGTTCTCTCCCCAATGCACTAAGGCACCGAGGGTTAAACTTCGCCCAGCTCGTTCCGATACACGTGTGGCCAACAAATGCACAATCGTCCACACCTATCTTCCACCTTCTTTACAGGGCTTCAATCGCTCTTCTCAGTCTTCGCGCTTTTCTATAGGCAGGATAACCGCGCTGACACACCTGAGTTGTATTTTCTCGACACGTTGTTTTTTTTTCGACACGTTTCACCGTAGATCTGCTTTTCTGACACGACCGTATTTCGCACGACTTATTTCTGACCGTTCAAGTCGAGGGATCGTCATCTTCTCCTCCTTTCCATAGATTAGCACGTTACCAATGCTATCGAGAGGACTGAGGGGGGGGGGGGGAGGGTGGCGGTTTTATCTGGTGATGTGCTGCTTGCGTGGACGAAGGTAATTGGACGAAGGATCTCTCCCAACGATGGCTCTCTGTTCAGTCATGCCGCTGTCTCGCCGTCGCTGTGCCGCTTTCCCGTCGCCTAAACCTAGAGGATGTACAGTGGAATAAACGCTTTTGCTGTGGCCACAAGCGTAGCTGCGATCTTTAGCCTCCTTTCGAAGACGATCGCTCTATTCCCGCAAGCGTTGGGTCTTTGCCTCTTTTCGTTTTGTTGGTTTTTTGTTGTATGAAACGATTATCCCACAGTACAGCCTCATCGCCTCAACAAGAGCGTTCAAACAGTGCACTGGAATTAGCGTCTTGTTGGGGTGATTGTAGTGTTAGTCCCTAGTCGCGTCAAACGCAAAAGCGGACTAAGCGACCGATAAAGCTAATCTGTATCAATTTGACCTTTGCCAGCCCGAGTCTGGCTCCAGGCATGGAATGGAGGGTAGACGAAGGCTACACCCATAGTGATCATTTAGCAATCCGCTTTAAGATCAACTATGGTGTGCAGCATCCGAGGGCGGGAGATCCCTGTCAGGTACGCGGGTGGAAGTCCAATCACTTCGACAGCGAAGCTTTCACCGCGGCCCTGGGACTGGAGGCCAACACCGACAGTCTAAGCGGGGATGCGCTGGTAGCTGTTCTATCACGCGCGTGCGACGCCACTATGCCGAGAAAAACACTGCCAAGAAACGGTAGATGCCCGGTATACTGGTGGAGTGCCGAGATTGCAGCTCTACGGTCAGCCTGTCTCAGAGCTAGACGTAGGATGCAAAGAGCTCGCACCGAGGATGCAAGAGAGAACCGCCGTGAAGTGTTTCGAGCTGCGAAATTAGCCCTTAACAAGGCTATTAAAAGCAGCAAGAGAGCGTGTTTCGACAACCTGTGTGAGAGTGCCAACGCGAATCCGTGGGGTGACGCCTACCGGATTGTGATGGCCAAGACCAAAGGGGGCTCCTCACCCCCAGAACGGTCTCCGGACCGGTTGGCAACGATTATCGAAGTACTCTTCCCGTCTCGAGCCACAAGCCCCTGGCCACCTGCACTACGAGACAGTGCGGGCACGGTCGAAATGGTGGCTCCAGTGACGAACGAAGAACTACTCGCAGTGGCTAAATCCCTAGCAATGAACAAAGCTCCAGGGCCGGATGGAGTCCCGAACAACGCTCTCAAGGCAGCGATCATAGCGAACCCGAACATGTTCAGGCTAGCTATGCAGAGATGCCTTGACGAGTGCCGTTTCCCCGATAGATGGAAAAGGCAGAAACTGGTGCTGTTGCCGAAGCCCGGGAAGCCGCCAGGCGACCCATCGGCGTACAGACCAATCTGTCTGATAGACACGACTGGCAAACTGCTTGAGAGGATCATCCTCAACAGGCTCACCCCGTACGCGGAAGGTACGGACGGTCTGTCAAGCAACCAGTTTGGCTTTCGGAAGGGTAAGTCCACAGTGGACGCTCTCAACTCAGTGATAAATACTGCCGAGATAGCGATCCAACGAAAAAGGCGAGGTATTCGATACTGTGCGTTAGTGACACTTGACGTGAAGAATGCATTCAACAGCGCAAGCTGGGATGCCATCGCGCTCTCGTTACACCGGCTTAGCCTACCGGTGGGTCTGTACCGGATCCTGGAAAGTTACTTCCAAAACCGCGTACTGCTATACGAGACCGATGCCGGTCAGAAAAGGGTTCTGATTACCGCCGGAGTCCCGCAGGGCTCGATCCTAGGCCCGGTGCTATGGAACCTCATGTATGACGGGGTTCTGAGACTGAAGTTCCCTCCTGGGGTCAAGATCGTCGGCTTTGCCGACGACGTAACCTTGGAGGTCTACGGGGAGTCAATTCCTGAGGTAGAACTAACCGCAGAACACGCGATTAGCACGGTGGAGGAATGGATGAGCGCGAGAGGCCTGGAGCTCGCTCATCATAAGACGGAGGTAGTTATCGTCAACAACCGCAAGTCGGCACAACATGCAGTTATCCATGTGGGAGAAGTCGCGATCACTTCACAGCGAAGTCTGAAGTCTCTCGGAGTCATTATAGACGACAAGCTGACCTTCGGCAGCCATGTCGACTATACGTGCAAGAGAGCGTCGACTGCTGTTGCGGCACTATCGAGAATGATGTCCAACAGCTCAAAGGTGTGCGCCAGTAGACGTAGGTTACTGGCAGGCGTTGCCGTATCTATCCTCAGGTACGGCGGCGCGTCATGGTCAAGAGCACTGAGGGTAACCAGTTACCTACAGAAACTGGAGAGCACCTACCGCGTGATGTGCCTCAGAGTGATATCTGCCTACCGCACGGTATCACACGATGCATCCTGCGTGATAGCGAGCATGATGCCAGTCGGGCTGGTCATTCGGGAAGATGAGGAGTGCTTTGAGCTACGTGGAAATAGGGGAGCCCGCGAGCGCACCAGGGTGACCTCGGTCGCCAGATGGCAGCGTGAGTGGGACAACTCCTCGAAAGGTAGGTGGACCCACCGGCTGATACCTAGCATATCGAGCTGGGTGGGAAGACCCCATGGGGAAGTTCACTTCCACCTGACACAATTCCTGTCAGGCCATGGCTGTTTCCGTCAGTACCTCCACAGGTTCGGGCACGCGGAGGTCCCAGTCTGCCCGGACTGCCCAGGTGTAGATGAAACTGCCGAACACATACTGTTCGTATGTCATCGGTTCGACGTCGAAAGAAGAGCAATGCTTGACGTCTGTGGCTGGGACACAACCCCGGATACCCTTATCCAGCGGATGTGTCAAACGGTGGAGAAGTGGAACGCAGTCTCGGCTGCTACCATCCAGATTGCCAGTAGGCTACAGGTAATCTGGCGAACCGAGCAACAGACGGCGGGCACGGCTAACTAGTGATTGGTTAGCTGGAGCGAAAAAAGGCCAAGCGCAAAATAAGAGAGTGAATGGTCTGTTCATGCCGAGGTAGGTTGGCGCAGCGAATGGCAACCGCGTAAGGGGTAAACCCAGCCACCCCGAAGCAAGACAGAAGAGTGAGTGTATAGGCGTATAAGTGGACTGCCTCATGCCAAGACGGGAGGGTCGTAGCGTAGTATGTTGGAACTAAGCTATCGATGCCTCATGGCGTGGCAGAGGAGTGAAAGGGTGAGCATCCAAGTCAGTCTCACACTGCATGTTAAGGGTGAGCACAAAAGTCAGCCTCACAGGTTGGTTGCAAGCAAGGAATGAAAAAGGTGAGCACAAAAGTCAGCCTCGCATGGTATGTCAGAAGTGGGGCCTAAGAAAAATGTCCCACATGGGATGCCAGAGGGAGTGACAAAGGTACAATAGAGTGGCACGATTGAGAGTGAATCAGGTGATAGGGTGAGCACCCAAGTCAGCCTCACATGGATGGGTAGGGCGAGCACAAAAGTAAGCCTAGCAAGGAATGAGTAAGGTGAGCACACAAGTCAGCCTCGCATGGAACGTAAAAGGTGAGCACAAAAGTCAGCCTCATGTGGGAGTGTTTGAGAGTGAATCAAAGTGTGATTGAGAGAGCACCCAAGTAAGCCTCATACAGGATGTATGATAGCGCGAGTGAGAGTGAATGAGTACATTCAGTACAGCCATCCCCCCAGAAGTAATACCGAGAGGTAGTTCCTGGGAGGAATGATGGCGGAGCCCAATGGAGTTTAGTCGGTATTAATGGCTGGTCACCATTTGAGTCCGACACGCCCCCAGTGCACCCCGTGTGGTAGATTGGACCCTACCGTTAGCACGTGTACTGGGCTAGGACATAAAGGTCTTCTCCATTGTAAAAAAAAAAAAAAAAAAAAAAAAAACAGCTGGAGCCAGCGATCGAATGTATCAAACAAATTATGAAGGGCGAAGCAGCACAATGCCCCACAGAACAAGTTTACGCAAATAACATAATCAAGAGGATCAATGATGGAAACATTTTCATCGATGATTCCGATATACAACTAACATCTAACTGTTCAAATCAAAGAGAATTGAAGGGATCATTCCTTATACAATTTTCGAGTTGTACATTAACATTGAACGGAAAATATTACGCCAACAACAACGTAGAAATACCAGTAAACTTATTCTTACCAACAACAGGTGTAAAGGTAAATTCAACCATCAGCATAAATCACATTCCTTTAGAGTACTTCATCTAGACCAACGTAAAAGAATCCAACATCTTAATCTGACAACGGAAAACCTCCATTGGAATATACATCTCTACGGGTGGCTATCCTTCGGCGGAATATCCACAATTTCCATATTCCTAGTAGTCATCTTCGTAGTCTGGATGGCCAAATATTTCATCCCATTTAGGACAACGAAAACCAGTTCCAAGAAGACTTCACACGAAAAACGAACGAGTGTAGGAGAGCCGGTAACGACAAGCAGATTTCCCAACATACCGTATATTCAACAGGAATCAACTTCAACCATGGACTAATAAGCTGAGGACAGCTTTTCTTCAAAAGGGGGAGCAGTTAGGAAACTGCCGATAAACGACGCCACGCCATGCAGCGCGCCAAGCAGTCATACAGGCGTAAGAATGCTTGGTAAGCAATTTCTTCATATAAAATAGCTCGGACCACGCGACTCGCCCTCTTTTCCGTAGTGACTGAGTGTTAGGTGATAGCTAATCAAAATTGTATCGTTAGTCTGAAGTAAAGTAAATAGAATTCAGTATAATTTAATTTTTTTTAAAGTGAACCGTTGATGACAAAATTCTTACTTTGAAATTGCAAAATTCTGACGTTTTAAAAAACTTATATTCTAAAATTCTGAAATCATGACTTACGTAAATTCTAAAATTCCGCATTTTAAAATGCTGAAATTCTAATGTTCCTTTGTTCTAGAGTCGTAAATTTTAAAGTTCTTTTTTGTAGCGAGCTGATGGGACTGCAGCGTATGGCTTAGGGGATCTCGTTCCGTTTCACCAGCCAAAATTTGCAAAATCAGACCAAGCGGTAACTGTCCGCCAAGTAAAAAACGCTTCTAATCCACCTAACAGTGTGATGAGACATTTCTTATAACTCTTATCACTCTCTTCGGATATTATATCGTTTGAGAACATTTAGAATTTGATGCTTCGCGATGTTTTTGATAACACATACTACATGGGATAGTGGCAGGACTCAGAGAATCGCTCAAATCAGCATAGGCCAACATCAGTGCTAGACATCTCAAACCAAATCAATGGGAAAGCGAAAAAATGACCCGTAAAATAGACATACAAACGAATTATTGCTAAAGCTCTCTTAATAAAATATCTAAATTCCTCAATCAATGCATTGTGGTGGGAAAACTGAATTATTCTAAAGGGGTTATATTGTACTGAGCAAAAGAAATCGAAATTTCTTTTGAATCGATTTGAAGTTTAATCAAATTTCCAACGCGACTGAGAACTAAGAAATCAACACTTTTTCTTGAAAAGGGCGACCCCACTAACAATTGTGGTTTTATGGTTATTTTATAGCCACTGATAAAACTTAAATTGCACTTGTAGCGTGCTATAAAACTTCAATTGTTACTTGGGAATATTGGGAATATTAGCAGTGATACCATTAAAAGAAAATCAACAATGAATATTTCCAGACTTGGTTTTATTTCCTATTTAAGAACTATTGTGTTTTTTATACCCTAGATTGCATGATTCAGTGATCGAAACCCAACACTTCATAAAGTATTTGAAATTATTAAATTAAAATTTGTTTTTGCTTTGAAATTGACAAAATGATAGTATCGCCCCTTTGGCGATTGTTTACTTTTTCGGTCCCACCTATCAGCATTGAAGTATCGCCCTTACGTTTTTTACAATAACTACCGTTTAACACCACCGATTTCGTCCGGGTTTTTTCAATAGCGATCATTGTTACTATTTACAGCTGGTATCAGCTTGATAATCCTAAAAAAATACGAAAAAAAACAGTTTCGCCTCTAAACTGCTAGCAAAAAAAGTATCGCCCTGTTTGCTTGCATGGAGCGTGGAGGGCGAAACTTTAAATAAATAAACAAAAATACAGTTTCGCCCGTTGTATTTTTTGCTGTAGTTTAAGAAAGCAATATAGTAGAATCCAAATTTTTAGGTTAATTTGTTGCGTTTCAAAGCGCTCATTCGCATATATGATAAAAAAAACCTTATGTTTACATTTGTAAGTATCGCCCTTTTCACAAAAAAGCGTTGAAATGAAATCGCAGCTCCTGATATCACGCTATCTCTGAAGTGCATGCGTGCATAGTTCCAAATTTTACTTCGACATCGACTTTTTCTAAAGGTGACTTCCCAGTAGTATCCTTGATTTGAATTATTATCGCTAATCCTAATGCCAAAGAACAAATAAAAACCTCTCGAAAACGAACCGTTTTGGGAAAATCATCATCATTACTGGAACTTTCATTTTCACGAAACTTTTCGATAACCTTCCGTCACCTGCGTTAATGCACTGGGTGCACAGTGCTCTGAAAATCTAGCGAAATCGTCTTAAGGCACCAGCGGGTCTAATTCAGAGCTGCGCAGCGAGTTAAATCTGTGAAGAATACTAAAAATTAATTTCTATTCCATAATTTTCAGTTCAGCGATTCGAGAGATCGTGCTCACCGCAAGCCATGAAAAATAGACTACGTTGTGAAGAGATGGTCACTATTTATTAAAAAAAACACGGTTAAACAAGAAATAAAACTATTAAAAAAATTCAAGTAGTTTATAATTTTCACAAACTTATTAGGAAAAATTGTTTAATAAGCTTTCGTAATATTGTGTAGGAAAAAAGCTGAAAATTTCAGTATTTTCTCTATCTGCAACATATAAACCCCTAAGTATACCAATTAATTGGTATACGAATTGGAATAGGTTCGCTAAATTCTGCAATAAAAAATCCCCAAAAATGAAATGTACCTATTAATGTGAAACACAGTGAATAATACATACAATAAAGACCCATTTTTATCAGTCTCATGGTGTATTTTAGGCTGACAAAATGGGGACATTGACTAAATCGGATTTTTTTTCTTTATAAGAAAACTGAAGCTGTTAAAATATTCTTCCCGTCCCTTGATGTAGTCTGATAACTATTTCTGATTATGATGAACTTTCTATTTTTGCATATTTCCATCTTCATGATAAGGAAAACATGCTCAAGAAAGGATTTACTCGAAATCAGTCTTGTTCGTCTGCTAGAGCCCATCAAACATATGTTCATATTTGGCTGATAAAATCGGGGTTTCAATGTATTGTAATAGATATTCAGCATTCGAAGGAGTTTCTTGTGAACGAGTGTAGAACGACTTTGTTTCTACTTACTTGAAGTCAGCGGCGTAGCCAGAAATTCGGTTTGGTGGGGGTTTGGTAAAAATCGATTTTACTGTCCAAACGGCATAATTCCGAAACCGTAATTTTTGATGTTTTAAAATTATGCAGAATTAATTTTTCAGAAAACAGTAACAGAGTTCGTGTCTTTAGCGAATTTGTTGAGACTTTATTGTAGTCATGAATTCACCATAAATACTTCTTGGACGATATACCGTCAAAATTAATTTATCAAATGATACGCTGTTTAACGTTTGTAAAACTCATCGAAAATACTAAACCTCCGTAATTGGCGGTTTCAAAATGATGCTATCTTGACCTTAAATTACTGTTTTTGAACATGTGACCTATAGATATAATTGGTCATACAACAAAAATCAAATGCTCATCAAAATCGATCAGGACCTGCTAGAGTCGAATGGAAATCGTCATTTTTCATAAATTTCTCTCTACATTCGGAAAGTGTTACCCTCGTTATTAATCATATAACATTTTCGTCTCAACTCAACGCATTCCCAAAATAAAAACCAGTTTTAATCCACCTAGTGGTGCAATTGTGCTTTTCTCATTTGTGCAGACTACGATTCCATGGCTGGTTATGTTCAATACATTGCATTGCCACAATGGGAAAAAACGAAGAAAACAACACATTTAAATTAGTAACTTTGAAACGCCTCATCGGAACATCATCACTTGAACCATTTTAAGAAGAACAAAATCTGAGAATTCAAATGGCTTTATTCTTACATTGGGCAAAATAAGGCAAGTTTGGGTTTTGTGGTATTTAAACCCCAAAATCACCTAATTTTTAATAAAAAACCTTATATCTCTGATCCACGCTGGAAATCGTACATGAATTGTACAGATTGTTACGTAAAAAAACCTCAGCAAGCTAATGAAAGTATTTCCATCTTGGGCAGAATACGGGAAGTTGGGGATTTGGAACCTTTTGATTCAGAAATTTTATTTTATTAATAAATACCTGAATCGCTATTATTTACTAACGAAGTCGTATGTAAAATATCACCTTAATTGAAAAAAAACTCAGAAATTAACTGAGGTGGTTTGAGTTTAAATATAAAACAGGAAATTAGGGTTTTGTGACACTTGAGCCCCAAAATCACCTATTTTTACATTTCTTATAAAAGAAATGTATAGAATTCGCTCAAACTTTCAAGATTTTTTCCGAGGCCCGGAGGGCCGAGTCTTATATACCAATCGACTCAGCTCGACGATTTGGGACAATGTCTGTGTGTGTGTGTCTGTGTGTGTGTGTGTGTATGTAACGGACAAATTCTCATTCGTGTTTCTCAGCAATGGCTGAACCGATCTTATCCAAACCAACTTTAAATGAAAGAACTAAAAAACAGTATGAACGCTATTAATTTGTTTTTGATTCTGATGTTTAGTTTCCAAGATATGAATGTTTGAATGTGTAAAAATGGCGTTTTTTGCAGTTTTTTTAAATTATCTGCCGAAATTGACGACATATATTAACACTTTATATGTTTTTAGACAGCTTTAACGAATACCTTTCAAACAAGCTATAGATTGTTGAAATCGGACTATTATCAAAAGAGATATTTAACATTGAATGCGGACGAAAGATTTTTATTATTTCCCATTGCCAGAAATATGACCAAAAACATGTAATCTATTATTAACGCCAAAACGGCTTATTTTAGGTCAATAGTATCTTCGGAGAATATAATGGAGGCAATACGCCCTTTCTTTTGGTATTGTGCTTTTACTGATTAATCTCCCTATGAGTGAGATATTTTCACAAATTTTCTTGGAAGTGATTATATCGAAATGATGCCTTCAGCAAATTTGTAGCTCTTACTTTTGCGAATAACTTTACTGAAGACATAAAATATCTATTTTGAATACTTTAAAAGTTATGGCTTGTTGTTTGTTGATTACTCTTTGTCGCCTATTTATTGTTCAATATAGTAATAATCCATTGAAATAAGCCAAACATTATTTCGATAAAACGAATTTTGTATTTCATTTTTCTATCTACAACCGCTAGAAATAATCACCGAACACTTCCAAGTTGTCTGGAAGGAACTTGATAACTTATCAGTGCAAAAATGTTCATTTGTACGAACCTTCTGACTGCAATTTTTCTAACTTATAACCAACGGATCGATCGGAAACATATCGGAAAATGAAAGTGAAGTAAATAACTCCAAGCAACGGCGTAGCCAAGAGAAGGTTTTGGGGTTTAACAACTTCCCTCCCTACCACACCCAAAAAATATATTGGATTGCCATTGAAAATTTATTGATGCAGACTGATTTAATTCAATATTACAATAACAATTATCTGATCCGTACATTGATAACCTGTTGTTGTAAACATCATGAGAAATTTTGATAAATTGTCGGAATGGGGTCCTGATATGTAATTGATCTATTGGTCTTGATTTCACAGTTGCCTAATAGCATCAATATCAAATTCCTGCCTGAAAACATTCCAATAGAAAATTCCAGAGTTCTGTAATCAATCATAATCCTCGGATTTCTTTTCAAATTGAGCTCGCTTTTGTAGAGATGTACTGTAATGAGGGTCTTTATTTAATAGAAAGCGAAGTTAAAATTGATTTAATGTCTATGAAACATTTGCTAAAAAGGTTTTTGCCTTTCTCATTCACTCTAAAATTCGTCAATCTAATCCCGACCGGGAGGGCCGAGTGTCATTTCGTCCGGGTTTTTTCAATAGCGATCATTGTTACTATTTACAGCTGGTATCAGCTTGATAATCCTAAAAAAATACGAAAAAAAACAGTTTCGCCTCTAAACTGCTAGCAAAAAAAGTATCGCCCTGTTTGCTTGCATGGAGCGTGGAGGGCGAAACTTTAAATAAATAAACAAAAATACAGTTTCGCCCGTTGTATTTTTTGCTGTAGTTTAAGAAAGCAATATAGTAGAATCCAAATTTTTAGGTTAATTTGTTGCGTTTCAAAGCGCTCATTCGCATATATGATAAAAAAAACCTTATGTTTACATTTGTAAGTATCGCCCTTTTCACAAAAAAGCGTTGAAATGAAATCGCAGCTCCTGATATCACGCTATCTCTGAAGTGCATGCGTGCATAGTTCCAAATTTTACTTCGACATCGACTTTTTCTAAAGGTGACTTCCCAGTAGTATCCTTGATTTGAATTATTATCGCTAATCCTAATGCCAAAGAACAAATAAAAACCTCTCGAAAACGAACCGTTTTGGGAAAATCATCATCATTACTGGAACTTTCATTTTCACGAAACTTTTCGATAACCTTCCGTCACCTGCGTTAATGCACTGGGTGCACAGTGCTCTGAAAATCTAGCGAAATCGTCTTAAGGCACCAGCGGGTCTAATTCAGAGCTGCGCAGCGAGTTAAATCTGTGAAGAATACTAAAAATTAATTTCTATTCCATAATTTTCAGTTCAGCGATTCGAGAGATCGTGCTCACCGCAAGCCATGAAAAATAGACTACGTTGTGAAGAGATGGTCACTATTTATTAAAAAAAACACGGTTAAACAAGAAATAAAACTATTAAAAAAATTCAAGTAGTTTATAATTTTCACAAACTTATTAGGAAAAATTGTTTAATAAGCTTTCGTAATATTGTGTAGGAAAAAAGCTGAAAATTTCAGTATTTTCTCTATCTGCAACATATAAACCCCTAAGTATACCAATTAATTGGTATACGAATTGGAATAGGTTCGCTAAATTCTGCAATAAAAAATCCCCAAAAATGAAATGTACCTATTAATGTGAAACACAGTGAATAATACATACAATAAAGACCCATTTTTATCAGTCTCATGGTGTATTTTAGGCTGACAAAATGGGGACATTGACTAAATCGGATTTTTTTTCTTTATAAGAAAACTGAAGCTGTTAAAATATTCTTCCCGTCCCTTGATGTAGTCTGATAACTATTTCTGATTATGATGAACTTTCTATTTTTGCATATTTCCATCTTCATGATAAGGAAAACATGCTCAAGAAAGGATTTACTCGAAATCAGTCTTGTTCGTCTGCTAGAGCCCATCAAACATATGTTCATATTTGGCTGATAAAATCGGGGTTTCAATGTATTGTAATAGATATTCAGCATTCGAAGGAGTTTCTTGTGAACGAGTGTAGAACGACTTTGTTTCTACTTACTTGAAGTCAGCGGCGTAGCCAGAAATTCGGTTTGGTGGGGGTTTGGTAAAAATCGATTTTACTGTCCAAACGGCATAATTCCGAAACCGTAATTTTTGATGTTTTAAAATTATGCAGAATTAATTTTTCAGAAAACAGTAACAGAGTTCGTGTCTTTAGCGAATTTGTTGAGACTTTATTGTAGTCATGAATTCACCATAAATACTTCTTGGACGATATACCGTCAAAATTAATTTATCAAATGATACGCTGTTTAACGTTTGTAAAACTCATCGAAAATACTAAACCTCCGTAATTGGCGGTTTCAAAATGATGCTATCTTGACCTTAAATTACTGTTTTTGAACATGTGACCTATAGATATAATTGGTCATACAACAAAAATCAAATGCTCATCAAAATCGATCAGGACCTGCTAGAGTCGAATGGAAATCGTCATTTTTCATAAATTTCTCTCTACATTCGGAAAGTGTTACCCTCGTTATTAATCATATAACATTTTCGTCTCAACTCAACGCATTCCCAAAATAAAAACCAGTTTTAATCCACCTAGTGGTGCAATTGTGCTTTTCTCATTTGTGCAGACTACGATTCCATGGCTGGTTATGTTCAATACATTGCATTGCCACAATGGGAAAAAACGAAGAAAACAACACATTTAAATTAGTAACTTTGAAACGCCTCATCGGAACATCATCACTTGAACCATTTTAAGAAGAACAAAATCTGAGAATTCAAATGGCTTTATTCTTACATTGGGCAAAATAAGGCAAGTTTGGGTTTTGTGGTATTTAAACCCCAAAATCACCTAATTTTTAATAAAAAACCTTATATCTCTGATCCACGCTGGAAATCGTACATGAATTGTACAGATTGTTACGTAAAAAAACCTCAGCAAGCTAATGAAAGTATTTCCATCTTGGGCAGAATACGGGAAGTTGGGGATTTGGAACCTTTTGATTCAGAAATTTTATTTTATTAATAAATACCTGAATCGCTATTATTTACTAACGAAGTCGTATGTAAAATATCACCTTAATTGAAAAAAAACTCAGAAATTAACTGAGGTGGTTTGAGTTTAAATATAAAACAGGAAATTAGGGTTTTGTGACACTTGAGCCCCAAAATCACCTATTTTTACATTTCTTATAAAAGAAATGTATAGAATTCGCTCAAACTTTCAAGATTTTTTCCGAGGCCCGGAGGGCCGAGTCTTATATACCAATCGACTCAGCTCGACGATTTGGGACAATGTCTGTGTGTGTGTGTCTGTGTGTGTGTGTGTGTATGTAACGGACAAATTCTCATTCGTGTTTCTCAGCAATGGCTGAACCGATCTTATCCAAACCAACTTTAAATGAAAGAACTAAAAAACAGTATGAACGCTATTAATTTGTTTTTGATTCTGATGTTTAGTTTCCAAGATATGAATGTTTGAATGTGTAAAAATGGCGTTTTTTGCAGTTTTTTTAAATTATCTGCCGAAATTGACGACATATATTAACACTTTATATGTTTTTAGACAGCTTTAACGAATACCTTTCAAACAAGCTATAGATTGTTGAAATCGGACTATTATCAAAAGAGATATTTAACATTGAATGCGGACGAAAGATTTTTATTATTTCCCATTGCCAGAAATATGACCAAAAACATGTAATCTATTATTAACGCCAAAACGGCTTATTTTAGGTCAATAGTATCTTCGGAGAATATAATGGAGGCAATACGCCCTTTCTTTTGGTATTGTGCTTTTACTGATTAATCTCCCTATGAGTGAGATATTTTCACAAATTTTCTTGGAAGTGATTATATCGAAATGATGCCTTCAGCAAATTTGTAGCTCTTACTTTTGCGAATAACTTTACTGAAGACATAAAATATCTATTTTGAATACTTTAAAAGTTATGGCTTGTTGTTTGTTGATTACTCTTTGTCGCCTATTTATTGTTCAATATAGTAATAATCCATTGAAATAAGCCAAACATTATTTCGATAAAACGAATTTTGTATTTCATTTTTCTATCTACAACCGCTAGAAATAATCACCGAACACTTCCAAGTTGTCTGGAAGGAACTTGATAACTTATCAGTGCAAAAATGTTCATTTGTACGAACCTTCTGACTGCAATTTTTCTAACTTATAACCAACGGATCGATCGGAAACATATCGGAAAATGAAAGTGAAGTAAATAACTCCAAGCAACGGCGTAGCCAAGAGAAGGTTTTGGGGTTTAACAACTTCCCTCCCTACCACACCCAAAAAATATATTGGATTGCCATTGAAAATTTATTGATGCAGACTGATTTAATTCAATATTACAATAACAATTATCTGATCCGTACATTGATAACCTGTTGTTGTAAACATCATGAGAAATTTTGATAAATTGTCGGAATGGGGTCCTGATATGTAATTGATCTATTGGTCTTGATTTCACAGTTGCCTAATAGCATCAATATCAAATTCCTGCCTGAAAACATTCCAATAGAAAATTCCAGAGTTCTGTAATCAATCATAATCCTCGGATTTCTTTTCAAATTGAGCTCGCTTTTGTAGAGATGTACTGTAATGAGGGTCTTTATTTAATAGAAAGCGAAGTTAAAATTGATTTAATGTCTATGAAACATTTGCTAAAAAGGTTTTTGCCTTTCTCATTCACTCTAAAATTCGTCAATCTAATCCCGACCGGGAGGGCCGAGTGTCATATGCAAATCGACTCAGTTCGTCGAGATAGGAAAATGTATGTGTGTGTATGTATGTATGTATGTGTTTGTGTGTATGTGGAAAAAAATATGACCTCTGTTAATCAGAGATGGCTGGATCGATTTTCACAAAGTTAGTCTCAAATGAAAGGTACAACCTTCCCATCGGCTGCTATTGATTTTTTTTATTGATTGGACTTCCGGTTCCGGAGTTACGAGTTGAAGAGTGCAATCACACAGCAAATTTCCATATAAACTGAAATGAAAAATTTACAAAATCAAATTTGTATTTTTGATGCCAAATGACTTTATAATGCATGAACCATTGAGATTTGATATAAACTCGAAAAAATAATGTTTGAAAAAAATTGATTTTTTTGGACTTTTTTGCCTTTCTCATATAGAAAGGTTATGCAATCACTCCAAAAATCGTCAATCATACCGGCCCGGAGGGAGTATGCAGTGAGGGGTTGCTGTTTTAAAATTAAAACTAGTTTAAAATTTCTTAACAAGTTGAAAATTTTCGGCAGGACCCGGACCTCCCGGATCTTACTATGTGATACTGAAACATCGCTTGAAACCAGCGGCGGTCAAGCGATGTTTCAGTATCACATAGTATCTCAAGATCGTGGCTGTCGATCCATTGTACGTATGTGCAAATCGTACTGAACATGTAATATTCATTTCCACCATCGTATTGAACATAACCAGCCATGGAATGGTAGTCTGGACAAATGAGAAAAGCACAATTGCACCACTAGGTGGATTAAAACAGGTTTTTATTTTGGGAATGCGTCGAGTTGAGACGAAAACGTAATATGATTAATAACGAGGATAACACTTTCCGAATGTAGAGAGAAATTTATGAAAAATGACGATTTCCATTCGACTCTAGCAGGTCCTGGTCGGTTTTGATGAGAATTTGATTTTTGTTGTATGACCAATTATATGTATAGGTCAAATGTTCGAAAACAATAATTTAAGGTCAAGATAGCATCATTTTGAAACCGCCAATTTCGGAGGTTTAGTATCTTCGATGAGTTTTACAAACGAACAGCGCATCATTTGATAAAGTAATTTTGACGGTATATCGTCCAAGAAGTATTTATGGTGAATTTTCTCAGGTTAATATTCATGACTACAATAAAGTCTCAACAAATTTGCTAAAGACACGAACTCTGTTACTATTGTCTGAAAAATTAATTCTGCATAATTTTAAAACTTCAAAAATTACGGTTTCGGAATTATGCCGTTTGGACAGTAAGATCGATTTTCACCAAACTCCCACAAATTGTAAAATTGGTATTGTAAAAAAAACGTAAGGGCGATACTTCAATGCTGATAGGTGGGACCGAAAAATTAACCAACGCCAAAGGGACTATATACTATATATACTATCATTTTGTCAACTTCAATAGCAAACACAAATTTTAATTTAATAATTTCAAATACTTTATAAAGTTTTGGGTTTCGATCACTGAATCATGCAATCTAGGATGTAAAAAACACAATAGTTCTTAAATAGGAAATAAAACCAAGTCTGGAAATATTCACTGTTGATTTTCTTTGAATGGTATCACTGCTACTACCGCTTTTTTCAAGAAAAAGCGTTGATTTCTTAGTTCTCCGTCGCGTTGTAAATTTGAGTAAAGTATAAACTTCAAATCGATAAAAAAAAATCGATTTTTTGGCTCAGTACAATATACATAACCCCTTTAGGAAAATTCAGTTTTCCCACCACAATGCATTTATTGAGGAATTTAGATATTTTATTAACAGAGCATTAGCAATAATTCGTTTATATGTCTATTTTATTGGCCATTTTTTCGATTTCCCATTGATTTGGTTTGAGATTTCTAGCACTGATGTTGTCCTATGCTGATTTGAGCGATTCTCTGAGTCCTGCCACTATCCCATGTAGTATGTGTTATCAAAAACATCGCGAAGCATCAAGTTCTAAATGTTCTCAAGCGATATAATATCCGAAGAGAGTGATAAGAGTTATAAGAAATGTTTCATCACACTGTTAGGTGGATTAAAAGCGTTTTTATAAAACAGTTTGCATCTCTGATTCACGCTGGAAATCGTACATGAATTATACCGATTATTTTTGCCTTTCTCATATAAAGAAAGGCTATGCAATCACTGTAAAAATCGACTTTTTAACCGAGGCCCGGAGGGCCGAGTGTCATACACCATTCGAATCAGTTCGTCGAGATCGGCAAATGTCTGTGTGTGTATGTATGTGTGTTTTTTTTCCTTTATGTCCTAGCCCAGTACACGTGCTAACGGTAGGGTCCAATCTACCACACTGGGTGCACTGGGGGCGTGTCGGACTCGAATGGTGACCAGCCATTAATACCGACTAAACTCCATTGGGCTCCGCCATCATTCCTCCCAGGAACTACCTCTCGGTATTACTTCTGGGGGGATGGCTGTACTAAATGTACTCATTCACTCTCACTCACGCGATCATACATCCTGTATGAGGCTTACTTGGGTGCTCTCTCAATCACACTTTGATTCACTCTCAAACACTCCCACATGAGGCTGACTTTTGTGCTCACCTTTTACGTTCCATGCGAGGCTGACTTGTGTGCTCACCTTACTCATTCCTTGCTAGGCTTACTTTTGTGCTCGCCCTACCCATCCATGTGAGGCTCACCCTATCACCTGATTCACTCTCAATCGTGCCACTCTATTGTACCTTTGTCACTCCCTCTGGCATCCCATGTGGGACATTTTTCTTAGGCCCCACTTCTGACATACCATGCGAGGCTGACTTTTGTGCTCACCTTTTTCATTCCTTGCTAGGCTGACTTTTGTGCTAGCCTCTACCAACCTGTGAGGCTGACTTTTATGCTCACCCTTAACATGCAATGTGAGACTGACTTGGATGCTCACCCTTTCACTCCTCTGCCACGCCATGAGGCATCGATAGCTTAGTTCCAACATACTACGCTACGACCCTCCCGTCTTGGCATGAGGCAGTCCACTTATACGCCTATACACTCACTCTTCTGTCTTGCTTCGGGGTGGCTGGGTTTACCCCTTACGCGGTTGCCATTCGCTGCGCCAACCTGCCTCGGCATGAACAGACCATTCACTCTCTTATTTTGCGCTTGGCCTTTTTCGCTCCAGCTAACCAATCACTAGTTAGCCGTGCCCGCCGTCTGTTGCTCGGTTCGCCAGATTACCTGTAGCCTACTGGCAATCTGGATGGTAGCAGCCGAGACTGCGTTCCACTTCTCCACCGTTTGACACATCCGCTGAATAAGGGTATCAGGGGTTGTGTCCCAGCCACAGACGTCAAGCATTGCTCTTCTTTCGACGTCGAACCGATGACATACGAACAGTATGTGTTCGGCACATACGAACAGTATGTATGTGTGTGCGTCATTTAAACTCACACAATTTTCTCAGAGATGGCTGAACCGATTTTCGCAGTTTCATCTGAAAGGTATAACGCTCCCATAAGCTGCCATTGAATTTTTAGCTGATCCGACTTCCGGTTCCGGAGTTACGGGTTGAAGAGTTCGGTCACACAGCAAATTCCCATATAAACTGGTAACACCATGATGTTCAAATGATGTAAAACATATTAAAATTGATGTAACATTACTCTAGTTTGCGGGTCTGGATCACTAATGATCAATCAAAGTAGCTGTGACCACATTGGCCACCTAGGACGGTTCATGACGCCCCGGGGAACCCGCCAAGTTCCTAAGCTAATATCACACCCATTCCCCAACGAATTCTCTACCGATTTTTACTTGATTTCAAATGAAAGATACAGTAATGCCATTGACTGCTGCTGAATTTCATTCCGTTCTGACTCTTGCTTCCGGAGTTACAGGGGTGTTAATAAGCATACACTGGAATTTCCCATATAAATCGGTACAATCGTAATACCTCAGAGGCAAAAAACTATTGAAATGGTCACCAAATTACTTCTAATCGCAGATCTAGATCACTGATTGCCAATCAAACATTCTTTGAATATATTGTCCACTATCGACGATTCCGGAAGTCCGGAATTCCGGGCATATTCCACAATTAAAGTCACATCGGTTCATCGGTGATGACTGAACCGATTTTCTCAAACCAAGTCTCAAATGGTAGGCAAAATATGCAGTTGAGTATTGCGTCGCCGCCCTTACCCCCCCCCCCCCCGCCTTGCCCTTACACGTCCCTCCTTCATCACTCCCCTCCTCTTGGACCACCCTCACGCCCTCATTTCCTTCATCCATCCCGTATACCGAAATAAGATGAAGGATTTCTGACGCATCCTCCACTCCCACTCTACTAACCCCCCATTCCCTACACGTTCAACCCCATTCAACCAACCTTTCCAAATTATAATCACATGAAGATAACATTGAACTCATGCTTATTAAGCTAATTAAATATTATTCTTTTGCCTTTCTCATATAGAAAGGTTATGCAAATGCTTCAAAAACCGATTTTCTAACCGAGGCCCGGAGGGCCGAGTCTCATATAACATTCGACTCAATTCGCCGAGATCGCAAAATATCTGTGTGTATGTATGTGTGTATGTATATGTATATGTGTATGTATATATGTATGTATGTATGTATGTATGTATGTATGTATGTATGTATGTATGTATGTATGTATGTATGTATGTATGTATGTATGTATGTATGTATGTATGTATGTATGTATGTATGTATGTATGTATGTATGTATGTATGTATGTATGTATGTATGTATGTATGTATGTATGTATGTATGTATGTATGTATGTATGTATGTATGTATGTATGTATGTATGTATGTATGTATGTATGTATGTATGTATGTATGTATGTATGTATGTATGTATGTATGTATGTATGTATGTATGTATGTATGTATGTATGTATGTATGTATGTATGTATGTATGTATGTATGTATGTATGTATGTATGTATGTATGTATGTATGTATGTATGTATGTATGTATGTATGTATGTATGTATGTATGTATGTATGTATGTATGTATGTATGTATGTATGTATGTATGTATGTATGTATGTATGTATGTATGTATGTATGTATGTATGTATGTATGTATGTATGTATGTATGTATGTATGTATGTATGTATGTATGTATGTATGTATGTATGTATGTATGTATGTATGTATGTATGTATGTATGTATGTATGTATGTATGTATGTATGTATGTATGTATGTATGTATGTATGTATGTATGTATGTATGTATGTATGTATGTATGTATGTATGTATGTATGTTTTTTTTTGAGAGCAGTAAAAAAATTTTCAGAAAAACCCTGAGTGAGGAAAAATGTACAAAAACCCCATTGTCAGGGAACGAGTTTGGGCTGCCATCACCCGACCCGCTAAAAACCACTGCTCTTGCCCAGAACCTGATTCCTCCCCGGCACTGCCTTACGGCATTACTTCGGGGAGGGGTTTTTATGTGCATAGCACGCACTCTAATTCAACTACTTACTAGTTCGTTTCTTCCGTAGGGTGACAGCCCCACTCCTCTACACACCACCAATTCTCTACCATCCACACAGACTGGCAAGCTCTGCATGGCAGTCGGAAAGCTGGCTGTGAGTCGAGGCTTAGTACTCCTCCCCTACGAGTACAGTCTGAGCGGCAAACTTCTGACTGTCTAATTCACCGAGCCCTGCGGCTCGCTTGTGCCGGTTAGTACCGCAACTCCCTTCTCGCACCATTCAACGCCGTTTACGCTTTGAGCACCAGACTTGTTCGCGAACTACTCGGTCTAGTCCCCGACGATGGACCTAGCCTACTCCGACGGAGAATTCCCCGGCGAGAGAAGTTCTCCCGAAACCGAGCCAACCAACCAGATGTCGAGGTCAGTTCGGCGATTCCGGTGGAGCAGAGCGTCCGGTTCGCTGATGCCCCGACGACCTGCGACTGGTGGTATTTCGTCGCGGTCTACTCAGTCTAGTCCCCGGCGGTGGATCTAGCTTACGCCGACGGAGAGTTCCCCGGTGAAGGAGACTCCCCCGGTACCGATTCTTCTTTTGTTTTAGCACCACAATTTCATCAGCTATTTGGCTTCCTCTCGTTCCGTTTCGCCCGATCTACTCGATCTAGTCCCCGGCGGTGGATCTAGCCTACTCAACGGGCCATACAGTAGGTGCTGAGGTCTATCCGGCGATTCCGGTTGGAGCGTAACTTCCGGTTCACCGGCACCCCAACGACCCACTGCTAGCTCTGCGACGCGGTCTACTCGGTCCAATCCCCGGCGGTGGATATAGCCTACTCACGAGCTACCCGGAAGGATGTCGAGGTCGGTTCAGCGATTCCGGTGAAGCTTGACGTCCGGTTCCCAGGCGCCCCGACGACCCAACTCGGTGCTACATCACGCACTACTCAACTGGTCCCCGGCGGTGGATCTAGTCTACACAGTTGGAGAGTTCCCCGGCGGCGGAATTTCTCTCGAAACCCGATTTGCGGTTTCTTGTTGGTCTCTACGCCACTTCCTCTGCAACTCGGAGAGTATGCTCGAGACCACTCTGTTGACAGCGTCCCAGGTATGTTCGTCACGGCACATCTCTTCGACGATATTGTCCGCTGTCATACCAGGTATACCCCTACGAACTTCATCGAATCTAGGGCATTCGAAGACCACGTGTTCCGGTGTCTCCTGCACGGTCGCACAACCCGGGCAAAGGGGTGACGAAGCATGTCCAAACCGATGCAAGTACTTCCGGAAGCATCCGTGCCCGGACAAAAACTGCGTCAAATGGAAGTTCACCTCTCCATGCTTCCTATGTACCCAGGCCGATACATTTGGGATGAGTCAGTGGGTCCACCTTCCTTTCTCCGCGTTGTCCCACTCCTGTTGCCATTTAGCCAACGAGTCCGCTCGAACCTATCTCCTAGCGTTACGTGCATTTCTCCGCTGATAGCATTCCACGTCCTCCGCCAGGGTAATGCAGATGGGGATCATCCCGGCGATAACGCATACTGCCTCCGACGATATTGTTCTGTAGGCACTCGCGACTCGTACGGCCATCAGTCGGAATGTCCTGTTTAGCTTTTCACGGTTCCGCTTGGTTTTCAGCGCAGCACTCCAGGCAGGAACCCCATATCGGAGTATCGATGACGAAACAGTAGATAGCAGACGTCTCGTGCTGCTTCTCGGACCGCCGACGTTTGGCATGATTCTCGCTATTGCGTTCGTTGCCTTCGCCGACTTTTCACAGGCGTAATCAACGTGGTTGTTGAAGCTCAACCGGTCGTCGATTATAACTCCCAATTGCTTCAATGCACGTTTCGATGCAATCACGTGCCCTCCGACGTCGATCTGCATCCGTTGGACCGATCTGCAGTTACTGACCAACAACACCTCCGTCTTGTGGTGAGCTATTTGCAGCTTGACCCCGTTCATCCAGCTCTCGATCGCGTCTATTGTCTCTGTCACCGACACCTCCACTTCTTCAAGTGTCTCACCCATCACCGTTAGTGACACGTCGTCCGCGAAACCTACGATTTTCACTTTCCTAGGCAGCTGCAGCGTTAACACCCCATCGTACATCCCGTTCCAAAGGGTTGGACCGAGAATGGAGCCCTGAGGAACGCCCGCTGTGACACGCAATGACTTCTGTCCTTCGCTCGTCTCGTACAGTAACACTCTGCTCTGAAAGTAGCTCTTCAGGATCTGGCACAGATAGTCGGGAACCCTCATTCTATGCAGCGCTGCAGCGATGGCTTCCCAGCTGGCACTGTTGAACGCGTTCTTCACATCTATCGCAGCGCAGTATCGATCTCCTCTTCGCTTCTGTTTAGATGACTTCTCGGCACTCTCGAGCACTATCCGAATTGCATCCACTGTCGATGCTCCTTTGCGGAAACCAAACTGCATCTTGGACAGTCCGCGCTCACCTTCCGTGAATTTCGTCAACCTGTTAAGAATGATCCTTTCCAGGAGTTTTCCGAGTGTATCCAGCAGGCATATGGGTCTGTACGAGGTCGTGTCGCCAGGTGGCTTCCCTGGCTTCGGTAGCAACACCAGCTTCTGGACCTTCCACATTTCGGGGAAGTTGCCTTCATTTAGGCACTTCTGCATCACTATCCTGAACATGTCCGGATATGCCAGGATCGCAGCTTTCAGTACCACGTTTGGTATTCCATCCGGACCAGGGGCTTTCTTTGGTTTTAGGCGCTTCGATGCTTCTACTAGCTCGTCGTTAGTCACTTGCCGATCCATGTTTGTTCCTTCTTCCTCGCCGTGCGGTGACGGTGGCCATATAGTTGGATCGTGCTTCGGGAAAAGACCCTCGACGATTATCTTCAGCTTGCTCGGACACATTTCGGCTGGCGTCGTCGGACCCTTCATTTTCGCCATCACGACTCGGTATGCGTCACCCCAGGGATTGGCGTCTACTTCTCGGCATAGCTCCTTGTGGCACTCTGGCCAGGATACACCCTCTTGTGTTGGTTACTCTACTACCCCATTCCACAGCCCAGGCGTTGAAGTCACCACCAATGACTACCGGCTTCCGATCGATCAACTGCTCGGTTAACTGCTCCAGCATTAGGCTGAACTGCTCTACTGTCCACCTTGGGGGAGCGTAACAGCTACATACGAAGATGCCGTTGATTTTGGCTATCACGAAACCCTCATAGGAACGTTCTACCACTTCTTGGATAGGGAATCTTCCCATTACTTGTATCGCTGCGGTTCCTGATCTATCCGCCACCCAGTTACCGTTATTAGGGGGGACTTGATAAGGCTCTGCGATCAAAGCGACATCGCACATAGTTTCTGTCGTAGACTGCCACAACAGTTGCTGTGCGGTATCACAGTGATTCAGGTTTATCTGGGTCATCTCCATCACCGTTGGCCTGCAGTCGCCTTCTTGTACGCTGGGCATTTAAAGCCACCCGTCTGATGGTCGTTTCCTTCCGCTGGGGTGCAAAGCAAGCACATCGGCCTCTGCGTGCAGTCTCTCGCAAGATGGCCCGTCTCTCCGCATTTCCAGCACATCCCGGATCTGTCCGGGCCTTTGCAAGCCCCTGCTAAATGTCCAAAGCCTAAACATTTGAAGCATTTCTCTGCTTGTTTGTTTACTCGTGGGGCGGCTCTCAGTAGGTATCTCGACCATCCAACTGTAACCTTACCTACCTCCAGTGCCTTATCTGCAGCGGTTACCGGTAAACGTATCATCGCTATCTGCGTTCCTCCGTATCCCTTCCTTAACCGGATCGTCATGTGCACCTCGCCCAGTTTGCACTGCTGCTTCATAGCACCTCTCAGCTCGTCTTCCGTCGTTATTTCGTCGAGGTCTTTGCACACGATTACCATCTCCGGGCTTAAGGCTTTAACTTCTGCCTTTCCACCCATTGATTTAGTTATAGTCTCCTGCAAGGCAGAGCTACTAGTCGTAGTATTCTTCTTAAGCTCGAGGAGCATCTCATTTTTTTAGGTACGCCTGACTCTTAACACGTTTTCCCCCAAATCTTTCAGCTCCGGGTCCTCTCTGACCTTTTTGAGCAGTGCTGCGTACGTAGTCTCGTCATTTGCTTTGACGAGCACGGCTTCTCCCTTAGGCGCCTTCTGACGAGCCGAGGGTTCTGATTTCCTCTTCTGCTCCCCTTTTCGCACCTCCTTCTTTTTTTGCTGTTTCCCGCGTTTCTCCTTCCGACCTACAACGGTGCTCCAGCTTTCACCCTATAAGGTGGCGTCCTTTTCTTCGGCAGCAACAGCATCCTCGAGCGTCTGCCTCTTTGACCCGCCTGGTCTTTCTTCTCCTGGTGAGGATCTTGTCCTCTTTGGAGTTATGGGAACTGGCGTGTTCTCCACTCCAATCTGCCTCTCCTTACCCTGTTTCGGAGGGGCTAGGAGGATAGTGGCCTTAGCCGACGCGGATGCTCGCTCAGCTGAATCTGCCCTCTGCGTTGCCGTATCGTACTCTTTCACGGCAGACAGTAGCACCTTCCGGATTTTGATGACCATCTCCTTAATGTCTTTGTGGACATTGTTTCTCATGTCCACGAACTTGTGGAGCTCCTCCACCAAGTGCCTCGCTACCACTACCTTTGGCGTTTGTGGGGTGTAGCTCCTTCCGCTCTGCTCCGGCTGTTTTTGTTGCTGCTGTTGCTGTTGCTTCGGCTTCCCCTCCTCCTGCTCTTGCTGGGTGACTTCAGCTACTATTGGTGGTGGTGACCTCACCAACCCACCTCTGGAAAACGGATTTGCCGTGCCTGCTCCATTTATATCGGTTGCTTGTTGTTTCTCCATTTTATTTTATTGTGTCCCAACTCCGGGCCGCTATCTCCACTCGCTGCACATAGTCGCCTCTCGCGATCCCATGATTATCTATGCTGCCGAAAAGCAGCAGTGAGGTCATGCAAGGGTTGACACCATCTCTCATGGGGAGTAGTGTTCAGAGCCGGATCGGCGTAAATCGGGAATGCTTCAACCGAACCTAGTACCACCAACCAAATGATGGCGAGTTTCGAACGTACCCGGAGACCTGCCAGGGTTTTGTTGGAACGGAGGCAGCCATGCTGTTAGCCCACTCGCCATTTCAAGTCGGTGTCATCCTTCCTTACTCAGGGAGTAGAACAGCACGCCTGTCAGCCCTAAGTCGCCATCGTTTTCGTCATCCGTGTCCTGTCCGTTGCCGTTCGCCATGGCCAGTATACCATAATCAAGATGTTACTGGCGTCGATCCTGATGTGCCGGTTGGCACTCCGGTTGGGCTAGAGTGCTTTTATTGCCCAGATCTTAGATTATTGGAATCTTAGGATCTTAGCAGAAGCGGCACAGACTCGCTTCGTCGGAGCTGCTTTCGGAGTTATGGCTTTGTTTAGAGGTTCAGAAGAGCCCAATCTTAGCCCCACCATATCCTAGCAAAACTCCCCAACTCGCAGTAGGGCTGTGGGGGGGAGGGGTTCGTTAGGCCCCTAGACTCCTGTCCTTCCTGTCCCTGCTGCCCCCTAGTGTATGTATGTATGTATGTATGTATGTATGTATGTATGTATGTATGTATGTTTTTTTTTTTTTTTTTTTTTGAGAGCAGTAAAAAAATTTTCAGAAAAACCCTGAGTGAGGAAAAATGTACAAAAACCCCATTGTCAGGGAACGGGTTTGGGCTGCCATCACCCGACCCGCTAAAAACCACTGCTCTTGCCCAGAACCTGATTCCTCCCCGGCACTACCTTACGGCATTACTTCGGGGAGGGGTTTTTATGTGCATAGCACGCACTCTAATTCAACTACTTCCTAGTTCGTTTCTTCCGTAGGGTTACAGCCCCACTCCTCTACACACCACCAATTCTCTACCATCCACACAGACTGGCAAGCTCTGCATGGCAGTCGGAAAGCTGGCTGTGAGTCGAGGCTTAGTACTCCTCCCCTACGAGTACAGTCTGAGCGGCAATCTTCTGACTGTCTAATTCACTGAGCCCTGCGGCTCGCTTGTGCCGGTTAGCACCGCAACTCCCTTCTCGCACCATTCAACGCCGTTTACTCTTTGAGCACCAGACTTGTTCGCGAACTACTCGGTCTAGTCCCCGACGATGGACCTAGCCTACTCCGACGGAGAATTCCCCGGCGAGAGAAGTTCTCCCGAAACCGAGCCAACCAACCAGATGTCGAGGTCAGTTCGGCGATTCCGGTGGAGCAGAGCGTCCGGTTCGCTGATGCCCCGACGACCTGCGACTGGTGGTATTTCGTCGCGGTCTACTCAGTCTAGTCCCCGGCGGTGGATCTAGCTTACGCCGACGGAGAGTTCCCTGGCGAAGGAGGCGCCCCCGGTACCGATTCTTCTTTTGTTTTAGCACCACAATTTCATGAGCTCTTTGGCTTCCTCTCGTTCCGTTTCGCCCGATCTACTCGATCTAGTCCCCGGCGGTGGATCTAGCCTACTCAACGGGCCATACAGTAGGTGCTGAGGTCTATCCGGCGATTCCGGTTGGAGCGTAACTTCCGGTTCACCGGCGCCCCAACGACCCACTGCTAGCTCTGCGACGCGGTCTACTCGGTCCAATCCCCGGCGGTGGATATAGCCTACTCACGAGCTACCCGGAAGGATGTCGAGGTCGGTTCAGCGATTCCGGTGAAGCTTGACGTCCGGTTCCCAGGCGCCCCGACGACCCAACTCGGTGCTACATCACGCACTACTCAACTGCTCCCCGGCGGTGGACCTAGTCTACACAGTTGGAGAGTTCCCCGGCGGCGGAATTTCTCTCGAAACCCGATTTGCGGTTTCTTGTTGGTCTCTACGCCACTTCCTCTGCAACTCGGAGAGTATGCTCGAGACCACTCTGTTGACAGCGTCCCAGGTATGTTCGTCACGGCACATCTCTTCGACGATATTGTCCGCTGTCATACCCCTACGAACTTCTTCGAATCTAGGGCATTCGAAGACCACGTGTTCCGGTGTCTCCTGCACGGTCGCACAACCCGGGCAAAGGGGTGACGAAGCATGTCCAAACCGATGCAAGTACTTCCGGAAGCATCCGTGCCCGGACAAAAACTGCGTCAAATGGAAGTTCACCTCTCCATGCTTCCTATGTACCCAGGCCGATACATTTGGGATGAGTCGGTGGGTCCACCTTCCTTTCTCCGCGTTGTCCCACTCCTGTTGCCATTTAGCCAACGAGTCCGCTCGAACCTGTCTCCTAGCGTTACGTGCATTTCTCCGCTGATAGCATTCCACGTCCTCCGCCAGGGTAATGCAGATGGGGATCATCCCGGCGATAACGCATACTGCCTCCGACGATATTGTTCTGTAGGCACTCGCGACTCGTACGGCCATCAGTCGGAATGTCCTGTTTAGCTTTTCACGGTTCCGCTTGGTTTTCAGCGCAGCACTCCAGGCAGGAACCCCATATCGGAGTATCGATGACGAAACAGTAGATAGCAGACGTCTCGTGCTGCTTCTCGGACCGCCGACGTTTGGCATGATTCTCGCTATTGCGTTCGTTGCCTTCGCCGACTTTTCACAGGCGTAATCAACGTGGTTGTTGAAGCTCAACCGGTCGTCGATTATAACTCCCAATTGCTTCAATGCACGTTTCGATGCAATCACGTGCCCTCCGACGTCGATCTGCATCCGTTGGACCGATCTGCAGTTACTGACCAACAACACCTCCGTCTTGTGGCGAGCTATTTGCAGCTTAACCCCGTTCATCCAGCTCTCGATCGCGTCTATTGTCTCCGTCACCGACACCTCCACTTCTTCAAGTGTCTCACCCATCACCGTTAGTGACACGTCGTCCGCGAAACCTACGATTTTCACTTTCCTAGGCAGCTGCAGCGTTAACACCCCATCGTACATCCCGTTCCAAAGGGTTGGACCGAGAATGGAGCCCTGAGGAACGCCCGCTGTGACACGCAATGACTTCTGTCCTTCGCTCGTCTCGTACAGTAGCACTCTGCTCTGAAAGTAGCTCTTCAGGATCTGGCACAGATAGTCGGGAACCCTCATTCTATGCAGCGCTGCAGCGATGGCTTCCCAGCTGGCACTGTTGAACGCGTTCTTCACATCTATCGTGACCACAGCGCAGTATCGATCTCCTCTTCGCTTCTGTTTAGATGACTTCTCGGCACTCTCGAGCACTATCCGAATTGCATCCACTGTCGATGCTCCTTTGCGGAAACCAAACTGCATCTTGGACAGTCCGCGCTCACCTTCCGTGAATTTCGTCAACCTGTTAAGAATGATCCTTTCCAGGAGTTTTCCGAGTGTATCCAGCAGGCATATGGGTCTGTACGAGGTCGGGTCGCCAGGTGGCTTCCCTGGCTTCGGCAGCAACACCAGCTTCTGGACCTTCCACATTTCGGGGAAGTTGCCTTCATTTAGGCACTTCTGCATCACTATCCTGAACATGTCCGGATATGCCAGGATCGCAGCTTTCAGTACCACGTTTGGTATTCCATCCGGACCAGGGGCTTTCTTTGGTTTTAGGCGCTTCGATGCTTCTACTAGCTCGTCGTTAGTCACTTGCCGATCCATGTTTGTTCCTTCTTCCTCGCCGTGCGGTGACGGTGGCCATATAGTTGGATCGTGCTTCGGGAAAAGACCCTCGACGATTATCTTCAGCTTGCTCGGACACATTTCGACTGGCGTCGTTGGACCCTTCATTTTCGCCATCACGACTCGGTATGCGTCACCCCAGGGATTGGCGTCTACTTCTCGGCATAGCTCCTTGTGGCACTCTGACTTGCTAAGTCTGATCTCCCGTTTTAGAGCGGCCCTAGCTTCCCGAAACGATGCCTTATGCTCTTCTCTATCTGGTTCCGACCTTGCTCTTTGGGCCCGCCTTCTGGCTCTGAGACAAGCAGCGCGTAACGTACTAAGCGTCTCGTTCCACCAGTAAGCTGGACGCCGTTTGTTGCGTGGTTCCAGTTTTCGCGGCATTGTGGCGTCACAAGCCGCCACAATCCTTCTTGTTAGGTCAGCCGCATCCACGTTCTCGGTCCCGCCGTTCGGCCGAAGTGCCTCAACAAAGAGGTCTTTGTTGAAGGCTTTCGTCTTCCACTTTCGTTCGCCGGTCACCCTTCTCTGTACTGCCGCGGGGTTCCGTTGGCCGATACGGTAGCGAATCTCCTGGTGGTCACTATGCGTATACGTTTCGCATACTCTCCAATTCATGTTCGCCGTCAATGAGGGACTACAGAATGTGACGTCTATGATGGACTCCCTCCCGTCTCTCCGAAATGTACTAACAGAGCCTTCATTGCACAATCGTACGTCTAACTTCGCTAGAGCTTCCTGCAGGATACACCCTCTTGTGTTGGTTACTCTACTGCCCCATTCCACAGCCCAGGCGTTGAAGTCACCACCAATGACTACCGGCTTCCGATCGATCAACTGCTCGGTTAACTGCTCCAGCATTAGGCTGAACTGCTCTACTGTCCACCTTGGGGGAGCGTAACAGCTACATACGAAGATGCCGTTGATTTTGGCTATCACGAAACCCTCATAGGAACGTTCTACCACTTCTTGGATAGGGAATCTTCCCATTACTTGTATCGCTGCGGTTCCTGATCTATCCGCCACCCAGTTACCGTTATTAGGGGGGACTTGATAAGGCTCTGCGATCAAAGCGACATCGCACATAGTTTCTGTCGTAGACTGCCACAACAGTTGCTGTGCGGTATCACAGTGATTCAGGTTTATCTGGGTCATCTCCATCACCGTTGGCCTGCAGTCGCCTTCTTGTACGCTGGGCATTTAAAGCCACCCGTCTGATGGTCGTTCCCTTCCGCTGGGGTGCAAAGCAAGCACTTCGGCCTCTGCGTGCAGTCTCTCGCAAGATGGCCCGTCTCTCCGCATTTCCAGCACATCCCGGATCTGTCCGGGCCTTTGCAAGCCCCTGCTAAATGTCCAAAGCCTAAACATTTGAAGCATTTCTCTGCTTGTTTGTTTACTCGTGGGGCGGCTCTCAGTAGGCATCTCGACCATCCAACTGTAACCTTACCTACCTCCAGTGCCTTGTCTGCAGCGGTTACCGGTAAACGTATCATCGCTATCTGCGTTCCTCCGTATCCCTTCCTTAACCGGATCGTCATGTGCACCTCGCCCAGTTTGCACTGCTGCTTCATAGCACCTCTCAGCTCGTCTTCCGTCGTTATTTCGTCGAGGTCTTTGCACACGATTACCATCTCCGGGCTTAAGGCTTTAACTTCTGCCTTTCCGCCCATTGATTTAGTTATAGTCTCCTGCAAGGCAGAGCTACTAGTCGTAGTATTCTTCTTAAGCTCGAGGAGCATCTCATTTTTTTGGGTACGCCTGACTCTTAACACGTTTTCCCCCAAATCTTTCAGCTCCGGGTCCTCTCTGACCTTTTTGAGCAGTGCTGCGTACGTAGTCTCGTCATTTGCTTTGACGAGCACGGCTTCTCCCTTAGGCGCCTTCTGACGAGCCGAGGGTTCTGATTTCCTCTTCTGCTCCCCTTTTCGCTCCTCCTTCTTTTTTTGCTGTTTCCCGCGTTTCTCCTTCCGACCTACAACGGTGCTCCAGCTTTCACCCTGTAAGGTGGCGTCCTTTTCTTCGGCAGCAACAGCATCCTCGAGCGTCTGCCTCTTTGACCCGCCTGGTCTTTCTTCTCCTGGTGAGGATCTTGTCCTCTTTGGAGTTATGGGAACTGGCGTGTTCTCCACTCCAATCTGCCTCTCCTATCTATGCTGCCGAAAAGCAGCAGTGAGGTCATGCAAGGGTTGACACCATCTCTCATGGGGAGTAGTGTTCAGAGCCGGATCGGCGTAAATCGGGAATGCTTCAACCGAACCTAGTACCACCAACCAAATGATGGCGAGTTTCGAACGTACCCGGAGACCTGCCAGGGTTTTGTTGGAACGGAGGCAGCCATGCTGTTAGCCCACTCGCCATTTCAAGTCGGTGTCATCCTTCCTTACTCAGGGAGTAGAACAGCACGCCTGTCAGCCCTAAGTCGCCATCGTTTTCGTCATCCGTGTCCTGTCCGTTGCCGTTCGCCATGGCCAGTATACCATAATCAAGATGTTACTGGCGTCGATCCTGATGTGCCGGTTGGCACTCCGGTTGGGCTAGAGTGCTTTTATTGCCCAGATCTTAGATTATTGGAATCTTAGGATCTTAGCAGAAGCGGCACAGACTCGCTTCGTCGGAGCTGCTTTCGGAGTTATGGCTTTGTTTAGAGGTTCAGAAGAGCCCAATCTTAGCCCCACCATATCCTAGCAAAACTCCCCAACTCGCAGTAGGGCTGTGGGGGGGAGGGGTTCGTTAGGCCCCTAGACTCCTGTCCTTCCTGTCCCTGCTGCCCCCTAGTGTATGTATGTATGTATGTATGTATGTATGTATGTATGTATGTATGTATGTATGTATGTATGTATGTATGTATGTATGTATGTATGTATGTATGTATGTATGTATGTATGTATGTATGTATGTATGTATGTAGGTATGTATGTTTTTTTTTTTTTTTTTTTTTTTTTTTTTTGAGAGCAGTAAAAAAATTTTCAGAAAAACCCTGAGTGAGGAAAAATGTACAAAAACCCCATTGTCAGGGAACGGGTTTGGGCTGCCATCACCCGACCCGCTAAAAACCACTGCTCTTGCCCGGAACCTGATTCCTCCCCGGCACTACCTTACGGCATTACTTCGGGGAGGGGTTTTTATGTGCATAGCACGCACTCTAATTCAACTACTTACTAGTTCGTTTCTTCCGTAGGGTGACAGCCCCACTCCTCTACACACCACCAATTCTCTACCATCCACACAGACTGGCAAGCTCTGCATGGCAGTTGGGAAGCTGGCTGTGAGTCAAGGCTTAGTACTCCTCCCCTACGAGTACAGTCTGAGCGGCAAACTTCTGACTGTCTATTTCACCGAGCCCTGCGGCTCGCTTGTGCCGGTTAGCACCGCAACTCCCTTCTCGCACCATTCAACGCCGTTTACTCTTTGAGCACCAGACTTGTTCGCGAACTACTCGGTCTAGTCCCCGACGATGGACCTAGCCTACTCCGACGGAGAATTCCCCGGCGAGAGAAGTTCTCCCGAAACCGAGCCAACCAACCAGATGTCGAGGTCAGTTCGGCGATTCCGGTGGAGCAGAGCGTCCGGTTCGCTGATGCCCCGACGACCTGCGACTGGTGGTATTTCGTCGCGGTCTACTCAGTCTAGTCCCCGGCGGTGGATCTAGCTTACGCCGACGGAGAGTTCCCCGGCGAAGGAGGCTCCCCTGGTACCGATTCTTCTTTTGTTTTAGCACCACAATTTCATGAGCTCTTTGGCTTCCTCTCGTTCCGTTTCGCCCGATCTACTCGATCTAGTCCCCGGCGGTGGATCTAGCCTACTCAACGGGCCATACAGTAGGTGCTGAGGTCTATCCGGCGATTCCGGTTGGAGCGTAACTTCCGGTTCACCGGCGCCCCAGCGACTCACTGCTAGCTCTGCGACGCGGTCTACTCGGTCCAATCCCCGGCGGTGGATATAGCCTACTCACGAGCTACCCGGAAGGATGTCGAGGTCGGTTCAGCGATTCCGGTGAAGCTTGACGTCCGGTTCCCAGGCGCCCCGACGACCCAACTCGGTGCTACATCACGCACTACTCAACTGGTCCCCGGCGGTGGACCTAGTCTACACAGTTGGAGAGTTCCCCGGCGGCGGAATTTCTCTCGAAACCCGATTTGCGGTTTCTTGTTGGTCTCTACGCCACTTCCTCTGCAACTCGGAGAGTATGCTCGAGACCACTCTGTTGACAGCGTCCCAGGTATGTTCGTCACGGCACATCTCTTCGACGATATTGTCCGCTGTCATACCAGGTATACCCCTACGAACTTCTTCGAATCTAGGGCATTCGAAGACCGCGTGTTCCGGTGTCTCCTGCACGGTCGCACAACCCGGGCAAAGGGGTGACGAAGCATGTCCAAACCGATGCAAGTACTTCCGGAAGCATCCGTGCCCGGACAAAAACTGCGTCAAATGGAAGTTCACCTCTCCATGCTTCCTATGTACCCAGGCCGATACATTTGGGATGAGTCGGTGGGTCCACCTTCCTTTCTCCGCGTTGTCCCACTCCTGTTGCCATTTAGCCAACGAGTCCGCTCGAACCTGTCTCCTAGCGTTACGTGCATTTCTCCGCTGATAGCATTCCACGTCCTCCGCCAGGGTAATGCAGATGGGGATCATCCCGGCGATAACGCATACTGCCTCCGACGATATTGTTCTGTAGGCACTCGCGACTCGTACGGCCATCAGTCGGAATGTCCTGTTTAGCTTTTCACGGTTCCGCTTGGTTTTCAGCGCAGCACTCCAGGCAGGAACCCCATATCGGAGTATCGATGACGAAACAGTAGATAGCAGACGTCTCGTGCTGCTTCTCGGACCGCCGACGTTTGGCATGATTCTCGCTATTGCGTTCGTTGCCTTCGCCGACTTTTCACAGGCGTAATCAACGTGGTTGTTGAAGCTCAACCGGTCGTCGATTATAACTCCCAATTGCTTCAATGCACGTTTCGATGCAATCACGTGCCCTCCGACGTCGATCTGCATCCGTTGGACCGATCTGCAGTTACTGACCAGCAACACCTCCGTCTTGTGGTGAGCTATTTGCAGCTTGACCCCGTTCATCCAGCTCTCGATCGCGTCTATTGTCTCCGTCACCGACACCTCCACTTCTTCAAGTGTCTCACCCATCACCGTTAGTGACACGTCGTCCGCGAAACCTACGATTTTCACTTTCCTAGGCAGCTGCAGCGTTAACACCCCATCGTACATCCCGTTCCAAAGGGTTGGACCGAGAATGGATCCCTGAGGAACGCCCGCTGTGACGCGCAATGACTTCTGTCCTTCGCTCGTCTCGTACAGTAGCACTCTGCTCTGAAAGTAGCTCTTCAGGATCTGGCACAGATAGTCGGGAACCCTCATTCTATGCAGCGCTGCAGCGATGGCTTCCCAGCTGGCACTGTTGAACGCGTTCTTCACATCTATCGTGACCACAGCGCAGTATCGATCTCCTCTTCGCTTCTGTTTAGATGACTTCTCGGCACTCTCGAGCACTATCCGAATTGCATCCACTGTCGATGCTCCTTTGCGGAAACCAAACTGCATCTTGGACAGTCCGCGCTCACCTTCCGTGAATTTCGTCAACCTGTTAAGAATGATCCTTTCCAGGAGTTTTCCGAGTGTATCCAGCAGGCATATGGGTCTGTACGAGGTCGGGTCGCCAGGTGGCTTCCCTGGCTTCGGCAGCAACACCAGCTTCTGGACCTTCCACATATCGGGGAAGTTGCCTTCATTTAGGCACTTCTGCATCACTATCCTGAACATGTCCGGATATGCCAGGATCGCAGCTTTCAGTACCACGTTTGGTATTCCATCCGGACCAGGGGCTTTCTTTGGTTTTAGGCGCTTCGATGCTTCTACTAGCTCGTCGTTAGTCACTTGCCGATCCATGTTTGTTCCTTCTTCCTCGCCGTGCGGTGACGGTGGCCATATAGTTGGGTCGTGCTTCGGGAAAAGACCCTCGACGATTATCTTCAGCTTGCTCGGACACATTTCGGCTGGCGTCGTCGGACCCTTCATTTTCGCCATCACGACTCGGTATGCGTCACCCCAGGGATTGGCGTCTACTTCTCGGCATAGCTCCTTGTGGCACTCTGACTTGCTAAGTCTGATCTCCCGTTTTAGAGCGGCCCTAGCTTCCCGAAACGATGCCTTATGCTCTTCTCTATCTGGTTCCGACCTTGCTCTTTGGGCCCGCCTTCTGGCTCTGAGACAAGCAGCGCGTAACGTACTAAGCGTCTCGTTCCACCAGTAAGCTGGACGCCGTTTGTTGCGTGGTTCCAGTTTTCGCGGCATTGTGGCGTCACAAGCCGCCACAATCCTTCTTGTTAGGTCAGCCGCATCCACGTTCTCGATCCCGCCGTTCGGCCGAAGTGCCTCAACAAAGAGGTCTTTGTTGAAGGCTTTCGTCTTCCACTTTCGTTCGCCGGTCACCCTTCTCTGTACTGCCGCGGGGTTCCGTTGGCCGATACGGTAGCGAATCTCCTGGTGGTCACTATGCGTATACGTTTCGCATACTCTCCAATCCATGTTCGCCGTCAATGAGGGACTACAGAATGTGACGTCTATGATGGACTCCCTCCCGTCTCTCCGAAATGTACTAACAGAGCCTTCATTGCACAATCGTACGTCTAACTTCGCTAGAGCTTCCTGCAGGATACACCCTCTTGTGTTGGTTACTCTACTGCCCCATTCCACAGCCCAGGCGTTGAAGTCACCACCAATGACTACCGGCTTCCGATCGATCAACTGCTCGGTTAACTGCTCCAGCATTAGGCTGAACTGCTCTACTGTCCACCTTGGGGGAGCGTAACAGCTACATACGAAGATGCCGTTGATTTTGGCTATCACGAAACCCTCATAGGAACGTTCTACCACTTCTTGGATAGGGAATCTTCCCATTACTTGTATCGCTGCGGTTCCTGATCTATCCGCCACCCAGTTACCGTTATTAGGGGGGACTTGATAAGGCTCTGCGATCAAAGCGACATCGCACATAGTTTCTGTCGTAGACTGCCACAACAGTTGCTGTGCGGTATCACAGTGATTCAGGTTTATCTGGGTCATCTCCATCACCGTTGGCCTGCAGTCGCCTTCTTGTACGCTGGGCATTTAAAGCCACCCGTCTGATGGTCGTTTCCTTCCGCTGGGGTGCAAAGCAAGCACTTCGGCATCTGCGTGCAGTCTCTCGCAAGATGGCCCGTCTCTCCGCATTTCCAGCACATCCCGGATCTGTCCGGGCCTTTGCAAGCCCCTGCTAAATGTCCAAAGCCTAAACATTTGAAGCATTTCTCTGCTTGTTTGTTTACTCGTGGGGCGGCTCTCAGTAGGCATCTCGACCATCCAACTGTAACCTTACCTACCTCCAGTGCCTTGTCTGCAGCGGTTACCGGTAAACGTATCATCGCTATCTGCGTTCCTCCGTATCCCTTCCTTAACCGGATCGTCATGTGCACCTCGCCCAGTTTGCACTGCTGCTTCATAGCACCTCTCAGCTCGTCTTCCGTCGTTATTTCGTCGAGGTCTTTGCACACGATTACCATCTCCGGGCTTAAGGCTTTAACTTCTGCCTTTCCACCCATTGATTTAGTTATAGTCTCCTGCAAGGCAGAGCTACTAGTCGTAGTATTCTTCTTAAGCTCGAGGAGCATCTCATTTTTTTGGGTACGCCTGACTCTTAACACGTTTTCCCCCAAATCTTTCAGCTCCGGGTCCTCTCTGACCTTTTTGAGCAGTGCTGCGTACGTAGTCTCGTCATTTGCTTTGACGAGCACGGCTTCTCCCTTAGGCGCCTTCTGACGAGCCGAGGGTTCTGATTTCCTCTTCTGCTCCCCTTTTCGATCCTCCTTCTTTTTTTGCTGTTTCCCGCGTTTCTCCTTCCGACCTACAACGGTGCTCCAGCTTTCACCCTGTAATGTGGCGTCCTTTTCTTCGGCAGCAACAGCATCCTCGAGCGTCTGCCTCTTTGACCCGCCTGGTCTTTCTTCTCCTGGTGAGGATCTTGTCCTCTTTGGAGTTATGGGAACTGGCGTGTTCTCCACTCCAATCTGCCTCTCCTTACCCTGTTTCGGAGGGGCTAGGAGGACAGTGGCCTTAGCCGACGCGGATGCTCGCTCAGCTGAATCTGCCCTCTGCGTTGCCGTATCGTACTCTTTCACGGCAGACAGTAGCGCCTTCCGGATTTTGATGACCATCTCCTTAATGTCTTTGTGGACATTGTTTCTCATGTCCACGAACTTGTGGAGCTCCTCCACCAAGTGCCTCGCTACCACTACCTTTGGCGTTTGTGGGGTGTAGCTCCTTCCGCTCTGCTCCGACTGTTTTTGTTGCTGCTGTTGCTGTTGCTTCGGCTTCCCCTCCTCCTGCTCTTGCTGGGTGACTTCAGCTACTATTGGTGGTGGTGACCTCACCAACCCACCTCTGGCAAACGGATTTGCCGTGCCTGCTCCATTTATATCGGTTGCTTGTTGTTTCTCCATTTTATTTTATTGGGTCCCAACTCCGGGCCGCTATCTCCACTCGCTGCACATAGTCGCCTCTCGCGATCCCATGATTATCTATGCTGCCGAAAAGCAGCAGTGAGGTCATGCAAGGGTTGACACCATCTCTCATGGGGAGTAGTGTTCAGAGCCGGATCGGCGTAAATCGGGAATGCTTCAACCGAACCTAGTACCACCAACCAAATGATGGCGAGTTTCGAACGTACCCGGAGACCTGCCAGGGTTTTGTTGGAACGGAGGCAGCCATGCTGTTAGCCCACTCGCCATTTCAAGTCGGTGTCATCCTTCCTTACTCAGGGAGTAGAACAGCACGCCTGTCAGCCCTAAGTCGCCATCCTTTTCGTCATCCGTGTCCTGTCCGTTGCCGTTCGCCATGGCCAGTATACCATAATCAAGATGTTACTGGCGTCGATCCTGATGTGCCGGTTGGCACTCCGGTTGGGCTAGAGTGCTTTTATTGCCCAGATCTTAGATTATTGGAATCTTGGGATCTTAGCAGAAGCGGCACAGACTCGCTTCGTCGGAGCTGCTTTCGGAGTTATGGCTTTTTTTAGAGGTTCAGAAGAGCCCAATCTTAGCCCCACCATATCCTAGCAAAACTCCCCAACTCGCAGTAGGGCTGTGGGGGGGGGGGGGTTCGTTAGGCCCCTAGACTCCTGTCCTTCCTGTCCCTGCTGCCCCCTGGGTATGTATGTATGTATGTATGTATGTATGTATGTATGTATGTATGTATGTATGTATGTATGTATGTATGTATGTATGTATGTATGTATGTATGTATGTATGTATATATGTATGTATATATGTATGTATGTATGTATGTATGTATGTATGTATGTATGTATGTATGTATGTATGTATGTATGTATGTATGTATGTATGTATGTATGTATGTATGTGTATGTGCGGATTTGTTAACAAAATGTCTACATCGGTTTCTTGGAGATGGCTGAACCGATTTTTACAAACAAAGATTCAAATAAAAGGTATAATATTCCCGTAGGTTGCCATTGAATTTCATTTTCAACCGACATCTTGTTCCGGATTACGAGTTGAAGAGTACGGTTACAAAACAAAATTTGTTGATTTGTCCACATCGGTTTCTCGGAATTTTCTGAACCGATTTTGACAAACTTGATTTTAAATGAAAGGTCCATCAGCTGCTGTTGAATTTTGTGTGGATCCGAGTTCTGGTTCCTGAATTACAGGGTGATACGTACGATCACGCAGCAAATCCCGATTCTAACGAATTCTGCGATGAATTAGTGAGGTGATTTTTTTCCAAAATATAAACACAACTGTTGAATTTGTAGATCTAGGTCACCAACAGTCATTCAAAGTCTCTTTGGCCACACTGGCCACCATCGCCGGATCCGGAAGCATCCAAATTCAGAATAACGGTTATATTGGTTTTTCGAAAATGGCTAGAACAATTTGATCAACTTAGTCTCAAATGAAAGGTGTTGCGTCCCCGGAAACTGATATTAAATTCCATCTCCATCCGACTTCCAGCTCCGGAGTTACGGGTTGTGGAGTGCGATCACATAGAAAACTCCGATTCAAACCGATACCTCGATGAATGCAAAAAGGTGCTCTTATATATACTTACCAAGTGTAATAAGAATGAAAGACATTTCCATAATGTTATATTGTACGAACCAGTTATTAAATCATAGTTTGGAGAAATGAGAAAGGCACAATTGCACCTAGAGGTGGATTAAAACAGGTTTTTTTTTTAATTTATTTTCGTCAAGCATATGTAGACTACATAGAATGGTTTTACAATATTTACTTATATACTATACATTATTTCTACGGTTTAGTTCAGATTTGATTTGTTTTCTAGACATGGAAAGGTCAATTATTACACAATTTTCATTATAATGACGCATCATTCTATTGATGGGGCTATTTTTAGCATAGTTTGTCCTAAAAGATTGTTCTTGGAATAAATTACGAGTTCTTAGTTGTCGGCTAGGTACATAAAATTTTATTTGCGAAAGTAATGATGCGGATTGTACACGTTGAGAAATAATGTCGTTGATAAAGTAAAGCATGGCAAATTCGCGGCGTTCTTTGAGTGTTTGTATATTAATGAGCATGCAACGTGCTTTATACGATGGAAGAGGAAATGTCGTCCAGTTTAGTTTACGAAGAGCGTACAAAATAAATTGTTTTTGGACTGATTCGATGCGTTCTTCGTACAGGACAGTGTATGGGTTCCATACTATGCTGCAATATTCCAAAATTGGCCTGACATATGTATTGTATAATGATTTTATTGTGTAAGGGTCTTCAAAATTGTAGGTGAAACGTAAAGCCCAGCATACTATATGCTTTATTTATTATTGTATTATAATGTTCAACAAATGTGAGCTTGGAGTCTAAGATTACGCCTAAATCTCGTACAATTTTGCATTTTTCTACAAGTTGGTTGCCTAAGTGTATGTCTATGGCAACATTTGAAATTTTTCTGCTGAAGGTTATTGAGTTGCATTTCTTTACATTAAGTTGGAGTAGACTTTTGCTACACCACGTGTGGAATATATTTATTTCGTTTTGGAATATTTCAGTGTCTGACATTTCTTATTTCCATGAAAAGTTTCATGTCATCTGCATATATAAGCACTTTAAGATGTTTGAGTATAAAGGTAATGTCATTAACGAACAAAATAAAAAGAAGAGGGCCTAAGTGAGAACCCTGGGGTACGCCAGAGGTGACAGAAATTGGTACCGAGAGTATATTCTGAAAGCGAACTGTTTGTTGACGTTTCGTTAAATATGATTCGAGCCATTTCAATAGTTTATTTTCTATGCCATATTCTTGCAGTTTGAAGAGTAATAAAGGTATGTCAATAAGGTCGAATGCTTTACTAAAGTCTGTGTAGAGTGTTTCCACATGGTTGCCATTGTCCATTGCATTTACAGTAAATGTTACAAATTCTAAAAGGTTTGATGTTGTTGAGTGGCCTTTATGAAAGCCATGCTGCTTGCTTGTTATTTGATTTTTGATTTGCTGAAAATTTTTTGTCATTTACTAGTTTTTCGAAAAATTTTGGAATGCATGATATAATGGCAATCCCACGATGGTTTCGGATGTCCGATTTAGCGCCTGATTTAAAAATTGGCACTGAAAAGGATGATTTCCATATTTCTGGGAATGTTCCATTTTTCAGTGACATGTTGAAAATATGTAGTAGTGGTAGAGTGAATTCTTCTGCTAGATTTTTTAAAAATATTGGTGCTATTCCGTCCGGTCCAGGTCCTTTTGATGCGTCCAAGTTTTTTAGTGCAGTGGTAATTTCGTGTTCAGATAGTTCGTGGACGGCAATGTCATTTGAAAATTCAGGTATAAATGAAAAGTAATCGCGGTCGCGGTCTGTTTCGAAATATGAAGTATAGACTTCTTGAAAGAATTTTCCAAATAAATTGCAAATTTCAGTATTGGTATTTCCTACATGTCCGTCAAAATGCATTTGGGATGGAAAGTTGCTACTTTTCAATTTCGTTTTCACGTAATTGAAGAAATTCTTTCAATTCAAATTTTTTTGATTTCAGTCTCGATTTTACGATTATATTCTTCATGTGCAGTGTTAATGGCTATGTCGAGTTGGGAGCAAATATCCAGATAGTTTTGCCGATTTGTAATGCTATGTTCTTTCTTGTAAATTTTATGTGACTTTTGCTTTCTATTTTTTAAATTTTTCAGATGTTGGTTGAATCATACAGGCTGCTGGCCGCCATGAGTTCTTCTTCTTCTTTTTACTGGTATTGTTCCAGAGATTAAATTAGTTACAATTAAATAGAATTTAGTCACTGCTTCGTTGACATTTCCTTCTATACTCAATACAGTTTGCCAATTTATTCTACATAGTCTACGTTTGACTTCTTCGAAGTCAGTTTTATGGTAGTCTGGCACTTCCTCATACTCCAAGTCGTTCGGGGAAGAGTTTTGATGAATAAAAATTGAATATTCGATTGCTGTGTGAAATACTTCATTTTTTCCATAATGGAGATAAAGATGCATTAACACAGAAGTCTTCAGTGCAGTTCGTGAATAAGAGGTCTAAATATGAATTTTGTTTATTTTTTACATGGTTGATTTGGTGCAGGCCAAATTCAGATATTTTGTCAAAGAAGTATTGAAGTGTTTCATTTTCGCCTACGACAGGGAGTAAGATAGATTCGATTTCAATGTCTACGATGAAGTTGGTGTTACGTTGATTAAAGTCGCCATAAATATGCAGTTTTACTTCAGGTTCCATGTTTGACATGATAGATTCTACAGTTTGAAATGATTTTTTGTGAGCATTTTCAGGTGGAAAGTACACAGAGGAGAATATGTGCACTTCTCCTGATATTACTGCTTTTGCCCATATATGTTCAAATTCTATATGTTTAATGGTTTCTATTTCTTCTGAAGGAAAGTCTGCGTTTATGGCTATAATGACTCCTCCTCCAGACTTTTTATTACAAAGAGACAAATTACGGTCATGCCGAAATACATTAAATTGATTTCCAAAAATTTCTTCGCTTCTTACGCTTTCATCCCAGCTACTTTCTGTTCCAAGAATTATATTAAAAGAAGATGAAATTAGTTTTTGTTGGATTTCTTTCATTTTGGCTGTGCTTTTCATTCGATTAAAATTTTGGCAATAGACCAAAATTTCAGTCGAATTCTGTTGTGGATGCGAAGAAGTTTTTGGAATATTTAAATTACTTACAGTTATATTTTCTTCCTCTATAGAGGGCGTCGTTACTTCCGAAAATTCGACGTTCCAAATTTATGCGTAGCTTCGCGGAGTTGTTGAAGGCGCCTGGTTCTTTCGCTTGATAAAAATTTTCCATAAGAGTCGAGGTCTGCTGCTGCTTCATCTGGGTTTAGCCCATACTCCTGATAGACTTCGATGAAAATGCGCAGGAGATGGTCAGAAGTGGTCGGTAGTCCTTCGGATGCGAGCGTCATTTCGATGCTGGTCGGCGTCATTCCTTCCACGCAAATAGATGAGTGTTGGTCCTTCATATATGCCAGGTATAGGCGTACAATGTTCATTATTTTTGGTTCGCGAAGTCTGGCCTTTAAAAAGCGACCGTCGCCATTCGTTGATTGTGACGTGAGGAGTACGATTGGAGGGTGCAAGGGGTCCAGTTCAAATTGGCTGTCTGTGTTCGAATGTTGAGATGTGGTTGCCAATGTGTTACTATTTTCGCCACTGGTAGGTGTCACTTTCATTTGTTTGGGTTGAATGTTTTCGTTAGCTGAACGGTACGGGTTGATGGTATCACCTTTTTTAAAGTTTATGAAATTTGTTTTTACTGCTGGTATTGCAAGACCTGCAATCGGATGTTCGGTGGTTGTGGGAGGAACGGAAAATTGTTTTTTCGCCGTGGCAAGTAGTAATTTGTCTGACGTCTTACCACTGTCGTTATGATGATGATTGTTAGCGCGATCGTTGTCACGTTGACTTGACTGCTTACGACGTTTTCGGTTGCGCCTTGCCTTATCAGCAGCTTTCTCCTGAAGTCGTCGAATGCGTTGTTTGGCGTCGTATTTTGTCCAATCCTGCTTCCATTGCCATTTATCGCCCAAAAATCGCCAGCCTGGAGACGTATGATCTATTTTCTGTTGGATTACTGTAGAGTGTGATTTTTCCGCTAATTCTTCAGGGATTTTGATTGATTCATGCCATTTTCTGGTATTGTCATGTTGGAGATTGCAATGGAAATAGCTTTCACTTCTTCCTTCAATTCCTCCAATAGGTCGGAATTGACGAGAGGGTACGGCTCAGAATATTTAGTGGAAATCAGTTCGTTCTCGAGGTGTGATAGGCGTTCGTCAATTTTATGATTCATATTGTCCGATATTGTTTTGGTCGATTTGCTGATGGCGTCGATCGAATTTTGCAACAAATTGTCACAAGAATGAAAATGCTGACCTAGTTTACTGCATATGTTTTCGTTCTTTTTATGGACGACTTGCATTGACTGCTTTACGTCGTTAAGTAATTGTTCGATGCTACCGAACAATTCAAGACTGTGGCTCTTTAGGTCAGCTGTGGTTCGATGTTGTGTGTCCGTATGCGACTTCATCATTTTTAGCAGCTGATCTTGTAGATAGATCATTTTGCGTGTGTCGACCTCTGTCCTAATAATGTGTTGGCAGTCCGCACACACAGGCACCATAAATGCCCGGATAAAATTTTCCTGATTACGCTGCACTCCTACACAGGCAGCATGGTACGATCTGCTGCAAAATTCACACTTCCAGAGGAAGCGGTCGTCGTTTATGTTGCAAGTTTTTACACCGCACTGCATTATTTTACTATTACTTGAAGTTCAATAGCACTGTAACTTACGAGGCACGCGCGCGATGTTTGTTTACGTAGGTAAAAAAATACTAATTAATAAATTAATTGCGGAGTGCTTGAAGAGGCGTCCGCACTCGTTGACGGTTCGAGCGAAAAAAAATTACGTAAACAAACTTCAGAAAGTTAATAAAAGTATTTTCATCTTGGGCAGAATACGGGAAGTTGGGGTTTTTGGGACATTTTGTCGTTCGTATTACAGTATTTCAACTATTCTTGATATATCTCGACTATTCTTCATGTACATGCAATGCAATATTTTTAATGTTGAAACACTCAGTAACTGATCCATCCACCAAAATCACCTATTTTTTAATAAAACAGTTTACATCTCTGATTCACGCTAGAAATCATACATGAATTGTATCGATTATTACGTAAACAAAACAACCTGTTTTTAGTTCAGTTCTTGAGTGTTCCCACATTAAATAGTCCAGATGATAGCAAGAATACTATACTATCAACAGCAAATTGTCCCAAAATCTCCACTTCACGTATTGTCCCCAAGATGAAAACACTTCCATTCGCTTCCTAATTGTTTTACGTAATATCAGTTACAATTCAGGTTTTTTACATTTCTTACAAAAGAAATGTATAGGATTCGCTCAAACTTTGAAAACTTTTTCCGAGGCCCGGAGGGCCGAGTCTCATATACCAATCGACTCAGCTCGACAAATTGAGACAATGTCTGTATGTGTGTATGTATGTATGTATAAATTGTCATGTAATTATTTCAGCAATGGCTGAACCGATCTTAATGAAATTAGTTTCATATGAAAGGCCTAACGTTGCCATTTGACACTATTAATTTTGATTTTCGATATGTTGTTTACTTTCTGAGATATGGGCGATTTTGTCAAAACACAGCAGGTTCTTCGCAAATAACTTTCGAACAATACAGTACTGTCCCACAAACTGCACATAAATAGAAAGCTTGTAAAAATACCTTTCTAACAAGCTATATATTGTCCAAATCCGTGCCCGAGCGGCAGAGATATTAAACATTTTGTATTTTTAGTCCTCGCTTGCCAATTTCCACTAATTAAAAATGAGATTGTTTCATACAGAGTATTGCTTTACTGGTGTTTTAGGGGCAAAACTAAACCGATTTTGAATGTCGGGGTATGAAAACACATCTACGTGATTCAAGGAATTCGATGTTAAGAACATTTTGTGAATTACCTTTATAATAAATGAACTATTTCTCAAAAATCAAGATATAAGTTCACTTCAAAGCCAAAATAATGTGTTGATAAAGAAACAGTGAGTTCTAGTATTTATTCCTTGGATTAGGCATTGCGTTCAATCATGAGGTAAATGTTGGATGGTATATTAATACACAGATCAACAAATAATTCACCTAGTAGTGAGATAAAAGATTTCTAATATGTGGCGTCACCGAAAGCAACTGTATGTTTGAAGCCCAAGAATCTAGCGAAAATTTAGCTCTTTTGCAAGATTTAGGTTATACTGGTTATGGCGCAAAAATTACTACTTACATTATTTATGATAAGAATGTAAGAATCAATATATCATAATAATATACCTATAAAAATAATGTCACTACATTAACCATCATTTGACATTCCTCACACGCCCTCCATCTCTCTCTCGCATCTATCTAGCTATTTCTGTATCCATTTCTAAGTTGTGTGATAAGATCTCCTGCCAATCTGAAATATTTATTAATTGTAATTGCCAAGGTTTGAGAAAACAAAACTATTTTTTGTCTGCTGCTACATCAACTCAACTTTAATTCAATTGTATTCAAAGCCTGTATCTACACTATAATTAAGGAAATTCATGGCTATATCATCAGTTTGACGATGAAAATTTTCAAAAAAGACATTCCACGTGCGATATTTAAACTATTCGTATCTCTATTGAATTTTGAATGAAATATATGCTCAAAGACTGAAAGCTGAAGCCAGCAGGATTGGAATTGCCATCAACGTTTCGAAGACAAAATACATGGAGGACGAGGTTCTAGAGACGACAATGTGAACCTCCCACCCGAGTTCGGATTGACGGTGACGAAATCGAGATGGTCGACGAATTCATGTATTTGGGCTCACTGGTAACTGACGACAATGATAACAGCAGAGAAATTCAGAGACGGATCTTAGCGGGAAATCGTGCCTACTTTGGACTCCAGAGAACGCTCCGGTCGAACAAAATTCGGCGCCGCACGAAGTTGATTATCTTCAAGACGCTGATTAGATCGGTGGTCCTCTACGGCCACGAGACCTGGACTATGTTCGTGGAGGACCAACGCGCCCTTGGAGTTTTCGAACGAAAGGTGTTGCGTACCATCTATGGTGGCGTGCAGGTGGAAGACGGAACGTTGCGCAGGCGAATGAACCATGAGTTGTATCAGCTGCACATTCGTTGTATTGGTACGAACTTTCATGAAAAATAACGGATCAAAGACCAAAAATATCCACAAATTAGATCCAGGAAAAGAAGTCTCCCAAAGTACCCACTCTCGATGGGGGATGCAACTACAATGTGTCTTCTAACTTATCGTCGTCCATATTTGGATATACTGAGTAGTTTGAACCATTTCTCTTTCACAGTATTAGTCTGTATATGACTTATTTATCCATATTTCTTGCACGAGAATTCCGAACGAAACAATATCATCAGCTAGCTGTTGAAAAGTTGAGGCGAATCGGATTTCCGGACTGGCTGACCAATTGGATCTTCTCGTACCTTACAAACCGCAGTGCATCTATGCGACTTGGAACTATACTTTCAGACCCATTCGACATCACATCGGGTGTACCTCAAGGGAGTCACCTTGGACCTCTCCTCTTCGTGCTCTTTGTGAATGACATTTGCAGCGAATTGACATCGTGTAAGGTGATGTACGCAGATGATCTGAAAATTTATCGCATCATAACAACTCTGGTAGATTGTTGTGCACTTCAGATGCACATAGATAGGATCATGAGTTGGTGTGATAGAAACGGAATGACTATAAACATTCAGTAATGCAACCTTATCACATTCACACGAATACTCTCGCCAATTAAGTTTGAGTATGCAGTTTGCGCTGCCCCAGTAGAACGAGTTTCATCAATCAAGGACCTTGGTGTTATACTTGACCGTAAGCTACGTTTCATCGAACACTTCAATGCAGTAACTGCTAAAGCCTATGCAGTACTAGGACTCATCAAACAAAACACCCAAGATTTCAACGACGTCTACTGCCTGAAGGCACTGTACATCAGTCTGGTACGCAGCATTCTAGAGTATGGAGTTATCGTTTGGGCCCCGTATCACACCGTACACATTAATCGCATAGAACGGGTGCAAAAGAGCTTCGTCCGGTATGCCCTTCGACGGCTTCCCTGGCGAAATCGATTTGAACTACCACCGTATGAGCATCGTTGTGCTCTTATCAACCTGCCTACGCTACGAAACAGGAGAGTTTTTCTGAGCTACTTTTTGTGTTCGATCTTCTCGATGACAACATTGACTGCCCTCTGATTCTCGCTAAGCTGGACTTCAACGTTCCTGGTAGGTCTCTGCGGAGAATGGACTTCTTTCGGCGCTCTACTCATCGCACGCAGTACGGCCAGAATAACCCGATAGATGTTTGCTGTCAGCTTTTCAATAGCGTTTTTTATCATTTTGACTTTAATTTAAGTAGAGAAATGTTCAAATTGAAAATAAGTTTAAGTTAGTATAGTATTTCAGTCTGTACGAAAATTATTAATTCGAAGACAATATAT
>NC_080670.1:107351944-107630277 GCF_030247195.1 Topomyia yanbarensis | reverse complement strand
GACTCCCGTATCTTCCCCAGGAAATATGGGAATTGCTTTTTGGGCTTCATCGCACGAAGAGCCTCGATGGAGCTGAGGCTGTCCGAAATGATGAAGTAGTGATCTGTGGGCAGAGTGTCGATGATCCCAAGGGTGTACTGAATTGCAGCTAACTCTGCGACGTAAACTGAAGCGGGATCGTTGAGCTTGAATGAAGCGGTGATAGTATTGTTGAAGATACCGAAGCCAGTGGACCCATCGAGATTTGATCCGTCAGTGTAGAACATTTTGTCACAGTCGACTTCTCGGAATTTATTATAAAATATATTGGGGATCACTTGCGGGCGTATATGGTCCGGAATTCCACGAATCTCTTCCTTCATGGATGTGTCGAAGAATACAGTAGAATCAGAAGTGTCTAGGAAACGAACACGGCTGGGAGTATATGAAGAAGGATTAATGCTCTGTGCCATGTAGTCGAAGTACAAGGCCATAAATCGGGTTTGAGAATTAAGATCGACGAGCCTCTCGAAGTTTTCAATCACCAACGGGTTCAGAATGTCGCATCGGATGAGCAATCGATATGAGAGTTCCCAAAATCGATTTTTTAGCGGAAGAACGCCCGCCAGCACTTCGAGACTCATCGTATGGGTCGAGTGCATGCAACCCAAGGCAATGCGCAAGCAACGATACTGGATTCTCTCCAGTTTGATGAAGTGTATGTTCGCAGCGGAGCGGAAACAGAAACACCCGTACTCCATCACCGACAATATCGTTGTTTGGTACAACCTGATCAGGTCTCCTGGGTGAGCACCCCACCATGTTCCAGTTATTGTTCGGAGAAAATTGATCCTTTGTTGGCATTTCTGTTTCAGATACCTAATGTGACATCCCCAGGTACCTTTAGAGTCGAACCAGACCCCGAGATATTTAAATGTGAAAACCTGGTTGATCGTTGCACCCATTAATAGAAGCTGGAGTTGCGCCGGCTCACGCTTCCTAGAAAAAACAACCAACTCAGTTTTCTCCGTGGAGAACTCAATACCCAGCTGAAGAGCCCAAGCAGACAAATTGTCCAAGGTATTTTGTAATGGTCCTTGCAAATCGGCAGCTTTGGGCCCTGTAACAGAGACCACGCCGTCGTCTGCAAGTTGCCTTAGCGTGCATGAATTGGCAAGACAATCGTCAATGTCATTCACGTAGAAATTGTAGAGCAGGGGACTTAGACATGAGCCCTGGGGAAGACCCATGTAGCTAAATCGCGATGTTGTTAAATCGCCATGCGAAAAGTGCATGTGCTTTTCAGACAACAGGTTTAGCAAAAAGTTATTTAAAATTGGCGAAAGACCATGCTGGTGCAGCTTCTCTGACAGAATGTTGATAGAAACTGAGTCAAAAGCCCCCTTAATATCCAAGAAGACTGATGCCATCTGCTCTTTGTTAGCATAGGCCATTTGGATTTCTGTAGAAAGCAACGCAAGGCAATCGTTCGTCCCTTTGCCTTTGCGGAAGCCAAATTGTGTATCTGACAGTAAGCCATTTGCTTCAACCCAATTGTCGAGGCGAAACAAGATCATTTTCTCGAACAACTTCCGAATACAGGACAGCATTGCAATCGGCCGATATGAGTTGTGGTCGGAGGCTGGTTTTCCTGGTTTTTGGATGGCGATGACCTTCACCTGCCTCCAGTCATCAGGGACAATGTTACCCTCAAGAAACTTGTTAAATAAATTCAACAAGCGCCTTTTTGCAGTGTCAGGTAGATTCTTCAGCAAGTTGAATTTGATTCTGTCTAACCCTGGGGCGTTATTGTTGCATGATAAGAGAGCAAGTGAGAACTCCACCATCGAAAACGGTGTTTCGTTCGCGGTATCGTGAGGAGACGCGGCGCGGTACGTTTTCTGTACCGGGACAGAGTCCGGACAGATCTTCTTGGCGAAAGCAAATATCCAACGGTTTGAATATTCCTCGTTCTCGTTGGTACTATTACGGTTACGCATACGTCGAGCCGTACCCCAAAGAGTGCTCATCGCTGTTTCTCTCGTTAACCCGTCGACGAACCGGCGCCAATAACTACGTTTTTTGGCTTTCATTAGACTCTTCATTCGCCTTTCTAACGACGCGTACTGTAGATAGCTAGCGGGTAACCCGTCTTCCCGGAAGGCCTTATATGCAGTGGACTTTTCCGCGTACAGCTCTGAGCACTCTTTATCCCACCACGGGGTGGGAGACCGTCCATGGGTATTCGCGCTGGGTACTGGTTTAGTCTGAGCTTGATTCGCACTGTCGAGAATCAAGCCAGCCAAAAACCTGTACTCTTCCTCCGGAGGAAGTTCTTGGGTGGATTCGATTTTAACGGATATCGCGGTCGCGTAACTCTTCCAATCAATGTTCCGTGTGAGGTCATACGATACATTGATTGTTTCCGATGGTCTTGAACCGTTAGCAATTGAAATCACGATAGGCAAATGGTCGCTACCGTGGGGATCAGGGATCACCTTCCACATGCAATCTAACTGTAGCGAAGTCGAGCATAGAGATAGATCCAACGCGCTTGCGCGTGCTGGTGGTGTAGGAATCCGCGTCATTTCTCCCGTGTTTAAGATGGTCATGTTGAAATTATCGCAAAGATCTTGGATTAATGTTGATCTATTATCATCATGAAGACAGCCCCATACCGTACCGTGCGAGTTAAAGTCTCCCAGAACTAGCCGCGGTGCCGGTAAGGATTCCGTGATATTACAAAGCGTTCGGTGCCCTACCGAGGCTCTAGGAGGAATGTAGATGGAAGCAATGCAAAGGTCTTTACCTTTGATTAAAACTTGACAAGCGACAATTTCAATGCCTGGTGTCGAAGGGAGGTTAATTCGGTTGAAAGAATAGCACTTTTTGATCCCCAAAAGTACTCCTCCATAGGGGTTTTCTCGATCCAGACGAATTATATTAAAGTCGTGGAAGTTGAGATTTATATCGGAAGTTAACCAAGTTTCACATAATGCGAAAGCATCACATTTTAAACTATTTAGTAAAAATTTAAAGGAATCGATTTTCGGGAGGATACTTCTGCTGTTCCACTGTAGAACAGTGATCGAATCGGTGACCTCGTTCGATGACTTAGCCATCGAAGGATACGATCGCTGCAAGGAGGGGCCATTTAGTAGTCAACTGCTTCAAAAATGTTTGCACTATAGGGAGAAAACGTATCAGAAGGCTTTTAAGAGGATCAGTAACATTGAAAGCTGTGAAAATTAAGTCCACTATGTCAGAAAATTTCATTAGTCCGCTACTGGACTGAGTATCTGTTTGAAAAAAGGGGACACTTGGGGTTTTTGGTGTCCCTGGAAGTGGTGGGTACTCCTTGTTAGAATTAATATTTCCAAGTCCTGGAGCAAATTGCTTCGGCTTTTGTGCATCACTTCCGTTGGATTTATTGATTGCGGTTGGCGCACTCTGAGTGGACGACACCTTGGCACCCTTACGAGGCAATGTAGGGGAGGCTAGATTTCTCCTCTTCCTGGATTCCCCTGGGTTAACCAATGATGTTCCCTCTTGTGGGTCGTCAGATTCTTGCTCAACGCCAGCCAAAAGAGCAAAGGAATTTTCGGAAGGGACAGATGGCGAAGCATTCTTTAGCATTTCTGCATAAGAGTGCCTCGAGCGATCCTTAAGGGAGCGCTTAATTTTATCCCCGCGCTGCTTGTACGCCGGGCATGACTTAAGAGCATGCGGAGGGCCCCCGCAGTAAATACACTTCTCAGTTTCTCCACCGCAAGCGTCATCCTCATGCTCTCCCTCGCATTTGCCGCACCGTTTTTTATTGCCACAATAAGTGGCTGTGTGGCCCAGTTGCTTGCAATTGCTGCAGTTCATTACCCGCGGTACAAATAGCCGAACAGGTAGGCGAACCTTATCCAGGAGGACATAGTTGGGAAGAGCAGATCCGGAGAAAGTCACCCGAATCGAGTCTGACGGAGAATAAGTTGTCTTATCATCTTCAGTTTTTGCGGAATACAATTGCTTGCATTCCAGAATTTTCACCTTTTGAAGTGAAGGGTCCTTAAAGCAGCCAACCCCGTACTTCAACAGGTCTTCGCACTTTAGACCCGGTTCGGCGACGACCCCATCGATCTCCACAACTCTACAAGGCACATACACTTTGAATTGCTTCGTAAAACGCTCGCTGCGAGCAATCTGGTTTGCCTGGTCGAGGTCATTTACTATAACGCGTATCTTATTAGCTCGAACACGTGTTATCTGAGCCACGGACGGGTAGTTGGCAGTCAGCTCCCGTGAGATTTCTAGAATATTGGGCGATTTCGTGTTGGGCCGGAAATACACCACCCAGGGTCCAGTCGAACTGGCTGGGTATGTTTTAATACGGGGAGGACCGGGGGAATCAGGGGAGGGAGTAATTTCGGGTTTATCCGGTATATCCATGGGAATATCATTCCCATCCAATGTTACTTCGCCCTCGGCCATTTAGGCACGAGGATAACACGTGGTGTAAACGAGAGATGAAACTTATATTCAGGGGAAAGGGCAGAAGTAGAGACCGATCGGGGAAAGGGAAATGAAAGAAAAAAAAAATACTTAGCTTATATAGCGGCGATTCCGGCTATTCTGGTATTCACTTCACCAGCCTGGGCACCGGCGAACAAAGACTGCCTCGAACAATGGTTGACCTTCACTGACAATTTATTCTTGTTCACTTTATGCACAGCACCAGAAAACGAACTGCTTCGATCGAGAGCTCGGAGGGTTATGACTTGACTGTTGTCACCTTATGCTTGACCTTGATATTGGATTGCCCAATCCCGTACACAGACACGTCGGACCGTCGCCGTGGAACGCTCATCAGTTGACATAACCGCTCGGTCATGAAATTGCATTCAGAACCCGAGTCCAGCAGAGCCCTTGCCTGAAAACTACCTCCTTGATCATTCTCCACTAATACGATGGCCGTAGCTAGTAATACCGATGAGCTGCGCTGACCAGACATGTTGGATGAAACAGCCGATGGTGTGCTGGCCATTCTGGTACTAGATTCCCCTTCCTTGGAATTCCCGGAACTGTTTGCTACCTTAGTGGTTGACTCCTTACCGCCTTCGCCGTCCGTCCGAAAACATACCAAGGTACCCTTGCAATTACGGCACACATAACATGAAGAACAATCCGCAGCCAGATGACCCTTCCGGAAACAATTGCGACATAAGGAGTGGTTGCGGAGCAGCTTATCGCGGGCGGATACTGCTAAACGTTGGAAAGCTGGACATTGATAAAGAGGATGGGATTCCGAACACGCGATGCACCGTCCTCCTGTATTTTGTACGACGATATGGCTAGAGCGCGCTACAAATGGCTTCCTTTGCGGTGGCGGTACGACAACCTTGGATTCAACGGATTTAGTTGGCAATGCTCCCAGTACTCTGATCCGTCTTTGCGAGAATTCGGTCGTCCTTAACCGTATCCTGCTCCTTGGTGGATGAATGCTCTTCCCAAGCTCTCCTGGTTCCACTGTCTAAACGCGAAGCTAATATGTCTAGCAGTAGAAGATCCTTGTAGTCGGCGGGTTGTACCAGCTGATCAAGGGTCTGAACAACACGTTCGAATCCCTCCAACAAAGACTGCAATTCGTTGGCCGACTCCTTAACCAGACTAGGCAACTTAAACAGCGCTTGAATCTGACGCCGCTTAAGGAGTTTACTGTCGTTGTAGCGTTTGGTTAGCGTCTCCCATGCGACCTGGTAATTCGCCCTTGTAATTGACAGTGGGTCAATAAGAGCCTTAGCTTCTCCTGACATACATCCCTTCAGGTAATGAAATTTCTCGACATCCGGTAAATCCGCTTTCCAATGGATGAGCGATGTGTATAGATCGCGGAATCTTAACCACTCATCAATGTTGCCATCGAAGGTTTGCAACTTGATTTGTGGGAGTCGCACATGCTCAATGGTGGGTTGTTGTGTCATGTCGAGTCCTCGGATGGAGGCGTTCAGGACAGCTGGTTCTTCTAGCTCCTTGACCTTGTCTAATAGCACCGACTTCACCTGGTAGTAGCGGTTTCCAAACTCCGACTGTTGCTCATCATAGGCGTCATCCTCTGCTTCGAAGTCTTCATGTGTTTCGATGTCCAAGATCACATCGTTCACCTTCTCCCACAACTCCTCAAGTTTTTCCAGTCAAACCGTCACCTGGCTGGCTGTAGTTTCCACTTCAAGCGAATCGGCGAACCTACAGATATCCCTGAACATATTTTGATACGACTTCAGCTTGGTTTGCAGCGTCCTCAACGCGGGTGACTTCTTTGCACTCGATGACGTAGTCGGCGGCATTGTAACACAATTTGCTTTGACAGAACGGAGAAATAAGACCGAGATGTAATATTCTGCTTGGTTCCCAACTTCGGATGGGCATATACTGTAGAGCAGTTTTTATTATTTACCAGAGAAAACAGGAATTTCCGCTATCTCTACAGTTATGCCCCTCAGAAATATTCGAACGATGCAGCTCCAAATGATTTTGGAAGTACGAGTAATTTAAAAATACTTCATACGGGTCCAGATTTCGCGGGAGAGGTGAAAACGATTATGTAGTAAATTGTAGGCCCAACTACGGCTGAACATATACCCTTCTAACTGATCTGATAAAACAGTTACGCTGCTAAATTTCATCAAAAAACGGTGTGCCGGATTTTCTCGTGATCTCACCGATGCTCCGAAAGTAGGACGCAGTGAAACAATAATGCACTTATGCGCGCCCCTTGTTCATATGCTTGAAAATGTTGTTTATGTATGTACATCGATCACGATCAAAACAGTGCACAGAGAGGAGAGAAATATACTATGTAGTATGGTAATAAATTCCAGCTTCGGCCGGACATATACAAGTGGTGCAATTCAATTAACTAACCTGGAAGGCTAACGGTTGCTCCTGCTCCAAGTGAACCCGCGTAGGATGTAGTTGCAGTCGAGTATTTTAACGGTAAGTTGATTGAAATACGTCTTATTCGTCGAAGCTAATCTCCCTTGATGACTTGCAGTGATGGTGTTATTTCTCCAATATGATTGCGGCAAACATCATCTGGACAAACCAGGGCAATTCGCCCATTCCGGAATGGTTTCCTCTTGCGACTGGTGCCAAAGATGTAAAATGCCGTTGGCTCGAATGTGCGATGCTCTTGTTGTGACTCTTCCCGGTCACAAAATCAGCGGAATAAATGTACTGCAGGTAATTGGAGTGTGAAATATCCTGATTGTGTGCATTATAGCAATAAATTCACCAGACGTAATCGTAACATTTCTCGGCCAGCTGGGTAATCGTACTTTATGTTGTGTTTACATCAGTACAGTGAACCAGCGATTTCTTCTCAGTAGGGAAAAACGGTGTAGCGGTCGAGGGGTGCATAAATGGTTTCAGGGTGAAGTAGTACACTCGCAAACAAGCTTCCTGAGGTTTTTTTACGTAACAATCAGTACAATTCATGTACGATTTCCAGCGTGGATCAGAGATATAAGGTTTTTTATAAACAATTAGGTGATTTTGGGGTTTAAATACCCCAAAACCCAAACTTCCCTTATTTTGCCCAATGTAAAAATAAAGCCAGCTGTGTGATTGCACTCTACAACTCTTAACTCCGGAACCGGAAGTCTAATCAATAAAAAAAATCAATAGCAGCCGATGGGAAGGTTGTACCTTTGTGCAAATCGGTCCAGCCATCTCTGAGAACCAGAGGTCACATTTTCCGATCTCGACGAACTGAGTCGATTGGCATATGACACTCGGCCCTCCGGGTCGGGATTAGATTGACGAATTTTAGAGTGAATGAGAAAGGCAAAAATATTTTTAGCAAATGTTGAAAGTTATGCATTTTTTGGTGAGCAGTTCTATGTTTCATAGACATTAAATCAATTTTAACTTCGCTTCCTATTAAATAAAGACCCTTATTACAGTACACCTCTACAAAAGCGAGCTCAATTTGAAAAGAAATCTGAAGATTATGATTATGAAATCAAGACCAATAGATCAGTTACATATCAGGACCCCATTCCGACAACTTATCAAAAGTCCTCATGATGTTTATAACAACAGGTTATCAATGTACGGATCGGATAATTGTTATTGTAATATTGAATTAAATCAGTCAGCATCAATAAATATTATCAACTTCAATCCATTTTTTTTTTGGGTTGGGGGTGGGGAGTTGTATGGTGTTAAACCCTAAAACCTTCTCTTGGCTACGCCATTGGTTGGAGTTATTTGTTTCGCTTTTCATTTTCCGATCTGTTTCAGATCGATCCGATGGTTATAAGTTAGAAAAATTGCAGTCAGAAGATTCGCACAAATGAACATTTTTGCACTGATAAGTTACCAAGTTCCTTCCAGACAACTTGAAAGTGTTCGGTGATTATTTGTTGAAACTACTGAAAAGCCTTCGAATGAATTTGTTGGTAATTTCAACCAACAGTATTGATTAAATCAAACCTGAATCTTGTTTGTCACTATATCAAACGGGAAAATTGTTGATCAAAACCAAAATTTGTTATTGTTACTAATTTTTTTTCTGCGTGTAGATTACATATTTTTGGTCATATTTCTGGCAATGGGAAATGGTAAAAATCCTTCGTCCGCATTTAATGTTGAATATCTCTTTTGATAATAGTCTGATTTCAACAATCTATAGCTTGTTCGAAAGGTATTCGTATAAGCTGCCTAAAAATATATAAAGTGTTAATCTATGTTGTCAATTTCGGCAGATAATTTAAAAAAACTTCAAAGAACGCCATTTTAAAACATTTAAACATTCATATCTTCGAAACTAAACATCAGAATCAAAAACAAATTAATAGCATTCTTGCTATTTGATAGGTCTTTCATTTAAAATTAGTTTGGATAAGATCGGTTCAGCCATTGCTGAGAAATACGAATGAGAGTTTGTCCGTTACATACACACAGACACATACACACAGACATTGTCCCTATTCGTCGAGCTGAGTCGACTGGTATATAAGACTCGGCCCTCCGGACCGCGGAAAAAATCTTGAAAGTTTGAGCGAATTCTATACATTTCTTTTATAAGAAATGTAAAACCGGTCTTCGGTAGGAGGACTAAATTTTGCGCCTGTTTGTCTCAAAGTGTGTCCTCTATTTAGTGTAGTCCACTGTATTCTGCTTCTAACAACGCATGTTAAGTCGTCAGTGATGCAATTAAAACCTCGCATTGATTCCGCTTTTGTCTTCTTCCCGACTATTGAGCAAATCAGAAAGCAATAATGTTCACGAATACTAATTTCCCTGCAATTATTCTACCAGATATTATTCCTGTTCTAGTGTATATTAATGATTTTCTTTGATAATCAGAAATCGTTTAAAATCTTAATATATTACAACTAAGTCACAGAGAACAGACATCCAGGTTCGAACCAACAAGTTTAAAATATTTGTTTTGTCATTTGTACAAATATCCGTTAGAACACTACGACCATCATACTAGCATATCCCAATATAATTATGACAATCACTTGAACATCTATTGTATGGCTCACTGTCAAATCAGTAAAATTCACGCAATACACGGAATAACGATAGAGCAACCTCTGGTGGTAACATTATAATTGCCTTTGGATATACCGTAATTTTTTACTCAACTTTTCCGCTTGGGATGGACGTATGTTCTCTGTGTTTATGTTTATGTTTATTACCTTCACCAACAAGCCCCTTGGCCCCAATGGTGGTTGCTTAAACTAATTACATTTTAAAATTGACAACATTTTCGCTTTTATAGCATTCCGCGTCCGGTTGAAGTCAAAGGCCGTCGCCACACTGTTAAAAATTCGTTGGAGTCCGGTTACAGCGCTCTGGCAACCATAGTTGGTTCTCCTGAACGGAACTCGCAGAAGGGAGTTATTACGTAGAGCTCGAACGCGGGCTTGAAGATCCAGACGTCCGAGGATTGTAGGGCAATCCACTCTGGCAGAGAGTAAGTCCGAGACGAACAGGGCTCGATTTTACGTAGAGCTCGAACGCGGGCTTGAAGATCCAGACGTCCGAGGATTGTAGGGCAATCCACTCTGGCAGAGAGTAAGTCCGAGACGAACAGGGCTCGAAAGCAGTCCCTCCGAATGCTGAGTGTATCGAGGTGTATAAGCTGGCAACGGTTTTCATAGCTCGGCAGCTGAAATCTGTTTCGCCATGGGAGATGACGAAGGGCGAAGCGTATGAACCTGCGTTGGACAGCCTCGATTCTGTCAATCCCATTCTGGTAGTACGGATTCCAAACAGCTGAACAATATTCTAACGTTGAGCGGACCAACGCGCAGTAAAGCGATTTAAGACAATATACGTCCCTGAAGTTTTTCGCTATTCGGAAGATGAACCCGAGCTGTCGTGATGCCTTATCCACGATGTATGACGTATGTGGTTTGAATGTTAATGCCGAATCCATGATGACTCCGAGATCTTTGATGTGAGAGTGTCTTGGAATGCTCGAGCCGAAGAAATGGTAGTTAAACTGAGTCGGTTGGCGTTTCCGCGTGAACGTAACGATTGAGCATTTGCTCGGGTTTAAAACCATTCTGTTTTGATCACACCACGTGCTAAAACTGTCCAGATCCCTCTGAAGAAGCTCGGCATCGGTTTTATCCCGTATATGTTGAAAAATTTTCATGTCGTCGGCGAAAGAAAGGCGGGGTCCTTGTAATGTGAAATTGACGTCATTAAAGTAGAGGAGGAATATTACTGGACCGAGATGGCTTCCTTGTGGTATGCCGGATGTAGCGAAGAATGGTGCAGATAGACAGTCCTTAATGCTGATTTGGAGTTGCCTTCCATCGAGGTAGGAACGAAACCAGCGCAGAAGTTGTCCATGAATGCCGAGTTTGTCCAGCTTCGCTATTGCGATATCATGGTTGATTTTGTCGAAGGCCGCAGATAGATCCATATAAATAGCATCGGTTTGCAATCCGTCAGCGAATCCATCCATTACATATGTTGTGAACGAGAGCAGGTTTGTCGTTGTCGATCGTTTAGGCATGAAACCGTGTTGGTCATCTGCAATGTAGTGTTTGCAGTGAAAGAAAATAGGATCTAACACAACCAGCTCGAACAGTTTTGATACAGCACTTAAACACGAGATTCCCCGATAATTGTCAATGTTCGATTTGTTTCCTTTTTTATGAACTGGAAACATGTGCGCTGCTTTCCAGCAGGAAGGGAATGTACCAGTAGTGAGTGATAGCTCGAAGACTCGCCGAAGTGGTTCAAGAAGCCCGCTGATGCACTTTTTGACAAAAATCGAGGGAACACCATCTGGACCTGGGGAACAAGATGCTTTCAGTTTGGCATTTGCTGCAAGAATGGCAGCATTATCGACACAAATTCGGTTGATGGTTCGTCCTAGAGAAGGAGTTAAATTAGCGGCGGCAGCGACTTGTTGTGGTGGCAAGCGCTCGTTGGAAAAAACGCTTGAAAATTTGTCGGAGAACAGTTGGCAAATTTCCTTAGTGTCGGTGCTCAAAACTCCATTAAACGACATACAAGATGGCAAACCGGATTCCTTTCGCTGCTCGTTAACATACTTCCAGAACGACTTGGGCTTGGATTTCAGTTGACGCTCGACGTTTCGCTGGTGTCTAAAAAAGGCGCGTCTGCTTTGTTGTTTGTATTCGTGGTTGAGTTGAAAGTAGTGATTTCGTAATGCAAGTGTCTTATGCTTCGAGAATTTTTTTAAATGCAGCTCGTTTGGCAGATTTTAAACGTCTTAGGACGGTTGATTGCCAGGGAGGGTGTTCATCGGTACTAATTGTTCGTTTTGGTACATGGCGGTCGATAAGGTAGTTAAGAATACTAGAAAACGTCATCGCTGCTTCGTTCGCGTCGTCATTGTTAATATTTTCGTCCCAGTTTATATCCAACAGCGTGCTAACGATGCTGTCGTAGTCAGCGTTTTTAAAATCGTAGACGATAGAGCTTGAGACGTCTTCAAAATTCACTCCTAAGTTACCAGCGAATACAAGATGTAGTGGGGGATGATGACGCACCTGCTTGACTAAAGGAGTCGGTGCAGAGCAGCAGTACGGAGCGCAGTCCCGGGCACTTACAAAGCAGAGGTCCAATGTACGTCCATTCTCGTTGGTGACATTATTAATTTGCCGAAGAGTTGCGCTGCTGTAGTTGTCCAAAATACAACTGGCATTGTTAATAAGCGCAGATTTTTCGATATCCAATCGTAGAAAACCATTACTTGTTTGGCACCACGTCAAGCCAGGTAAGTTGAAGTCGCCCAGTATAACGATATCATCAGACGGGGCGGCGATCGAGGCGATATAAGAAACGGAGGAAAGATGTACATCGATCAGGCTGGAATCACGAATTCTGTCAGGTGGAAAATACACAACACACAAGAACAGATTGCGATCGGCAAGTTTCACTGATATCCACACTTGCTCGGAGCTCGCCCACCGGTCATCGTTGATCACTCGGGCTTTTATACCACGCCGAACGGCGATAAGCACACCACCGCCTGATGTCTTGTGGCTGTTGAGGGCATTGCGGTCACAGCGGTAGACATCGAATGTTGAACCAAAGACCTGGCGAGACAGAGTACGGTTGTCGAGCCACGTCTCGGTCAAGGCGATAACGTCGTAACAGCAACCCGTGGTCGCGAGCAAATAGCTGTCCGTTGATGAATTTAGGCCACCAACATTCTGGTAGTAAACCTCGATGTTGTTGGAGGACGGATCAGGTACAGCAGAGAGCGAAGCCATGTTGCCGTGTAGGAAGATCCTTTCGTCAATCTCACGAACAGTATCGGAACGGTTCACGGTCGCCTGGTCGACTGTGGTGAGGGATTCGAGGCATCCCGAATCAACTGCGTCGCACCCCAAAATACGACTATCGTCGTCGTCGAGAGAAATGGTTGGCATCTGATAATAAGATGTCGGAGCAAAAGGCAAAAAACTGGAAGCGAAGAATACATCAGCGCTTGAAGTGTTCGGAACAGATGTATACTTGCCATTTGCGGCAGGTTGGAAGACCCTTTCACCCATCCCACACACAGGACCGGGACGACTGATGATCGCTGGCTGCAAGTGCTCGACTGTGGCGGGGGGATCGAGGGCTTCCATAGTGCCAACTGCGGTGCGTCCCAGTATGCGTTGGAACCCGATGGCGGAATGCGGAGAGCAGGAACGGGGTGGTAGCAGCTTGCGGCGAGATTCGTACGATGAGCTAGAAGCGTGAATCGGTTCAACCGTTGTATCGTTACAATTTTTATTATACTTGCCGAGAAAGGCGGCTTGGAAGACCCTTTCCCCACCCACACATACAGGACCGGGACGACTGATGAACGCTGGCGGCAAGGGCTCGACTGTAGCGGGGGGATCGAGGGCTTCCATAGTACCAACTGCGTTGCATCCCAGTATGCGATCGGCATCGATACTCCTTCACAAGGGCGGTGTGGCTTGGTATAGTGGCATGGCCAATCGTTGCGGAGTCCTCTGCAGGACCATTGATGGGCCGGGTTGCATTAGAGAGGTACATGCTTCTTCTGGAGGCGGTGGAAAATCAGTCGGCGGACTCCAAATGTTCTGGGTACGGCTGTCTTCAAATTCCCTGAACAGTATGCCTTGCGGCCATGTGTCAGGATTAAGAGCTGCATCACGGTACTTTGGGTGAACTCCAACTTTGAAGGATATGAAGTTCAAAGTACTGACGTCTATGCCTTTTTTAACAAGCGGAATAACCTTTATCTCCTCGTTACAATTTAGTCCTTCTTTAGACATTTTTTCGACAGTCTCTTTGCTAACGCTAGGATGAAAGCGCGAAAGATACATCCAGAGCAACGGCGCGGGAGGTGGAACCGTAAAAATGTTGCTATTATCGACTAGCTTTCGACTACCAACAAGAATATTGCTCGGATCAGGGCCATCCTCGCGACGACGTTTCTGAGGTGGTCGAGAGGTACCGGAGTTTGGCCGGACTGGAGTAGCTGTTGAAACCTTTCTAGCCAGGCGCGAAATTTGCTGGTTATTTTTGGATAACTCGGCCTTTAGCTCAGCACAGACGTCATCCGTTTTCCCAGCGATAGCAGCGATAACACATCCAAGTGAAGAAACGGTGTCGCGAAAGCGAGCAAACTTCATCAGCTTGACACATTCATTGCACATCCAAAATAAGTTTGGGTTTTCCGCAAGTTTTTTCAAAAACGGCTTGTTAAGTTGTTTCCCACATTGCATATGTACCACATTTTTGCAAAAACCCATGCATTCAATAAAGTCGTCATCCGATTTGACGGTTTTCGCGCAGTGATCACATGCACTCGCCATAATGCGTGCCGATCTGAGAATGCGAACAATGAAATATAGATGGCGCTGCGGTCGGTGGAAAGTTTGGTGGTTAAGTCACAGAAGTTCACTCAATTACGTTCTTCGCTGATTTTTTCGCAACACAAAAGCAAACAGGAGACACTTTCACACTGCACAATAACAATGTTAAAAACAAAATACTGAGTCGATTAACACGACAAACAACGATAAAAACTTCACAAATCTCGTCAAAAAGTAAAAATAGTTGGAGCGATTTATGTAAACAACTAATCGGTAGGAATACACTGAACCAAATTTGATGTTGTTTCTCAGCTTTGCACGACCCGGAGGGAACTTGGTCCTACTGCTTTGTCAGCGATGTTACGTGATATTCGTTATGGAATATTTTTTTGTTTGAAGGACAAAACAATGTCTCGCAGAAAATACTCTAAAATACATTTCCCCTCCAAGCATAATGCAAATTGTTGTTGGATTTATTATCTTCGCTCCACCAGTACGTCTCAAACTCATTTTTAGTTTTAATCTCTGTGATTCATATAACGTCACGCTCTTCCTCAATAGGATTTTAGTGCGTGTTTAGCACCTTGTGCCACATCTTTATGTTTGTTTCATGCTAAGAATACCGAATCATGTGACGTGATGGCGGGAAGATTAGAGAACCAACCCCCTACCCCCCTCCCTCTCACAATCATAAATTCTAAAGTTCTTGAACTCATATTCAAAAATTGTAAAATTCTAATGTTCTCAAATTCTGAGATTCCAAACATACATCTTAGTTCCAAAATACTAATATTCACTAAAAATCTTTGAATATCAGAACTACCAAATTCTAAAATTGCATAAATTCTCATAGTAAAGTGCCTATTTTCACCATACTAAGGAGGGTGCCTCACTAATTTATTAATTTTTCGGCCTACAATCAATGGAATGCGTGAAAATTGACATCAACAGCTTTGCTTCGTTGTTAAGAACCAATATAATAACACGAAAGCGCTGAAAACAGTGAAATTCTCGTGTTTGAGCTCAACGAAAACTCGAATCGAAAGCCCCTATTTATGCACTACCATTTGACTCAATGCGTTGAACAAAGATGGCAGACACTACTCTAACCAACGGCTTCAAATGGGTAGGGTGATAATAGAAACATGGCGAAAATGTGCTTATCACCCTATATTATATAATTTATTATATAATTTTGCTGGATGAGTTAGTCACAAACCTGCAATCGGAAGTGCAAACAAATCTGGGATCCACTCGTATGCGTAGCTATGTTTGAGTAGACCGTACCAACGAATAGATCACAAGTTTGATTGCGCTTCCGATGGCGGGTTAAATTTAGAAATAGTAAAATTTTAAAAATTTTAAAATATGAAATTCAGTTATTCTAAAATGCTGAAATTCTAAGTTCTTGACGATTAAAGTTTCTAAATTTTAAAATGTAACGTTCCTTAATACTAGAATTTTAAATTTTAAATAAACCTTCGGAAGGGAGACAGTCCTATTCCAGTGCTCACCATAACCAAGACTGTTGTTGCGACACCTTTATGTAAGATTCACAAGCTACATCAGCTTTTATCAACGGAACAGAACGTCAACGTCACATCACCCCTTCGCCGAAGCAAGTGAAATGCATTTCTCGTGTGCACATCCACACCTTCAAAACGACAACTTTCCGTGTCATTCATGTCGTGTATATCATGACGGATCGTAAATGGCACTTTATATACACTTACGCTTAACAAGGTCGTGACGAGCAACGTGGTGGGATGGATAGAATCGAAGTTTACTGTCAGATATGATCCATCGACGGATGACCCTAGCAGATGTCCTCCAACGCGTGCACAATATTGCGACAAATAATCCTGGTCTTACATAATGAGTGGTTGCAGATACAAAACACAGTGAAAATCCTCGGAATACATTTTGCTGAAGACTTCTCCGACACAGTTGACCGCAATTGGGCTGCGGTTTTACGAGGGTTCCAAACGTGTATGTGGATGAACAACGTCCGAAATCTGAATCTCGTACAAAAAGTCATTTTGATAAATACTTACATAACATCCAAGCTATGGTACACAGCATCTGTAATTCCACTTCCAAACAAGCATAGTGGAAAGTTTATCTCGAGAATTGGATCATTTCTATGGTATGGGAAAAGATGGACCAGGATAGCTTTCGAAACGCTGATACTTCCTAAAGACAGAGGAGGGTTAAATCTACATTAACCACCGACCAAAGCCAAGGCTCTGCTGACAAATCGAATGATACAAATCGCTTCAGATCTCCCTTTTCTTTGGAGTTTCTTAGAACACAACGCCAATCCCCCAAATCTACTGGCCATACCCCAGAAATACGAACACATTCGAACAGTGGTGAAAGAATCTGCTTTTCTAACTGATGAAATCGCAAGAACGCCTAGCTCCAGTATAATATGCTGCAGCTTCCTAAAACAACTGAAGGAACCGAAAATAGTGAGGGAGAATCCACTACGCGACTGGAAGAAAGCATTTAGACACATCCACTCCAAGCTGCTAAAATCGGATCAACGATCTGCGTGGATTCAGTTGTTCATCGCAAGATAATTACCAACGAGCTACTCTACAAAATGAATAGACGAGCCGACGCCGACTGCAGTATTTGTCCTGATCAAACAGATAGCATCGAGCATCACCTTCTTCAATGTAGCGAAAACAAAACTATCTGGGTATACCAACGGAACGTCTTCGTAGCGATTGATCGACGGCTAATACAACTACAACCTGAGGATTGGATCTACCCAGTTCTCCAACACCAATCCAGACGGACTCGCCAGCTGATACTGAAGGAATTCTCCCAGATGTTATGTTACATGACCAGTACACCAACGAACCAAAAAACTGTAGATGGATATAAATTTTATTTACAATGTAACTAAATAAGTAATAATAAGAGACTGGACAATAAATTTTACCAAAAAACTTGGATCGTTTACGCTAGTTGCGGTTGTGGACCAGGTCGTTGAATCAGGTCAACCCCGGGGGAAAACCATGGTTTGATCATCATCTTTACCCACCGGTCGGATAATGGCCATCGTATTGGGGAAGTTTTAATTTGCTCCTGTTATTGTTGAATATGGTACTGCTGCTAAGCCTGCTGTGAAATGCTGCTGATAAGCGCTAGAATAGTGAATGCTTACTTCTGCTTCTGTTCGGGTGCTTGAATCACGATCGGTGTCAAAAGGCAGGGATATTTTGATTCAAGGAACTGGTAGGAACCACGGCTGGGATTTGACTGACGCTTTTGTTGGAAGTTTTAATTTGCTGCTGTTATTGTTGAATATGGTACTGCTGCTGAGCCTGCTGTGAAATGCTGCTGATAAGCGCTAGAATAGTGAATGCTTACTTCTGCTTCTGTTGGGGTGCTTGAATCACGATCGGTGTCAAGGCAGGGATATTTTGATGCAAGGAACTGGTAGGAACCACGGCTGGGATTTGACTGCGCTTTTGTCTGGTTCCGATTTCACTAAACCGGGAGGACCACCGCTAAAAAATTGCAACACAAGCTATGTCAGATACGATTTGCAATGGTAGGTTTGTTGCAGTACCAGGAGAAACTCTAAGTACCTACTCCGGAGCAAATAAGGTTCCTGTATTCTTTTTATCTTCTGACAGCAAGCCGAAGTAAAAAGGAGCTAATATTTTTGCTCCTGTTTGTTCCGAAGTATCTTCCGTGTACTGGAACGAACCTGGTATTAGCTGATAAACGGTGTACCCCGAAAGATACGCCATTCAAAAAATAGTCTTGTTTGATTCAATACACTGCGAATGTTGGATTCATTATAACCTGTTTTTAGATATTATCACCAGGGAGTATTTGTGATTCCCGTCATAATGGAAGTAGTTGGAACAGTTGCTGTTGTTTCTAAATCTGAATCATGTGTTTGTGGGTGCTGCGCTGTAATCTTACAGTTTACTTTTGAGGGGCTGTTGGCTGCTGTAGTACCGATTGAATACAATGAACACAGTTGGCAGATTGACAGATTCAGGATGTTGGGTGGAAGGATATTTTGTAGGGTCTGACTGTTGTTAGGAATTGGGTCTTTATGTTATGGCATATTCGTTTTTGACACTGCACTACACCGGTGTAGTCGGTGCTACACTCATTCAAACTTGGGTGTAATCAGTCTATCTCTTTCTTTGCACCACACCGGTGTAGCACCAAGAAAAAACGAAAACGCCATTAATGATTCTAGTAGGGGTGGTTGGTTGCTAAGTTTGTTTTTGTTGAGACTGTTGACGCTGGAGCACGTGAAATTGTGGTTGTGCTCGTCATACTATTGCCTTGGAACCTGAAGTTACTGCAAATGCGTTTAGTTGTACTTACGTGTTTTGTGAGAAACAAAATGTTAGCACTGTTACTATTCCGATTGCTGTTAACTTTAAATCAACTAGCTAAAATTATAGGAATCTCTGTTCCGCCAACAGCGCAAGACAAAACAATAATCAAACGTCATTTTTGTTTTTTTTATCTCCACCTGTCAAAATTCCGCAAGTATCCGAGCGGAATAGACCTTTCTCGTCAAAAAAATTTATATGCTAGAATGCTTCCTTTTTTATCCCCGATTCGTTACTGCATATTGCCGCGATGGTTTGGTACCTCTAACTATTGAAAAAATCAAAAATAGTGCGAACTGCTCATTTAACCCCATATTCTGAATACCTATCTTGCTTTGTTTCCCCGTATTTTTACACCATTTGGATGAATTTCCTGTGGGGAATAGTAAAAGGACGCCAAATCTGCATATATATTAGTAAATCTGCAGATTTTGCAATTTCGCTGCAGATCTTTTGCAGATTACAAATATTTTGCAGAACAAAGCCTGTGCCAGTTAATTTTAACCAGCCTTCAACATTTTTGATCATTTAAACTATCAACACACTACATTTCTATGTCAAATTTATTGAAGATTTTTGTGGCAATCTGCTGACTTTTATATTTTTACTGTAGGCTATTGCTTAATAGACCTGGCATCACTGATGCTAAAATAATTCATTCATATACCTGTCAAAAACATTATTTTTCGCTTGAGTGAATACTTTCGATGCTCTTTGAAAGAAAATCAACATACTTTACACTTGTCCGTTGCTTCGATAGCGCACTAGTATGGATTCACGGAGATAAATAGCTACAATTTCAATCACTTCCGACCGGGAATACCATCGGTGAACGGATCTTTTTATTTTTATTACTGTTTCCCCCTGATAAGCTAAACGTATACGCTACGAATATCCTTAAGTTTAGTTTACAGTTCTTCTTCTTCTTCTTCCAATTCTGTTTATTTTCCGTCGGCCTATTTCCGCTACGAGGCCAAACACCGACGCCAGAGAGGTGACACTCCCACTATCTGGATTGGATATCGACCCATCAACTCATGGACCGGGGACCAACGGCTTTACTTCCCTTCCGAAGGAAGGCGTGACCTCAGATTTTTCTCACCTCTGAAAAATCTCAACGACCTCGACTGGGATTGAACCCAGACCAACTGGGGTGTTTGGCGGTCACGCTTACCACCCAACCATCGGCGCCGTCAGTTTACAGTTCGAGAAATGGGTCACGGGATTTGATCAGGGAAAATTTCCCGTCGAGATCTCTCCAAACTGTCAAACCATAACTCTGCTCCTTCTTAAAAATACAAACAGTATCAAACTTGCGACAAATTGCAAACCTTATAAAAATACTATTTTCCCCGTCGGAAAAAATTTGTGTTGAAATTGTTCCCGGCCGGATTTCTTTGTGGAGAGTTTTAAAATCCCGTGATGTTTCCCGCGGTTGGGTTTACACTTCAGGAAAACTCATTTTAATGAGACTCATTTCCCCTCATGGGATTTGAAATCCCGAGCTGCATTTAAAATACACAGCGACCCAAATCCCGTGACACGTTTTAATAATTGTAAACTAGCCTTTAGTCGTTGCCGATCAACCGAAAAGTTAACCTTTGCGTTATCGATTATCCTCGGTTCCAAACAGTGCGCATCACTTTTTATCGATTCAAAGGTAAATAAAATGTAAAATTTGCCAGATTATTCTTGAATGTTACCTACCCTGCTAAATCACTGAAGGTCGGAAAAATATTTTTTGAGAGAAAAGTGTGTTTAATGTTCGGACACTTCTTAGCACCGGTGTTAAGAAGCAGAAAATTTGGACGTTTTAGTATGTGATGATCACTTTGTTTATTTGTTCTGCGTGTGTGAAAGTCGCGGTCCATTGCTGATTTCATTCGACCGATGCCCATTATGGTGGTATGTTACCCTGAAAAACTCCTCAAACGGTTAGCCACCGAAGAACTTCCTAAACACCTCCTCTGGGCTGCGGAACGTAAACGAGAATCCGTCAAAGATATCAAACTCGTCGTTGATACCACCGCCATTGTACCGCCAGTGCCGTGTGTTATGGTGGTACCGCTCGGAACCGTTGGCCATCAGACCCTCCTTGCCGTACTGGTCATAGATGCGACGTTTTTTCTCATCTGATAGCGCCTCATATGCTTCGGGGATCTGCTTAAATCGCCGATTCGATTCTGCTGGATTGTTTGGATTTTTATCTGAGTGCCATTGTAGCGCTAGTTTTTTGTTTTCCTTTTTGATTTCCACATCGGTGGCGGTTTAGGTCACATCCGGCAGTTTGTAATAGTCTACCATTGTTAACCGATATTTTTTTATAACTTAACGCACTCTACTTCACGTTAGGATATGCAAAACCGCTGCGAGATTTCGACTTCCTGGTTGCTGCTGATAACCTATCAGTCTCTCTCTCTCTCGACTGATGACTACAATTTCGGTTGACTAAATTCCGCTATGAAAATTTTGAGGAATTACGCTGCGTTCTGTATATTGCTTCTCTGCATGTGATGATGTATGTTACTTCGCTTCGGCTGCCAGCTCTTATTCTTTGGATAATTTTGCTATGTATCTTATTCTGCGGGACTCTGTTACTTATACCTGAGCGCCTCGTTGAAACCTTCGCGCAGGGTCAAATCGGCCTGTCCTTAGGCACAGGAGCAGAACCGTTTTATCTCCCTCGAGCATGGTCTTGTCGGAGTGTTAGCCTCGTCACAAACCGGAGCGTATTGCAGAATCGAAGACAGGCTGCTACTGGAACTGCCTCCTTCGAATCGGAACCGCTGAATATTCCGCCGAGGACATGTCCAACGTTGTGACCATTGCAACACCACCGGCCGTGGCTGACGTTTTAGCCTTTAATCCAAGTCTCTGGTTGGTGGTTGCCATTGAGGTACCGACGGCCGAGTGCGGTGCAGGCTGGACCATCGTCGGACGGGGCGAAACAGCTGCAACTGGTGCGGACCTAGAATGGGGTGTAAAGGTCATCAATTACCATATATTATCAAAATGCTTTGTAACTAACCTTGTAATTCAGCAACAAAACAAACCAAATTAAATTGATCGCAACAACAGGTTACCGTGTACAATAGTTGACAATAAATTAACAAATTAACAACGAAAACATAAACTGAATTCTACCCAAACAATTGAAAAAGGCCTAACTGCCAAAAGTAAACATAAAGAAAAAAGACAAAAGAAGTTTTGGTCAAATTCGTTATGATCCTATTTAAAAAGCTGATACTGTTTTATTTCGTTTGATTGCCAAAAAATTCTTTTAAGGTCTGATATTACACAAAAAGTTATAAAACTTAAATCTGATTTGATGACCATATTGCGCTTATTGAACTACATAAAATCAGATTGGCTCTGTATGTAAATTATGGAAAAGTTAGGCCTAAAGCAGTTGTTGTTTCGATTAATGGGGGAGTCTGTTGTATTGAGTAAAAAATCGATGGCCACGCTGAACTTCTTTTGTTTTAAACAGCCATGCATTCCTCGCGCGTATTTGCTGCAATTTCAATCAATCGACAATTTAACAGGGGTTTGTTTCGAAACCGCATTTTTCAAATTGGCAGACACGATAGCTCATAAACTATTCAGCGGATTGACATCATATTTTAATGAGAATGCATAATATGTGTAGCAATTCGATGAACCACGGAAAACTGAATAACAAAAGTTTTCTCCACATTATTCCGAAATTCAAACTATTTTCTTTTTGTTTTTTTGGTTCATCGAAGAACTACAAGTCGAAACTTTATAAATCTTACTAAATTTCCTGTTTCAGACAATTTTATGGAAAGTTATCATGTCCGTCGTGGCGCTCCGCGTGGAAATGGTTTGACATCAACTCTTGGAACGCTCGAATGTGTAACTTTTTTTATGCATTACACAAGAGGTCCATTTTTTTTATCTTAAATACGTTTATTTAGGCCCAAATGCTTTAGCTTAACGAGGCCGATAATTCATTTTTTTTTAATTACATGTCACATGTTAGTGGGGGAAAGGAAAGCCGTATTTAGGGGCGGCTTGCTCCCCTCTTATGTAAGTAAAGGAAAAAGGTAGGAAGTGGGATACATATTGTGTAATTGACATCGTCGTTTGCTGATTGTGGCGGATATGCACACTTTGTTGTAGTGTTGTAGTTTCCAGCCTGTAATCGCAGGGGCGAGGGGAGGGTCGATATTTCGGATAATTATTGGCACTCTGATACTGTCATGATGTTCTCTATATCATCTGCATGTGAGGTATGTCATGATGTTCTGGGTAGACGGTTATCAAGAAGGGTATGCACCGAAGACTCGTGAAGCAATGCCATATTGTAGATACAGGGATAGGTTGGTGAGATTCTACTGTGAATGAGAGAGGGGAAAATGTATTAAACTTGGACATCAATGGTTTTCAAAAAGATATAGATAAGAAAAATATAGGGGTGGTCACGGCTTGCCAGGACATCCCGGACTGGCACATAGGGTGATCTACCTCGGGCCCGAAGGGAATCTATTAGTTGGGACCTGGCAACACAGTACTCTGCGCACAGCCAAACAACATGCTCGATGTCGTGGTAGCCGTTCTCACAAACACAATGATTACTTTCAGCAAGCCCTATACGACGGAGATGCGCGTCAAACGAGTAATGGTTGGACATGATCCTTGACATCGTACGAATAAAGTCCCGGTTCACAGGGCAGGGTGTCAATGATCCCGAGAGTATACTGAATGGCAGCTAATTCTGCGACGTAAATTGAAGCAGGATCATTGAGTTTGAATGAGGCAGCAAGATTTTCGTTGAAGATACCGAAGCCTGTGGACCCGTTGAGAATTGATCCGTCAGTGTAGAACATTTTGGCGCAGTCGACTTGATGGTATTTGTTATAGAAAATATTTGGGACCACTTGTGGGCGAATATGATCCGGAATTCCACAAATCTCTTCCTTCATGGATGTATCGAAAAATACAGTGTGATCAGAAGTATCTAAGAGATGAGCACGGTTGACGTTATACGTAGATGAATTGATGGTCTGTGCCATGTAATCGAAGTACAAGGACATGAATCGGGTCTGAGAATTAAGCTCGACAAGCCTTTCGCAATTTGCAATCACCAATGGGTTCAGAATATCGCATCGAATGAGTAATCGATATGAGAGGTCCCAAAATCGATTTTTCAGAGGAAGAACGCCCGCCAGCACTTCAAGACTCATGGTATGGGTCGAGTGCATGCAACCCAAGGCAATACGCAAGCAACGATACTGGATTCGCTCCAGTTTGATGAAATGTATGTTCGCAGCGGAGCGAAAGCAGAAACATCCGTACTCCAACACTGATAATATCGTTGTTTGGTACAGCCTGATTAGGTCTCCTGGATGGGCACCCCACCATGTTCCAGTTATTGTACGGAAAAAGTTGATCCTTTGTTGGCACTTCTGTTTCAGATACCTAATGTGACATCCCCAGGTACCTTTAGAGTCGAACCATACCCCGAGATATTTGAATGTTGAAGCCTGAGCAATAGTTTGATCCATTAATTAAAGCTGTAGTTGCGCTGGTTCACGCTTTCTAGAAAATACGACTAGCTCAGTTTTCTCCGTGGAGAACTCGATACCCAGCTGGAGAGCCCAAGCAGACAAATTGTACAAGGTATCTTGCAGTGGTCCTTGCAAGTCGACGGCTTTAGGACCTGTAATAGAGACCACACCGTCATCTGCAAGCTGCCTTAGCGTGCAGGAATTGACAAGACATTCGTCAATGTCATTCACGTAAAAATTGTAGAGGAGAGGGCTTAGAAATGAGCCCTGGGGAAGGCCCATGTAGCTAAATCGTGATGTCGATAAATCGCCATGCGAGAAATGCATTTGTTTTTCAGACAACAGGTTTAGCAAAAAGTTATTTAAAATTGGCGAAAGACCATGCTGGTGCAACTTCTCATAAAGAATGTTGATCGAAACTGAATCGAAAGCCCCCTTAATATCCAAGAATACTGATGCCATCTGCTCTTTGTTAGTATATGCCATTTGAATTTCTGTTGAGAGCAACGCAAGGCAATCGTTCGTCCCTTTGCCTTTGCGGAAGCCAAATTGTGTATCTGACAGTAAGCCATTTGTTTCGACCCAATTATCGAGGCGAAACAAGATCATTTTTTCGAATAACTTCCGGATACAGGACAGCATTGCAATCGGACGATACGAATTGTGGTCGGAGGCTGGTTTTCCTGGTTTTTGGATGGCGATGACCCTCACCCGTCTCCAGTCATGTGGGACAATGTTACCCTCAAGAAACCTATTAAATAAATTCAACAAGCGCCTTTTGGCAGAGTCTGGCAGATTCTTCAACAAGTTGAATTTGATTCTATCTGGCCCCGGGGCTTTATTGTTACATGATAAGAGAGCAAGTGAGAACTCCACCATCGTAAACGGTGTTTCGTTCGCGGTATTGTAAGGCGACGCGGCGCGATAGATTTTCTGTGCCGGGGTGGAATCCGGACAAACTTTCTTGGCGAAATCGAATATCCAACGGTTTGAATATTCCACGCTCTCGTTAGTACTGTTTCGGTTTCGCATACGTCGGGCCGTGCCCCAAAGAGTGCTCATCGATGTTTCTCTTGTTAACCCGTCGACAAACCGGCACCAGTAACTGCGTTTCTTAGCTTTCATTAAATTTTTCATTCGCTTTTCTAATATCGCGTACACTCGATAACTAGCAACTAACCCGTCGTTCCGGAAGGTTTTATACGCGGCAGCTTTCTCCGCGTACACGTTTGAGCACTCTTTGTCCCACCACGGGTTGGGAGAACGTTTTTGGGTGTTCACGTCGGGTACTCGTTTCGTCTGAGTTTGAATCGCGCTATCGAGAATCGAGTTGAACAAAAACTTATATTCTTCCTCCGGGGGAAGTACCTGTGTTGAATCGATAGTTTTGGATATCGCAGCAGCGTAGCTCTTCCAATCAATGTTTCGTGTGAGGTCATAGGAAACATTGATTGGTGCCGATGGTCTTGAACCAGTGGTGATTGCAATTACAATTGGTAAGTGGTCACTACCGTGGGGATCAGATATTACCTTCCACTTGCAATCTAACCGTAGTGATGTCGAGCATAAAGATATGTCCAGTGCACTTGCTTGCGCAGGTGGTCTAGGGATCCGTGTCATTTCCCCTGTGTTCAGAATTGTCATATTGAAGTTGTCACAAAGGTCTTGAATTGTCGAAGATCGATTATCGTCGTATAGACAGCCCCACCCCGTACCGTGAGAGTTAAAGTCTCCAAGAAGCAGGAGGGGCGAGGGAAGGTGTTCAATCACGTTGGAGAATCTTCGATATCCCATCATGGCCCTAGGAGGAATGTAAATAGAAGCAATGCAAAGATCTTTGCCTTTGATTGTTGTTTGACAAGCGACAACTTCAATGCCTGGCGTCGAAGGGAGGTTGATTCGATTGAAGGAGTAGCACTTTTTGATCCCTAAAAGTACCCCCCCCCCCCATATGAGTCTTCCCGATCCAAGCGGATAATGTTAAAATCGTGGAAGTTGAGGTTTATATTAGAAGTAAGCCATGTTTCACATAGTGTTTTAATGAATCGATTTTGGGGATAATACTTCTGCAGTTCCACTGTAAAACAGTGATCAGATCCCTGATTCCGTCTAATAAGTTAGCCATCGAAGGATACGATCGCTGTAAGGAGGGGCCATTGTTCAGTCAACTGTTTTAAAAATGTTCTTACTGTTGGTAGAATAGCAACCAGCAAGCTTTTCATAGGATCGGTAATGTTGACAGCTGTGAATATCCAGTCCACAATGTCAGAAAATTTAAGGAATCCCGTTTTAGGGTGAGTTTCTGACTGTAAAATTGGAGCACTTGGGATTTTTGGTGCCCCGGGGAGTGCTGGGAGCTCCTGGTTGTATCTCAATTTCCCAAAACCAGGAGGTATTATCTTCGGATTTGTACCAGCACTTCCAGTTGATGAATTATTTTTATTTTGTACCCTTGTTTGGGACAACCTAGGACCCTTACGAGGAAGTTCAGGTGAGTTTTGATTAGGTCTTTTCCTAGAGTTTCCAAGCGGAGCCAAAGAATGCCCCTCGCAAGGGTCGTTAGAGGCGTTATCGTCAGTTGGCAAGAGAGCGAATGGGTTTTCGGAGATAAGTGGAACAGCTCTTTTAAGCATTTCTGCGTAAGAGCGTCTGGAGCGATCTTTGGCGGATCGCTTCAGTTTATCCGCGCGAAGTTTGTACGTTGGGCATGTCAAAAGTGCATGCGGATTCTCCCCACAGTAAACACACTTCTCAGCGGGCCTACTGCAAGTATCATCCGCATGGCGTTCCCCACATTTACCGCACCGTTGCTTGTTGCTACAGTAGGTGGCCGTGTGACCTAGCTGCTTGCAATTGGAACAATTCATGACCCGCGGTACAAACAGGCGTACAGGTAGACGAGCTCCTCCCACTTCAACGTAGCTCGGAAGTGCAGATCCGGCGAAGGTTACGCGAAACGAGTCTGATGGACAGTAATTACCATCTTCGATGGACTTTGAGTGCAATTGCTTCCACTCCAAAATCTTAACTGATTGAAGGTTAGGATCCTTAAAGCGGCCAGCCCCATCATTCATCAGATCATCGACAGTTAGACCCGCATCACTTACCACACCGTCGATCTCCACATCACGAGAAGGGATGTAGACGCGATACTCCAGCGTAAAGAGGCTATTGCTAACGATATCATTGGCCTGTTTCAAGTCAGTAACGACTACGCGCAGTTTATCTGACTGAACCTTTTTAATCTCGGTTACGGCCGAGTAACGTTTTGTCAGCTCCCGTACAACAGTTATGCTGTTTAACGGTTTATTTTTGGGCCGAAAGTATACCACCCAAGGACCAGCGGATCCATCCTGGTAAACCTTGACTTGGGGGGGCTGTGAGTAGGGTTGTGGTACCGGTAATACCGGTACCGAAAATCCCGGGAATACCGACCCATTTTTGGTACCGTAATACCGGTACTAAACAAAAACCAGTACCGGTATTTTCGGTACTATACAATTTTTTATGACAAATATGTTAACTCTGCAGGGGGATCTGTTTCAAAATATCGGTCTGCAAGGTAACGTTTAATTATATTAATTTGCCTTCTAGATAAATCGTTGAGATAACACCTTTGTGTGGGAATTAGGTGGGGCCATCATCATAATAATTCTAGAAGTTAAAGTTTTACTAGCGCCATTCTGATTGGTTTCCATTATTCACTGGGTGGCACGTAATAAGACTATGGTCTAAGTCATGTCTGTATTTGGTTTGCTCTTAAACCTTTATCTATAATAGAACGAACAGCGATTTAGTAGCTAACAGTTTTAGAGTTGGTGAACTGCTTCAAATGGGGCGATTTGTAATTATTTGTGATCGGAAAATGCAGCAAAACTCCATAGTTTACCGGAAAGCAAAGAGCCTGAATATGCGTTGGAGAATAGTAGGCAAACGACATAAAGGTCGACACTAATTTTCAGAACCGCAAGAGAGGAAATGCGATTAACCTGCTCGGATTTACTGCCATTCTCGCTTTGATTTACTGTTGTTAATAGGGTTTCATACATTTACCATCTGTTCAAGTCGACGAAAGTCGCACCACTTAACAGTTATTGATTTCAAAGTGGCCTTGATTTCGAAATAAAAGAAGGTGCCCCATTCGAAAAATATCTTCTGTGAAATGAGTCTTGCCATTCCGAAGCAATTAAAAACAATAAACATGTTTTTTGATCAGCAAAAATCAATCATCTGAGAATAAGATCATCAGTTTGAGCATTCAATTTCAGTTTGAAGCTTTTTTCGAATTTTTTAAAAAAAATATTCAATTTGAAGCTTATTTCGAATTATTTAAAAAAATATTCGAGTACCGGTACTTTACCGGTACTACCGGTACTGAGGGCTTCAGTACCGTAGTACCGGTTCTCGCCAAAAAGGGTCAATACTGCAAACCCTAACTGTGAGACATTGGGGGGAAGTGGATCGATCATAACATTATCTGTCTCAGTATCAGATATATGTTCTTCTTCCCCATAATATTCGTCTTCGGAGGGTGATCCTTCTGTTTGTTCCATTTTGTTGCGGGATCAACACGCTCGACCGCACTGTTTAACTTAAATCAAAATAAAAAATCAAAAGCAATAAAAAGAAAAAAAATCGATAAGAAAAGTAAAAAACAAAACACTTCACCAGTTGGTTCCTGACGAGCTGGTAGGTGAATTGATCCTTCGTTTGTTTTATCCGTCACCCGCGTGACCTTCACACAATAGAGCTGATATAGCTCGTCTAAACAAAGCCGTCTTTCAGGCAAGAAAACTGTTTAGTAACTTCACTGCACCGATATCGCAGGTAATAACTATCACTCGCGGGACTGTTTATTACTAATGCTTTACTGCAGCCTCTGCCACAGCAAGCACCTTCGTACCACCGAAAAAACTAAACCACACCGGAGAGAACAAAAAGCACTTGTTTCCCGGTACAAAGTTGGGTTACGAATGACAAGAGGTCCATTGTTGCCTTGCCTTCAAAATCGTAAAACAAAATTACCTTCGGTTTGAGCACTTTACATCACCCCATAATTCATTGAGTAGGTATCCCTAATAAACATCTTATGATTCAAGAGCCTAACGACCTGTTCAGGGTATCATCCAAACAATATGTGGAATCATTGCACTATATGGGTTAAAGTTCGTGTATTATATTTTTTTATTATGGATTCCACTGCTTTTATATTTTTTTTGTAATCAGTTATAATAATCCTTTATAATCATTTTATAATAAATGTATTGCTAGTTAGGACTTTTATATGAGCCAGGCCCTTTTATAAAGTGTGATAGAATCGTTATCAAAACTCTTCATAATCCATTGTTGCGTTATGTACATGATCGGATAGATAGTTTTTAATTGAGACGGGACGGGCGGATATGAAAGAAAGAAAGATTTATTGCCTTTAATTGTTTTGCTACGATGTTGTTCCATGCCATAGTTCGACTTATTTCTCTGGCTGCGACATATTCTAATCTCAGTTTGATTGGATCTTGCCCGCTGATAGCGTGTAGCACATTTATGGGGGTAGATTTTGAAAGTCCGGTCGCTTTCCTCAAGCATTGATTGTTTACGATTTCAAGTTTTCTCAGATTTGATTTGCTGGCGTTGCTATGTGCTGTGCAGCCGTATTCCGCAACGCTCCGGATCAATACTTCATAACGATACTTAACTATACCTGTGGGTGGCTTCCGTGCTTGATTCCCGAGAGTACTTTTAACATGTTCTGCCTGTCCCTCAGTTTTTCACCCATTTGTCTAAGATGGGCTCCAAAATTTAACGTCTGATCGATGTGGACTCCCAGTAGCTTTAGTTTTTTAACCGTTGCAACGTCAATCCCGTTGATTTTGAGTGTTAGTTGTTTGTTATTGGCTTGAAACAAGATTGCCTTCGTCTTTTGCGCATTTATTTTGAAGTTCAGCTCATCAGCACTGGTCTGAAAACGGTCTAGGTATACTTGCGCCTTGTTATTGACCTCTGTGAGATTCTTGGCTTTCACAAGAACTCCGAAATCATCGGCGAACTGGACTAGTACCACGTCCTCGATTGCAATGCTATGCAATCCGAGTGTGTAAATGTTGAATAAGGTTGGCGACATGACGTCACCCTGAGGTAATCCATTACTTACAATTCTTTCGATGGTTTCACTTCTCATACTCAATTGCAATGTTCGGTTTTTCAGGAAAGAGTCGACCCAAATTTGAATTTCGTTTGGAACCTTCAGTTTAGACATTATCTTGCCTAGCTTGTCCGTTTTTACTGCATTGAATGCGTTTGACAGATCAATTGACATGAGGGCAACGACCTTTCCTTCTCTCTTCGCCTTCTTAATCTCGTTGATCAGGTACGACACGCACGTGGTCGTGGACATGTGGTGCCTGAACCCGAATGATGTCGCCGGAAGAATATTGTTTTCCTCTAGAAAAAGTTTAAGCATGTTTAAAACCGCTGTGTTTGCTACTTTTGTAATAGTCGGTACAAGAGATATTGGCCGCTTTCCCTCCGGTGTTGATTGATCTCGTCCGGGTTTTGGTATTGGTACTACTTTAATTACTTTCAACTCGTCGCTTATCGATCCTCTGAACCACATTTTGTTCAGCTCCTCAATGATTGTATCTGTAACGGCCGGGCTTATATGAGCCAAGGTTTCGTAGGAGATAAGATCTACTCCTGGAGCTGATTTTTTCTTTTTGGTTGCCACAATGTTTCTTTATTTTTCACTAGTGAATAAGGGATAGTCGACGATCTTTCCGTAGCTTGTATTCTGTACAGCATTATGTCTCTCGAAGTGTGTATTTAAGAACCGCTCAACCGCTTCTCTGTCGTCGTGCAATATGTTATTTTCCTTTCTTTTTTTTTCTGGCCTGTTATCATTCCCACTTTTTGCCAAAGCTCCTTGGACGTGGAGAAGGGGCTGATCTCACCTGGTAACGCCTCGAATTTCTTGCCGTTTGAGCCTTTGGAATACTGCTGCCTTCTTTTTACACGTTATGAGGTTTTCCTGGCTTGATATGCGGTTGAACAGCCGTCGAGCTTGAGTTTTGTCTCTCCACGCTAGATCAACTTCCGCCGACCACCAATATTTCGGCGTTCGCTTGGTTTTAAATGTGTTTCTTTTGACGATGTCCATGTTCAGCTTAGTTAGATCCGCTACTCGCTTAACTTCAGATGAATCCAGTGCGGCAATATTTCTTAATACCTCTCGACGATTGATGTATACTTGTGAGCTGATTTTTTCGCTATGTCCTAGTGATAGTTTGATCGCCATGTGTTGGCTTCCTATGCTCCATGCTGTAGTCGTCCAGCTGATGTTCTGGTACATATCCAGTGTGCATAGGGTTAGGTCTATAGCGCTCGGCCTTCTATCCATCTGTATAGGCACGAATGTTGGCGATCCGTCGTTGCATATGATCAAGTGGGCAGCATCTATGATTTCTGCTAGGATTTTTCCTCTGCTATCACACCGTTCATCTCCCCATGCAGGATGATGGGCGTTGAAATCCCTTCCAACTATAATGTTGCGAAATTGATCCGTAAATTCTATAAGCGCCTTGCAGTCCTTTTCAAAAGCATCCACTGTAATCGATGGACTGATATAAACAGACATTACAGTTATTTTTTTTTTTTTTGGAAGTATCTCAATGCATATTGCTTGGGTCATATTTGAAGTAATGGGTAGTGTGTGTGTAGTAAAGTTGAATTTGGTCGAAACCAATATCGCGGCTCCTCCGTATCCATCGTGTCTGGAATTAGTGATTGTATGGTATCCGGTGATTTTGTACTTGTTTGTATTTTCATATTCTTCATTCGTCCAAACCTCTGAGAGTATTCCTATATCCATTTCCTCTTCGCTCAATATCCGGTGTATTTCAGCCTTGTTTTTGCTCAAACTCTGAACATTGCATTGAAGTATTTTTAAAGCCATTTTTTTTTGTCTTTTTTTTTTTTGGTTTATATCTCAAATTCAGTGTCGTACTCATCGGCATGTTGTATTACCATTTGTGCCAAGTCGAAATATTTGTTCGTGCATTCGTTGAAGTGGGCTTTTGCAGCCTCATCATTTCCCAATTTGGTAACATAATCTGTATAAAAGTTTAGTAGATCTGCATGCCGCTTTTCTTCAGCAACTTTGATTTTAGCTAGTGCTTTTGCTTCCATCTCTTCGCGAGCTTGCTTCAAAGCATTTTCCCATTTTTCTTGCTGCCCCACGGCATGTATGTTGTTCAGACCTACTCCAACGTTTACGGTATTACTGCACGGCGAAATAAGCTTGTCGCGCTCCTCCGTGGTCCGCTGCGCCTTAGTCCCCTGTATCTTGTGCTCTACATACTCGTATCTTTGTCGTTTTCCATTAGTTTTTGTCTTCTGTTGGTCCTTTTTGTCCTTATCGATCTCGATTGCGGCTTTGACTGCCTTCCGTTCCTGGTTTGTTTTTATCCACTCTTCTCTCAGTGGATTTTTCCATTTGAAGGTTCCGCTCGCCATATTCGAGATTCTGTGATCGTCGGGTATTCCTCCACGTGGTTCAATGGCTCGTACACGTTTTCCGACACCATCGGGACGATTTCGCGAGCTTCTGTGTATGTAATGTTCCTCTTCGCCATTAGTCCTTTTATTTTCCTTTGTCGTTGTCTTTCCGGACATTGAGTGTCATCGGATGTATGATTCGTTGATTTACAGTTGGCACATTTGAGTTGCTTTTGGCATCGGGCATACTCTTCATTTGTTTCGTGTTGCTCCGTACATTTTTCACACCGTCGACGACCTTTGCAGTTGTTTTCTCGGTGGTTAAATCTCAAACAATTTTTGCATATTATCACGTTTTGGTAGAAGGGACGTACAGTGCTTTTGCAGCAAAAGAGTCGTACGTAGTCAGGAAGCTGGTTGGCTCTAAATGACACACTGATCCGTGTCGTTGGTAATTTCTCTGATGTTCTAGTTAACCGCCGAACTCCTAAAATTGGGACATCGCAATCTATGCCTTCCAATATTTCTTTTTCGGTGATGTTTTCAGGGATTCCGGAAATTACGCCAGTGATTGCGATAAGATGTCTTGGCACGTAGGCCCAATAAGGTGAATTTTTCTCGTTAAACGCTTCAACCATTTCATTAGCCTTGTTGTAACTGCTTAGGTAAACCATGATTCGACGTGCTCCAGTGTATTTCATGTCTGTACCATACTTCCTAAATTCTGCATGGTTTCGAAGCAACAAACCCACGGTGTATTTATTAATCTTGCTGTCCTTGTTTTTCATCTCTATGTAAACCCTGTACGGCGCACTGTCTTTGTATGTGTAAGCGAAATTTTCACGTATTGTAGCTCCTGCGTTTGTACCGTTCTTGTTTTTCGTTTCGTCAGTTTTCTGCTGTATTCCACTTGCGCCTTCTTGTAATTCTTCTGAAACATTATCCGACCGTATATTCTGTATTTCATCTTCCCAGGGCGGGTCCGGGGGATCTTCCATCCCCATCATCTCCCTATTCTTCTCTTCGTCTTCTTTTTGGAATTCTTCTTTGTTATTACTTTCTTTTTTGCGAAAATCAATATGTGTGACCTGTGATTTCTTGGGTCACAATATCGTCGCTTTGGTCACTGAGCCCAGCTTGTATATATTTGAAAATATTGTTATTTTTTTTGTCGCATAAATAAATAACAGTGTACGGTCTATCTCGTGTATTTGACGACACCTGTTCTTTGTTTATACTTTTAAATTATTGTTCGTAAATGTCTAAGTAGAATTTAAACGTCAAACCATTACTATTCCGTGCTTGCATGTTTTAGTCGCGTTTAAGTTCTGCTTAATAGCCCAGGTTGGTGTCAAATGTAGGTTTCGTTATTTATTTGTTCAGAGATTTATTTACTTATTTATTTATTTATATATTTATGTGCTTATTTATTTATTTATTTATTTATATTTGTTATTTATTTTTCTTGTTTATTTATTATTCATTTTGTTATTATATTCGTTATAATTGTTCAATATTTAAAAAAAATAATCAAGGAAACAAGTACCGCACATTAAATATTCTTGATAGCTTTTGTACTAAAATATTTCGTGACACCAACCAAAACGATAAAATTTTTGTAAATGTCAACCGTCATCGTCCTGTCATCTCATCATCACCGTCATCAAATGCGGGGTGGAATGCTAAGAGGCGCGGTGGGTATATGTTGGAAAGTGGACAGGGCAATGATAAAATGTACCGCGAAATCTTAATGCGGTCTCTAATAGTTAATTGACCCGGAGGAGTGACGACCAGCAGCAGCGAGTCATAGACCCATTGTGACCGTGCGTTTCTTCCGTAATAAAGTTTGTGTCGATCCGTAGGTTGACCGTTCAGAACATCCACACGATCGTTTGGTTCTGTTCGGTTGCTCGAGCGGGATAAGTGTGGCTACCGGTTTTTTTTTGTGAATTAACGACGTCCGACGCGAGTGCAGAAAAACGGTCAGTGATTGGCAAGCCAAAAACGCCATTGTGGACGCCTTTACCCAAGTATCGGTAGGGTAGGGTCCATTCGACCGAAAAACGTTGAAAATCCCGCTCGATTGATAGTTAGACACTCGTGTGTGAAAAGTGCGCGCAGTACCACTCCCCGGGTCCCGTAGTGAAACGCAGGCCTCCGCTACAAACAGGCGGAGTTGCTGCTTCTTCAGGAGTCCCCCGTTGCCGTCCCTCGACGCAAACGGCGTTTGTTTCTACACCACTATCGGAGCCCGCCCCGCATCCAGTTTGCTGCAAGTCGACCAACGTCATCACGGCCGCAACGGTATCGACAGAAGAAGGTTTTTCGCTGAATAAATGCGCAAGTAAAAATTCAAAAAAAATATTTTCTGTTCCTTTTTCAAAAGAATAATTAGCAATAAATTAAAAGTGTAAGGTCTCTATATACAAGTTGCGTCGTCCATTTTGTTTATAGTGTAGTCCTTTTTGGTACTTGTTTCCGCCGAAAATTATTTACGATTCGCTCAGTGACCATAGTGTGGGAAGAAAAGTCCGCCCAGTGTGAATTTCTCCAGGAGACAATAGTGAAACGACCCTAATAGCTGGTGAGTACAGTGTGGCCCCACCACCACAATAAGAACGTTACGAAACCGATACGTAACATATGGCGTCTCTTTCGCCGGCGAATTTTTCACTTTTTAATTTTCTATTTTTCTCCACTAGCAGGCTTTTTTCCGCGCATTCACTTCACTTTCACGATAAGTAAACGTAAATCTGAAATTCTCTACTACCGGTACTCCACGTACGAAACTAGCAGCGACAAGATAAAACGTCCGTCTCGATTAAAAATAGACTTGCGAATGGTCAGAAATCTTAATAGTATGAAAACAAACCAATTTCCTTTGACTTGAGTTTGCATCTGTGGTTGTAAATGAGCTGTCAGAAATCCTGGCCGTACACAAATGACGTTGCTTTTTTTTCGGCCATTTTTTACCCCTCCCTCCCCCCTCGTAGCATTTGGTCACAAAATTCTAACCTCCCCCTCATAAATAACGTAGCATTTACCTACCCCCTACCGCTTGTCCTATGCAAAGAGATCGCGGGATGAAAAAAAATTACAAATGTTTTTCAATTATTTTAAATACATGTCCTTTCAAAATGTTTGACAACTTTTATCAGCATTTTCATTATAACAACAAATCGCGTGTAAAATAAGCCCATTTCATGACAAATATAGTGTTGATAGTTTTGTTTTGAATTTTATATGTCAAGGGTAGTATGAAGAGAAGTTCTCTCAGTTCACAATCCTGCAGCTGCCAATGATTTTAAGAAGCATACGTTCATCCAAATTACTAAATTTTGTTTGGTTGAATCCGAAGTGAAAATTTAATGCAGCTTCCAAACTAAGTCTACTAGTTAGCAACATTAGCTAACTAATGTAGCAAGTTAAATCCGCATACAAAATCTTTTCGTATTTTTGCGAACTTGTAATTCCGCGAATCGTAAAATTTATCTCATGAAAAACCGCATCAAAAGTAACTTGTTTGAATTTAAATTTATTTCTCTTGAAAATGGAGGATCATTAAATTGTTTTCTCTAAACAATGGGTTTTAAACTTAATGCTACGTCGCACAACTTCTGCCCTACCCTCCCCCTTGTCACACTTCGTCACAAATTTGGTATACCCTCCCCCCTACCCCCCAAAATGCTACGTCATTTATGCATGGCCCCTAATAAAAGGTTTGTTCCAGTTAGTGATGTCTGATTTTTGCAAATAATCGATTATCCGTTAATCGAATAATTTTTGAGAGCTTGAATAATTCATTCACATTTTGAAAAATTTTGAGAAGTCATTTTTTTTTGCTCTGCGACTTTCATTTTCAATGCCACCCTTCATTAATTATGCTCTCGATTAATTGATAGCAGCTACTCGACTTGCTCGATTATACCGAAAGCTTGTAATCGATTATTAATTTTTCGATTATTTTAGAAATTAATCGATTATTTGCGTTAATCGAGTAAAAAAGACATCACTCCCAGTAAAGTTCAGCCGGAAATGAACTGGAAGTCTGGCTGGTTTCAGTTCATATTCCGGCTCCAGTGAAACAACCGATTCTAACTAGGATCGGTTGTGTCACTGGAGCCGGAATACGAACTGGAACCAGCCAGAATTCCGGTTCATTTCCGGCTGAGCTTAACTGGGTTATATACACTGAAATGAAAATGTCTTTTGTATTTATTAGATTTCTCATATGGATCGCACTTCGCTTAGTTGTGTAAAATTTATATGAAACCATATGAATGTTACTAAAAGTTCATGTTAAATCTCAGTGATATCCAATAGGTTAGAATCTTGCGCGGTTAATTTGAATAAGATTAGAATAGCATATTCAAGTTATATGAATAGCTAATGATCTCAGTTATCTCAAATGTCTACTGGGTTGGGGAATGAAATCTGACAAAAAAAAAGAAATGGCCGACCGAGAGCAACTCTTAAGTTTGAGTAGTTCATAACTTGAACTTAGACGTAAAGTCGACGAGTTTTGGAGAAATTTTGAAGATTTGTTGCTTTTTAAAAACTTTTTTCTCCGTTGTGGGAGCGGTTCTCTGGCTGATGCAAAAAGAAAAATCACGGGTAAATACAGGTACGTACAATGATTACGTGGTTTGACAAAAAATCATGGGTTGGTGAGCGCTGGCTAACCAGTTTTGAGTCTGAAACGGATGTTGCTATGTGTTTTGTAGTAGGGATTGTTGATGGGGTAGTGAGTAAAATGTTCGGTATAGAGAGGACAAAATTATCTAAACTGCAGACCCGTTTGAACCCCTTTCGTTGGGTGTTTTGAAATTCATTTGAACTTCATCTTAACTGAAATGAAAATATCTTTTATACTCATATGATTTGTCATATGAATCGTACATCAATTTGATGTGTAGAATTTATATGAACACATATAAATGTTACTCAAAGTTCATGTTAAACGTCAGTGATATCCAATAAGTTTGAGTTCTGCGCCGCCAATATGAATATGATTAGAATAACATATTAAAGTTTTCCTTCTTCTGATTTCATACCATCAGATAATGGTGTCGAATAACACGAGTTCGTGTTCAATTCTTACCAGCCAACAAAGAGCATTTAACTTGTTTAAAAATAAAGGCCTATTCAAAGGTATCACCACCTAGTGCGCAACTGATGCTATGTCGATTAGTAGGTGAGTGTGACTGAATTTATAGCTGATCGTATAGAAATTTCAAAACGGCCGGCAAACGGTCCTAGGGAAAGGCTGGTATGGCGGCGCAAATATTTTGACCAGGCTTGTTATTTGCTCACACAATGTGCCACAAAGAGCGAAATACACCGATGAAAAATAGAGCAGTTCAAAAACACTGCGATGTGCAGAGCAATCGCACAAAGAGAGATCTGAAAACGAGAAAAAGAGAAAGATCTGTGCACCAAGAGCTGCACAATTTCGTTCAAATAGTCCCCTCACTGGCAAACAGGTAGGAAGGCGAATCAAACTACAATTCAGATAAAGTTTGATCGGAAGATCGTTTTTAAAATGTTTTTGCCTTTCTCATATAGAAAGGTTATGCAATCACTCTGAAAAACGTCAACCTAATCCCGGCCCGGAGGGCCGAGTGTCATATCCCATTCGACTCAGTTCGTCGAGATCGGAAAAAGTCTGTATGTGTGTGTGTATGTATGTATGTGGGTGTATGTGTGTGTGTGTATGTATGTGCGTATGTGTCAAATAATGTCACTCATTTTTCTCAGAGATGGCTGGACCGATTTGCCCAAACTTAGTCTCAAATGAAAGGTGCAACCTTCCCATCGGCTGCTATTGAATTTTGGATCGATCGGAATTCTGGTTCCGGAATTACGGGTTTCAGAGTGCGGTCACACAGAAATTTCTCATATAAACTATAGGAAAAATTAAAAATAGAATTTTTATTTTTGATGCTAAATGTGTTCAAGGTGCATGAAACGTCGAGATTTGATGCAAACTCAAAAAAAAAATTTGACTACGATTCACTTTTTTGGATTTTGGCACATTTTTGCCTTTCTCATATAGAAAGGTTATGCAATCACTCTGAAAAACGTCAACCTAATCCCGGCCCGGAGGGCCGAGTGTCATATCCCATTCGACTCAGTTCGTCGAGATCGGAAAAACTCTGTATGTGTGTGTGTATGTATGTATGTATGTGTGTGTATGTGTGTGTGTATGTGTGTGTGTATGTGTGTGTATGTATGTGCGTATGTGTCAAATAATGTCACTCATTTTTCTCAGAGATGGCTGGACCGATTGGCCCAAACTTAGTCTCAAATGAAAGGTGCAACCTTCCCATCGGCTGCTATTGAATTTTGGATCGATCGGAATTCTGGTTCCGGAATTACGGGTTTCAGAGTGCGGTCACACAGAAATTTCTCATATAAACTATAGGAAAAATTAAAAATAGAATTTTTATTTTTGATGCTAAATGTGTTCAAGGTGCATGAAACGTCGAGATTTGATGCAAACTCGAAAAAAAAATTTGACTACGATTCACTTTTTTGGATTTTGGCACATTTTTGCCTTTCTCATATAGAAAGGTTATGCAATCACTCTGAAAAACGTCAACCTAATCCCGGCCCGGAGGGCCGAGTGTCATATCCCATTCGACTCAGTTCGTCGAGATCGGAAAAAGTCTGTATGTGTGTGTGTGTGTGTGTATGTGTGTGTGTATGTATGTGCCTTTGTGTCAAATAATGTCACTCATTTTTCTCAGAGATGGCTGGACCGATTTGCCCAAACTTAGTCTCAAATGAAAGGTACAACCTTCCCATCGGCTGCTATTGAATTTTGGATCGATCGGATTCTGGTTCCGGAATTACGGGTTTCAGAGTGCGGTCACACAGAAATTTCTCATATAAACTATAGGAAAAATTAAAAATAGAATTTTTATTTTTGATGCTAAATGTGTTCAAGGTGCATGAAACGTCGAGATTTGATGCAAACTCGAAAAAAAAAATTTGACTACGATTCACTTTTTTGGATTTTGCCACATTTTTGCCTTTCTCATATAGAAAGGTTATGCAATCACTCTGAAAAACGTCAACCTAATCCCGGCCCGGAGGGCCGAGTGTCATATCCCATTCGACTCAGTTCGTCGAGATCGGAAAAAGTCTGTATGTGTGTGTATGTATGTGTATGTGTGTGTATGTGTGTGTGTATGTATGTGCGTATGTGTCAAATAATGTCACTCATTTTTTCTCAGAGATGGCTGGACCGATTTGCCCAAACTTAGTCTCAAATGAAAGGTACAACCTTCCCATCGGCTGCTATTGAATTTTGGATCGATCGGAATTCTGGTTTCGGAATTACGGGTTTCAGAGTGCGGTCACACAGTAATTTCTCATATAAACTATAGGAAAAATTAAAAATAGAATTTTTATTTTTGATGCTAAATGTGTTCAAGGTGCATGAAACGTCGAGATTTGATGCAAACTCGAAAAAAAAATTTGACTACGATTCACTTTTTTGGATTTTGGCACATTTTTGCCTTTCTTATATAGAAAGGTTATGCAATCACTCTGAAAAACGTCAACCTAATCCCGGCCCGGAGGGCCGAGTGTCATATCCCATTCGACTCAGTTCGTCGAGATCGGAAAAAGTCTGTATGTGTGTGTGTATGTATGTATGTGTGTATGTGTGTGTATGTGTGTGTATGTATGTGCGTATGTGTCAAATAATGTCACTCATTTTTCTCAGAGATGGCTGGACCGATTTGCCCAAACTTAGTCTCAAATGAAAGGTACAACCTTCCCATCGGCTGCTATTGAATTTTGGATCGATCGGATTCTGGTTCCGGAATTACGGGTTTCAGAGTGCGGTCACACAGAAATTTCTCATATAAACTATAGGAAAAATTAAAAATAGAATTTTTATTTTTGATGCTAAATGTGTTCAAGGTGCATGAAACGTCGAGATTTGATGCAAACTCGAAAAAAAAATTTGACTACGATTCACTTTTTTGGATTTTGGCACATTTTTGCCTTTCTCATATAGAAAGGTTATGCAATCACTCTGAAAAACGTCAACCTAATCCCGGCACATACAAATTTTTTTTTCGACTCGTTTAGGGTTTCTGGATTTTAACAGGGGCGTAGTTGATGGTTTTTCGGAGAGGGGTAACAGCCCCCCTCTACTGTTCGCGCCCCTGCTTTAAAAATATCCTTAAATCACCCCTCAGACCACCACCCCATCCAGCCCTCATACTCCTCCCTTTCAACCCCATCATCTTTAAACCACCACTATATCACAAAGCATACCAATTTAAGCTGGGGAGTCGTTCGTTCATGGGACTTTCGCCCTCTTCACATACCCAGCCCCGCATGACAAAATGAGTTAGCAAGTAGATAACATTGATCTAATGCTGATTAGGCTAATGGAGTATGATATTTTTTTGTTTCAAGTGTTTCACCGTCGACACGTAGCTCATCAAGTTCGTGGCTGGCATGCCATTGTGTATAAGTGCAAAGTGTACTAAGAATGTAATGGACATTTCCACGATTATGTTGAACATAAAAAGCCTCCGTGCCATAGTTTAGAGAAATGAGAAAGGCACAATTGCACCGCTAGATGGATTAAAACAGGTTTTTTTTATTGTCTTCTCTGCTTCCGTGCGCGTGGGACCAAGATTCACATTTATTTCTGCTCTTTGAGGTGTGCAGCCATGGAGTAGAATGCACGTATGGGAGCAACACAGATCGGAGTGAAGAGGATTATTGTGAAAGAGAAGAGCGGTGGTTCACATGAAAAATGCCAAGAGCGTTATTTATTTTTCTCTTTGTTTGCTCTGAGGTGCATTACATCCCTGGTTTTGATGTATATTCGATCAAATGTTTACACATGCATTATAAAGTTGATTGTTCGAACATAGAACGATAAATATTATCGTTGATATCCTGCCATTTGAGCCATTAAATGAAGAATAAAATTCCTTTTATTTCATAAACCGATAGAGCTCATTTTCCTTAATATAACAATATATAAGTTCAACCTTTAACACCTCAGAATGGTTTTAATTGATTTACTAAAAATATGTAAACACGTCTTCGTTTGACACTATCCGTCCTACATGACAGTGAATTTAGCCATATGGGTTAGCATTTTTGACAGTTATCCCTGCAAAAGAATAGGGATCAAGGTAGATTAATGGAAGGTGTGGTCGTGATAATTCAATTTAATAAAACTATTTTTATTCGTCTATTTGCGTTGAAAAAGGTTGAAAAGGTCGATTACCTAACTTTATCGTCAGCTAGACCGGAAAAAATCAAAAACGGCATATGGCTCAATGACCCGAATGGAAGCTTCTGGGATATAGTGGGCAAGTGATAATTCCAGATAACCTATAATTTGTTCGCCAAAATGGCAATCGGAAAAAAGGAAGAGTTGTGGACAGGGCACGACCAGGGTGACATGAAAAATATAGTTTTTTTTTCAAGAGCGTGTGATATAATTCATGAATGAATTTTAATCTATCAAAATTCACTATCGACTAATCTCATGATGGGAGACTATATAGTCTTCAGTAAAAATATGCTACCTCCCGTTCTAGCTTTCTATCCTGTTCTCATATGTTTCAATTTGCTATAACCAAATATTATTCATCGCAATATAGTCTGCTCCAGTAAATCCCATACGAATCATAAAGGACATAAATGAAACGCCATTTGTAGATGAAAAAGGTTTTAAATCTCAATAAACAATTATGCTACGATTAGCGTGCGCCGTTGTATGAAATGTCAAACACGTTCACGAAGTAGACCCACTTAAGTTCAGCCGGAAAACGAACCGGAATGCTGGCTGGATATAACTAGAAGCAGAGTGTGTGTAAGAAGAATGAATACAACAGTCATGATTATCTGTGAGTGATAATCCAGACAAACAAACGACTTCTCAAAATACATGGATTTGACCAGTTTGGAATGACACTGACAAATAGTCATTGTTCCATTTTTAAGAGTTGTCGCCACTCTCCTTATATGTATCAAGACAAGAACCAGTCAGTATTCCAGCTCATTTCCGACTGAACTTTACTGGGGAAGAGAAAAGTGGGTAAAATTATCATCTCCTAATGGGTTGGCATTTAGTCTGAAACATTAAGTATGCTGCCGGACCCATGGAACGTAAGAATCAATGGATGGACAAAATAACAGTTGAAACTCAGTGTTTACCATGCATATTATTTCGGGAGTTTAACTGTGTAATTTGTTTTTGCATCATCTGCATTTTAGTATTACTGCTTTAAACTAGCACAATCTTCCCCAGTTGTGTTAGTGAAATTATTCCAAATACACGTAGGCAAAAGAGATTTACAGCATTTTGGAAAGCGATTTTTTTCGTTTTTTTCTTTGTTTCCTGTAAACTGTGTCTGTTAATGAACTGGTCAGACTACACAATTCTCGATGTCTCATGTCGGTATTATAACACAATAATTAGAACGATGTCATGTAGTATTCCCATACTGGAAAGATAATGAATTAAAAAATTATTGTAGTGCAATGAGAACTGCCATTACGTACGACGAAATTCACAGTGTACTAGTAACTTTTTGTGCCATATTGGCGTTAAAAAGAATGAGAAATGCAGAGATGGACTATACTGTTATTTTATAATATTTGCTTATTTAAGCCCTCCCTCTTAAAACATAATTTATTGATGGTCCTTTAACAGTAACAAAATCCTAAAATGAAGTACAATACCATTCTTCATATTCTAGTTATTTTCCTTCGATCTATTTCCGGTACTAGGCGGTGACTCCACTATCTGGACTAGATATCGTACCCATCAGATTTTTTCCTTCTCAGAAAAAGCTCACCCTCGGCTGAAATTGAACCCAGATCGCAGAGAAAAGACATCCATGATCGCACAAAAATATTTAAAAAACGTGTGTAAACATTTGAATTAATATACGATAAACACTAGCGCCGCCAAACCAACCTGTCCCAAATCCATTCCGGAACCAGTTCCTGAATGGATTCAGTATGAATCTTGCTCAAAGAAAACAACCGATTCCGACTCTATCGGTTCATGCATTTCAGCTGGAATTCATACTGGAAGACCGAACCGGTTCCGGACTAGTTTGACTGGGTTGAGGAATAACCGCTGTCAATTCAGTCGAACTCAGCCAAAAAAAAACATGACGACAGTAGCGCACCTGGTTTGGATATCCCAACTACCTTCGAAACTGTTAGAGATTTTTACACAAGTTGAATGCTGAAGATGGACGTCTGTTCTCTGTGCCCAGACCAACTGAGGTGAGACGGCGGTCCCACTTACCATTCAATCATCGGCGCCGTCAAGTACAATACCATTTTCTGTGCTATACTTTTGAACTAATCGATTTTTTCAACGTTAAACGTGTCATTTGAGCCAGACGCTACTGATGTCTTTTTTTACTCGATTGACGCAAATAATCGATTAATTTCTAAAATAATAGAAAAATCAATAATCGATTACAAGCTTTCGGTATAATCGAGCAAATCGAGTAGCTGCTATAAATTAATCGAGAGCATAATTTATGAAGGGTGTGCGTTGAAAATGAAAGTCACAGAACAAGAAATATGACAAGGCTTCTCCAAATTTTTCAAAACATGTCCAGTGACCTTTTTTTTGGTCGCCAAACTAAGATTTACTAAGTAATCGATTATTGATTTTAATCGATTATCTTGGTCGATTAATCGAATGCATTAATCAAGCTCTCAAAAATTACTCGATTAATGGATAATCGGTTATTTGCAAAAATCAGACATCACTAATAAGGGTTTTAACCTTAGGGTAAATCGCCTCTTTTCGAGCTGGAGAAATTTCTTTTTGGAAAAATCTCTAATCCTACGTGCGGGGTTGGGAATCGAACCCAGGAGAGCTGCGTACAATGCATTTTCCAACTTCGCTATGCCCGTCTTCATTTCAATTGAAGTACACCGCTGTTATATTTGCTACCTAATGCTAAACACGTTTAGTATTTTAAATAAATAGAGCAGCACAGATACATACTAAAAAGAACACCCTCTAAAACTGCTGCTGGGGAGAGTTAATTTTAGTTTTAAAATTTTCTGTGTTCAATTATAGAACTGATTTTTCATACTATGGAAACTGGAAAACTCTTGTGAATGAACTAGAGGTGTCGGCTTATATTTCTCATATGATATGTGGAGCCAACTACCATTTGATTTAGCAGAGTTCAGAAAAGACAAAAATATTTCCGTTCAGATATTAGGATGCCAAAAAATTATCACTTTGAATAGTAGAAACAGAACACTATAGATTAGAATTGTCGCTTGTAGTACCATTTTCACTCACACTCTTGTAGCGCGTCCATTACGTTGACGGTTATATACCATGGTATATAACTGTCAAACTAATGAGCGCTCTGCAAGAATGAAAGAGATAGACAAACGGCATTACAAGCGACAATCGTAATCTAGTGTTCTGTACCTAATTGTTGAATTTTCAACACGAGTAATCCACAAAAGCTTTAGAGCCTCAAAAAATTGCAAAATCAAAATCCTTCAATCAAAAGTTTTACCTCATCATTGGCACCTTAATAATAATATACAAATATGTTCTGAATTATCAAACATTAAGGTTGCACAGAGAAAGCGCAAAATTCGCAAACGAAAAAAGCAGTTTTTTTTCCACACCGTATGTCAGATCTTCATAAAAATCAATCAGCAGTACTGTAACAACATTCTACATACGCTGATTGATTTTTTTGAAGATCTGACATACGGTGTGGAAAAAAACTGCTTTTTTCGTTTGCGAATTTTGCGCTTTCTCTGTGCAACCTTAAATCACAGAGAACAGACGTCCATCTACAGCATTCAACTTGTGTAAAATTTCTAACAGTTTCGAAGGTAGTTGGGATATCCAAACCAGGTGCGCTACTGTCATTACGTTTTTTGTGGCTGAGTACGACAGAATTGACAGCGGTTATTCCTCTACCCAGTCAAACTAGTCCGTAACCGGTTCGGGTTTCCAGCATGAATTCTAGCTCAAATGCATCAATCGATAGAGTCGGAATCGGTTGTTTTCTTTGAGCAAGATTCCATACTGAATCCATTCAGGATTTCGAACCGGTTCCTGAATGGTTTTGGCGGATAGTTGGGATAGGTTGGTGTGGCGGCGCTAGTATTTATCGTATATTAATTCAAATGTTTAGACACGTTTTTTAAATATTTTTGTTCGATCATGGATGTCTGTTCTCTGTGATTAAATGTTTTATCGTTTTATTTTATTTAGATTATAGTTCTTTCATTACAAGGCAAATAATGGCTGTATTATTTTCATTACGAAAAATAATCGTCTCATCGGAATACTATGAACACCATAATTTTGGAGCACATCCGAACACAATCATTGGAGATTCATATAATTATTACGCGGAAAAAGCTTTCTATCCAAATAAGTAATATTTCTAATAAATTTAATAAACCATCATATGCTTTAACACGTTAAACATCATAACTCTCCGAGCTCTCGATCGAAGCAGTTCGTTTTCTGGTGCTGTGCATAAAGTGAACAAGAATAAATTGTCAGTGAAGGTCAACCATTGTTCGAGGCAGTCTTTGTTCGCCGGTGCCCAGGCTGGTGAAGTGAATACCAGAATAGCCGGAATCGCCGCTATATAAGCTAAGTATTTTTTTTTTCTTTCATTTCCCTTTCCCCGATCGGTCTCTACTTCTGCCCTTTCCCCTGAATATAAGTTTCATCTTTCTTTTACACCACGTGTTATCCTCGTGCCTAAATGGCCGAGGGCGAAGTAACATTGGATGGGAATGATATTCCCATGGATATACCGGATAAACCCGAAATTACTCCCTCCCCTGATTCCCTTAGTCCTCCCCGTATTAAAACATACCCAGCCAGTTCGACTGGACCCTGGGTGGTGTATTTCCGGCCCAACACGAAATCGCCCAATATTCTAGAAATCTCACGGGAGCTGACTGCCAACTACCCGTCCGTGGCTCAGATAACACGTGTTCGAGCTAATACGATACGCGTTATAGTAAATGACCTCGACCAGGCAAACCAGATTGCTCGCAGCGAGCGTTTTACGAAGCAATTCAAAGTGTATGTGCCTTGTAGAGTTGTGGAGATCGATGGGGTCGTCGCCGAACCGGGTTTAAAGTGCGAAGACCTGTTGAAGTACGGGGTTGGCTGCTTTAAGGACCCTTCACTTCAAAAGGTGAAAATTCTGGAATGCAAGCAATTGTATTCCGCAAAAACAGAAAATGATAAGACAACTTATTCTCCGTCAGACTCGATTCGGGTGACTTTCTCCGGATCTGCTCTTCCCAACTATGTCCTCCTGGATAAGGTTCGCCTACCTGTTCGCCTGTTTGTACCACGGGTAATGAACTGCAGCAATTGCAAGCAACTGGGCCACACAGCCACTTATTGTGGCAATAAAAAACGGTGCGGCAAATGCGAGGGAGAGCATGAGGATGACGCTTGCGGTGGAGAAACTGAGAAGTGTATTTACTGCGGGGGCCCTCCGCATGCTCTTAAGTCATGCCCGGCGTGCAAGCAGCGCGGGGATAAAATTAAGCGCTCCCTTAAGGATCGCTCGAGGCACTCTTATGCAGAAATGCTAAAGAATGCTTCGCCATCTGTCCCTTCCGAAAATTCCTTTGCTCTTTTGGCTGGCGTTGAGCAAGAATCTGACGACCCACAAGAGGGAACATCATTGGTTAACCCAGGGGAATCCAGGAAGAGGAGAAATCTAGCCTCCCCTACATTACCTCGTAAGGGTGCCAAGGTGTCGTCCACTCAGAGTGCGCCAACCGCAATCAATAAATCCAACGGAAGTGATGCACAAAAGCCGAAGCAATTTGCTCCAGGACTTGGAAATATTAATTCTAACAAGGAGTACCCACCACTTCCAGGGACACCAAAAACCCCAAGTGTCCCCTTTTTTCAAACAGATACTCAGTCCAGTAGCGGACTAATGAAATTTTCTGACATAGTGGACTTAATTTTCACAGCTTTCAATGTTACTGATCCTCTTAAAAGCCTTCTGATACGTTTTCTCCCTATAGTGCAAACATTTTTGAAGCAGTTGACTACTAAATGGCCCCTCCTTGCAGCGATCGTATCCTTCGATGGCTAAGTCATCGAACGAGGTCACCGATTCGATCACTGTTCTACAGTGGAACAGCAGAAGTATCCTCCCGAAAATCGATTCCTTTAAATTTTTACTAAATAGTTTAAAATGTGATGCTTTCGCATTATGTGAAACTTGGTTAACTTCCGATATAAATCTCAACTTCGACGACCTTAATATAATTCGTCTGGATCGAGAAAACCCCTATGGAGGAGTACTTTTGGGGATCAAAAAGTGCTATTCTTTCAACCGAATTAACCTCCCTTCGACACCAGGCATTGAAATTGTCGCTTGTCAAGTTTTAATCAAAGGTAAAGACCTTTGCATTGCTTCCATCTACATTCCTCCTAGAGCCTCGGTAGGGCACCGAACGCTTTGTAATATCACGGAATCCTTACCGGCACCGTGGCTAGTTTTGGGAGACTTTAACTCGCACGGTACGGTATGGGGCTGTCTTCATGATGATAATAGATCAACATTAATCCAAGATCTTTGCGATAATTTCAACATGACCATCTTAAACACGGGAGAAATGACGCGGATTCCTACACCACCAGCACGCGCAAGCGCGTTGGATTTATCTCTATGCTCGACTTCGCTACAGTTAGATTGCATGTGGAAGGTGATCCCTGATCCCCACGGTAGCGACCATTTGCCTATCGTGATTTCAATTGCTAACGGTTCAAGACCATCGGAAACAATCAATGTATCGTATGACCTCACACGGAACATTGATTGGAAGAGTTACGCGACCGCGATATCCGTTAAAATCGAATCCACTCAAGAACTTCCTCCGAAGGAAGAGTACAGGTTTTTGGCTGGCTTGATTCTCGACAGTGCGAATCAAGCTCAGACTAAACCAGTACCCAGCGCGAATACCCATGGACGGTCTCCCACCCTGTGGTGGGATAAAGAGTGCTCAGAGCTGTACGCGGAAAAGTCCACTGCATATAAGGCCTTCCGGGAAGACGGGTTACCCGCTAGCTATCTACAGTACGCGTCGTTAGAAAGGCGAATGAAGAGTCTAATGAAAGCCAAAAAACGTAGTTATTGGCGCCGGTTCGTCGACGGGATAACGAGAGAAACAGCGATGAGCACTCTTTGGGGTACGGCTCGACGTATGCGTAACCGTAATAGTACCAACGAGAACGTGGAATATTCAAACCGTTGGATATTTGCTTTCGCCAAGAAGATCTGTCCGGACTCTGTCCCGGTACAGAAAACGTACCGCGCCGCGTCTCCTCACGATACCGCGAACGAAACACCGTTTTCGATGGTGGAGTTCTCACTTGCTCTCTTATCATGCAACAATAACGCCCCAGGGTTAGACAGAATCAAATTCAACTTGCTGAAGAATCTACCTGACACTGCAAAAAGGCGCTTGTTGAATTTATTTAACAAGTTTCTTGAGGGTAACATTGTCCCTCATGACTGGAGGCAAGTGAAGGTCATCGCCATCCAAAAACCAGGAAAACCAGCCTCCGACCACAACTCATATCGGCCGATTGCAATGCTGTCCTGTATTCGGAAGTTGTTCGAGAAAATGATCTTGTTTCGCCTCGACAAGTGGGTTGAAGCAAATGGCTTACTGTCAGATACACAATTTGGCTTCCGCAAAGGCAAAGGGACGAACGATTGCCTTGCGTTGCTTTCTACAGAAATCCAAATGGCATATGCTAACAAAGAGCAGATGGCATCAGTCTTCTTGGATATTAAGGGGGCTTTTGACTCAGTTTCTATCAACATTCTGTCAGAGAAGCTGCACCAGCATGGTCTTTCGCCAATTTTAAATAACTTTTTGCTAAACCTGTTGTCTGAAAAGCACATGCACTTTTCGCATGGCGATCTAACAACATCGCGATTTAGCTACATGGGTCTTCCCCAGGGCTCATGTCTAAGTCCCCTGCTCTACAATTTCTACGTGAATGACATTGACGATTGTCTTGCCAATTCATGCACGCTAAGGCAACTTGCAGACGATAGGGTTGTCTCTGTTACAGGGCCCAAAGCTGCCGACTTGCAAGGACCATTACAAAATACCTTGGACAATTTGTCTGCTTGGGCTCTTCAGCTGGGTATTGAGTTCTCCACGGAGAAAACTGAGTTGGTTGTTTTTTCTAGGAAGCGTGAGCCGGCGCAACTCCAGCTTCTATTAATGGGTGCAACGATCAACCAGGTTTTCACATTTAAATATCTCGGGGTCTGGTTCGACTCTAAAGGTACCTGGGGATGTCACATTAGGTATCTGAAACAGAAATGCCAACAAAGGATCAATTTTCTCCGAACAATAACTGGAACATGGTGGGGTGCTCACCCAGGAGACCTGATCAGGTTATACCAAACAACGATATTGTCGGTGATGGAGTACGGGTGTTTCTGTTTCCGCTCCGCTGCGAACATACACTTCATCAAACTGGAGAGAATCCAGTATCGTTGCTTGCGCATTGCCTTGGGTTGCATGCACTCGACCCATACGATGAGTCTCGAAGTGCTGGCGGGCGTTCTTCCGCTAAAAAATCGATTTTGGGAACTCTCATATCGATTGCTCATCCGATGCGACATTCTGAACCCGTTGGTGATTGAAAACTTCGAGAGGCTCGTCGAGCTTAATTCTCAAACCCGATTTATGGCCTTGTACTTCGACTACATGGCACAGAGCATTAATCCTTCTTCATATACTCCCAGCCGTGTTCGTTTCCTAGATACTTCTGATTCTACTGTATTCTTCGACACATCCATGAAGGAAGAGATTCGTGGAATCCCGGACCATATACGCCCGCAAGTGATCCCCAATATATTTTATAATAAATTCCGAGAAGTCGACTGTGACAAAATGTTCTACACTGACGGATCAAATCTCGATGGGTCCACTGGCTTCGGTATCTTCAACAATACTATCACCGCTTCATTCAAGCTCAATGATCCCGCTTCAGTTTACGTCGCAGAGTTAGCTGCAATTCAGTACACCCTTGGAATCATCGACACTCTGCCCACAGATCACTACTTCATCATTTCGGACAGCCTCAGCTCCATCGAGGCTCTTCGTGCGATGAAGCCCAAAAAGCAATTCCCATATTTCCTGGGGAAGATACGGGAGTCCTTGTGTACGTTATCTGAAAAATCTTATCAAATTACCTTTGTTTGGGTCCCCTCTCATTGCTCTATCCCGGGCAATGAAAAGGCCGACTCATTAGCAAAGGTGGGCGCATTAAATGGTGACATATACGAAAGACCAATCTGCTTCAACGAATTTTTTAGTATTTGTCGTCAGAGGACACTCAACAGTTGGCAAACCTCGTGGAGCAATGGTGAACTTGGACGATGGCTACATTCCATTATCCCAAAGGTATCAACGAAGCCTTGGTTCAGGGGGATGGATGTGGGTCGGGATTTTATTCGTGTAATGTCCCGACTTATGTCAAACCACTACACCTTGGATGCGCATCTGCGGCGTATTGGGCTTGCGGAGAGTAGTCTGTGCGCTTGTGACGAGGGCTATCACGACATCGAGCACGTTGTCTGGGTATGCGCCGGGTACTTGGACGCCAGGTCTCAGTTAAAGGATTCCCTTCGGGCCCGAGGTAGACCACCCAATGTCCCAGTCCGAGATATACTGGCAAATCGTGATTTCCCCTATATGTCCCTTATTTATACTTTCATAAAAACGACAAATATCCCAATTTAGCCCCTCTCTTTTTATTTCTCGTTTTAGAAGCTTTCTCTTGCCTTGTGGGACCGATCAGCTCCAGACTGCAACTATGTAACCGCCGTCGCACTTACCACTACGGAAACTGAAGCGAGAGCGACTCAAGGTCCGATGACTTTTGAAGGATTCCCCGCGGGTCCGAAGAATACCATCCGCCAATCCGACCTACTAGACTGAGGCGGTAATCTTTCACTGATCTCCCGTTTGAGCGAAAGTTGCAAGTTTTGCTCTTCTCTCCCGGTCACCATCTACGCTTTCTCTCCCCTGTCCTTGATACAACTGCTTCTACAGCCCCCCTCTGAATATCTTGACCAAGCATAAGTCTCCGCTAAAAAAGTTCAAATTTGTATTCTGTATTCCTAGTTTTAAGATAGTTGTAATTTTACCTCTTTGTTAAAACTATTGTCCCCCATCTTGTAAATAGAATTGTATCCCTAGTCTTAAAACACCTGCGAATTTTCTCATAAATATTTGTTCCCCCTTTTGTGTACCAAACTATATTGTTAGTTTTAAGATAACTGTAAATATTTCCTAAAAATTATTACTATTGAATTCCTTGTTTTAAAATTTTTTCATAAAAAAAATCTTTCGCCCCCTCTCTTGTATATAGAATCTTATTTCTAGTCTTAAGATAGCTGTAAAATTTTTCTTTTTTAAAAAAATATTTCAACATTGTAACCTCCTAGTTTTAAAATATATAAAATGTAAAAACAAAAGAATTTGGCACCGCCAAGCTAACGCATTTGTGCCTATCAAATAAACGAAATGAATAAAAAAAAACACGTTAAACATTTCATATACATTTAACATAGTGTCACATATATTTCATTGGACCACCTAATGTTTTTAATATGATAGTTATCAGATAGTTATTATATAGTGCGCTGATAGATTTGGGTCTGACACTGGAATTTAAATGTTATATGGAAATCTGATCTGATTTCCAATGATTGCAACATTAGACTCTTAATGGAATATCAAACTTATATGGTTATCATGTTGAAAGTTGCATTCCTCTCAAATTCAATTCTATCAGATTTCCATATAACATTTAAATTCCAGTGTCAGACCCAAATCTATCAGCGCACTATATAATAACTATCTGATAACTATCATATTAAAAACATTAGGTGGTCCAATGAAATATATGTGACACTATGTTAAATGTATATGAAATGTTTAACGTGTTAAAGCATATGATGGTTTATTAAATTTATTAGAAATATTACTTATTTGGATAGAAAGCTTTTTCCGCGTAATAATTATATGAATCTCCAATGATTGTGTTCGGATGTGCTCCAAAATTATGGTGTTCATAGTATTCCGATGAGACGATTATTTTTCGTAATGAAAATAATACAGCCATTATTTGCCTTGTAATGAAAGAACTATAATCTAAATAAAATAAAACTATAAAACATTTAATCACAGAGAACAGACATCCATGATCGAACAAAAATATTTAAAAAACGTGTCTAAACATTTGAATTAATATACGATAAATACTAGCGCCGCCACACCAACCTATCCCAACTATCCGCCAAAACCATTCAGGAACCGGTTCGAAATCCTGAATGGATTCAGTATGGAATCTTGCTCAAAGAAAACAACCGATTCCGACTCTATCGATTGATGCATTTGAGCTAGAATTCATGCTGGAAACCCGAACCGGTTACGGACTAGTTTGACTGGGTAGAGGAATAACCGCTGTCAATTCTGTCGTACTCAGCCACAAAAAACATAATGACAGTAGCGCACCTGGTTTGGATATCCCAACTACCTTCGAAACCGTTAGAAATTTTACACAAGTTGAATGCTGTAGATGGACGTCTGTTCTCTGTGATTTAAGGTTGCACAGAGAAAGCGCAAAATTCGCAAACGAAAAAAGCAGTTTTTTTCCACACCGTATGTCAGATCTTCAAAAAAATCAATCAGCGTATGTAGAATGTTGTTACAGTACTGCTGATTGATTTTTATGAAGATCTGACATACGGTGTGGAAAAAAACTGCTTTTTTCGTTTGCGAATTTTGCGCTTTCTCTGTGCAACCTTAATGTTTGATAATTCAGAACATATTTGTATATTATTATTAAGGTGCCAATGATGAGGTAAAACTTTTGATTGAAGGATTTTGATTTTGCAATTTTTTGAGGCTCTAAAGCTTTTGTGGATTACTCGTGTTGAAAATTCAACAATTAGGTACAGAACACTAGATTACGATTGTCGCTTGTAATGCCGTTTGTCTATCTCTTTCATTCTTGCAGAGCGCTCATTAGTTTGACAGTTATATACCATGGTATATAACCGTCAACGTAATGGACGCGCTACAAGAGTGTGAGTGAAAATGGTACTACAAGCGACAATTCTAATCTATAGTGTTCTGTTTCTACTATTCAAAGTGATAATTTTTTGGCATCCTAATATCTGAACGGAAATATTTTTGTCTTTTCTGAACTCTGCTAAATCAAATGGTAGTTGGCTCCACATATCATATGAGAAATATAAGCCGACACCTCTAGTTCATTCACAAGAGTTTTCCAGTTTCCATAGTATGAAAAATCAGTTCTATAATTGAACACAGAAAATTTTAAAACTAAAATTAACTCTCCCCAGCAGCAGTTTTAGAGGGTGTTCTTTTTAGTATGTATCTGTGCTGCTCTATTTATTTAAAATACTAAACGTGTTTAGCATTAGGTAGCAAATATAACAGCGGTGTACTTCAATTGAAATGAAGACGGGCATAGCGAAGTTGGAAAATGCATTGTACGCAGCTCTCCTGGGTTCGATTCCCAACCCCGCACGTAGGATTAGAGATTTTTCCAAAAAGAAATTTCTCCAGCTCGAAAAGAGGCGATTTACCCTAAGGTTAAAACCCTTATTAGTGATGTCTGATTTTTGCAAATAACCGATTATCCATTAATCGAGTAATTTTTGAGAGCTTGATTAATGCATTCGATTAATCGACCAAGATAATCGATTAAAATCAATAATCGATTACTTAGTAAATCTTAGTTTGGCGACCAAAAAAAAGGTCACTGGACACGTTTTGAAAAATTTGGAGAAGCCTTGTCATATTTCTTGTTCTGTGACTTTCATTTTCAACGCACACCCTTCATAAATTATGCTCTCGATTAATTTATAGCAGCTACTCGATTTGCTCGATTATACCGAAAGCTTGTAATCGATTATTGATTTTTCTATTATTTTTGAAATTAATCGATTATTTGCGTCAATCGAGTAAAAAAAGACATCAGTAGCGTCTGGCTCAAATGACACGTTTAACGTTGAAAAAATCGATTAGTTCAAAAGTATAGCACAGAAAATGGTATTGTACTTGACGGCGCCGATGATTGAATGGTAAGTGGGACCCAATGAGGTTGATACTAAGGTGTGGCAATGCTATTGCTCGCTCGCTCGATCTCTGTAAAGCACGTGGGCGGCAGATATATGGAAAATATATGAAGTTGAACTTTATTACGTAATAAAGTTACAGAAATTGAGCGAGAGAGCAATACAGCATTGCCACACCTTAGTATCCAGTACATTGAGTGGGACCGCCGTCTCACCTCAGTTGGTCTGGGCACAGAGAACAGACGTCCATCTTCAGCATTCAACTTGTGTAAAAATCTCTAAAAGTTTCGAAGGTAGTTGGGATATCCAAACCAGGTGCGCTACTGTCGTCATGTTTTTTTTTTTTGGCTGAGTTCGACTGAATTGACAGCGGTTATTCCTCAACCCAGTCAAACTAGTCCGGAACCGGTTCGGTCTTCCAGCATGAATTCCAGCTGAAATGCATGAACCGATAGAGTCGGAATCGGTTGTTTTCTTTGAGCAAGATTCCATACTGAATCCATTCAGGAACTGGTTCCGGAATGGATTTGGGACAGGTTGGTTTGGCGGCGCTAGTGTTTATCGTATATTAATTCAAATGTTTACACACGTTTTTTAAATATTTTTGTGCGATCATGGATGTCTGTTCTCTGCGATCTGGGTTCAATTTCAGCCGAGGGTGAGCTTTTTCTGAGAAGGAAAAAATCTGATGGGTACGATATCTAGTCCAGATAGTGGAGTCACCGCCTAGTACCGGAAATAGATCGAAGGAAAATAACTAGAATATGAAGAATGGTAATGTACTTCATTTTAGGATTTTGTTACTGTTAAAGGACCATCAATAAATTATGTTTTAAGAGGGAGGGCTTAAATAAGCAAATATTATAAAATAACAGTATAGTCCATCTCTGCATTTCTCATTCTTTTTAACGCCAATATGGCACAAAAAGTTACTAGTACACTGTGAATTTCGTCGTACGTAATGGCAGTTCTCATTGCACTACAATAATTTTTTAATTCATTATCTTTCCAGTATGGGAATACTACATGACATCGTTCTAATTATTGTGTTATAATACCGACATGAGACATCGAGAATTGTGTAGTCTGACCAGTTCATTAACAGACACAGTTTACAGGAAACAAAGAAAAAAACGAAAAAAATCGCTTTCCAAAATGCTGTAAATCTCTTTTGCCTACGTGTATTTGGAATAATTTCACTAACACAACTGGGGAAGATTGTGCTAGTTTAAAGCAGTAATACTAAAATGCAGATGATGCAAAAACAAATTACACAGTTAAACTCCCGAAATAATATGCATGGTAAACACTGAGTTTCAACTGTTATTTTGTCCATCCATTGATTCTTACGTTCCATGGGTCCGGCAGCATACTTAATGTTTCAGACTAAATGCCAACCCATTAGGAGATGATAATTTTACCCACTTTTCTCTTCCCCAGTAAAGTTCAGTCGGAAATGAGCTGGAATACTGACTGGTTCTTGTCTTGATACATATAAGGAGAGTGGCGACAACTCTTAAAAATGGAACAATGACTATTTGTCAGTGTCATTCCAAACTGGTCAAATCCATGTATTTTGAGAAGTCGTTTGTTTGTCTGGATTATCACTCACAGATAATCATGACTGTTGTATTCATTCTTCTTACACACACTCTGCTTCTAGTTATATCCAGCCAGCATTCCGGTTCGTTTTCCGGCTGAACTTAAGTGGGTCTACTTCGTGAACGTGTTTGACATTTCATACAACGGCGCACGCTAATCGTAGCATAATTGTTTATTGAGATTTAAAACCTTTTTCATCTACAAATGGCGTTTCATTTATGTCCTTTATGATTCGTATGGGATTTACTGGAGCAGACTATATTGCGATGAATAATATTTGGTTATAGCAAATTGAAACATATGAGAACAGGATAGAAAGCTAGAACGGGAGGTAGCATATTTTTACTGAAGACTATATAGTCTCCCATCATGAGATTAGTCGATAGTGAATTTTGATAGATTAAAATTCATTCATGAATTATATCACACGCTCTTGAAAAAAAAACTATATTTTTCATGTCACCCTGGTCGTGCCCTGTCCACAACTCTTCCTTTTTTCCGATTGCCATTTTGGCGAACAAATTATAGGTTATCTGGAATTATCACTTGCCCACTATATCCCAGAAGCTTCCATTCGGGTCATTGAGCCATATGCCGTTTTTGATTTTTTCCGGTCTAGCTGACGATAAAGTTAGGTAATCGACCTTTTCAACCTTTTTCAACGCAAATAGACGAATAAAAATAGTTTTATTAAATTGAATTATCACGACCACACCTTCCATTAATCTACCTTGATCCCTATTCTTTTGCAGGGATAACTGTCAAAAATGCTAACCCATATGGCTAAATTCACTGTCATGTAGGACGGATAGTGTCAAACGAAGACGTGTTTACATATTTTTAGTAAATCAATTAAAACCATTCTGAGGTGTTAAAGGTTGAACTTATATATTGTTATATTAAGGAAAATGAGCTCTATCGGTTTATGAAATAAAAGGAATTTTATTCTTCATTTAATGGCTCAAATGGCAGGATATCAACGATAATATTTATCGTTCTATGTTCGAACAATCAACTTTATAATGCATGTAATGTAATGCACCTCAGAGCAAACAAAGAGAAAAATAAAAAAACGCTCTTGGCACTTTTCATGTGAACCACCGCTCTTCTCTTTCACAATAATCCTCTTCACTCCGATGTGTGTTGCTCCCATACGTGCATTCTACTCCATGGCTGCACACCTCAAAGAGCAGAAATAAATGTGAATCTTGGTCCCACGCGCACGGAAGCAGAGAAGACAATAAAAAAACCTGTTTTAATCCATCTAGCGGTGCAATTGTGCCTTTCTCATTTCTCTAAACTATGGCACGGAGGCTTTTTATGTTCAACATAATCGTGGAAATGTCCATTACATTCTTAGTACACTTTGCACTTATACACAATGGCATGCCAGCCACGAACTTGATGAGCTACGTGTCGACGGTGAAACACTTGAAACAAAAAAATATCATACTCCATTAGCCTAATCAGCATTAGATCAATGTTATCTGCTTGCTAACTCATTTTGTCATGCGGGGCTGGGTATGTGAAGAGGGCGAAAGTCCCATGAACGAACGACTCCCCAGCTTAAATTGGTATACTTTGTGATATAGTGGTGGTTTAAAGATGATGGGGTTGAAAGGGAGGAGAATGAGGGCTGGATGGGGTGGTGGTCTGAGGGGTGATTTAAGGATATTTTTAAAGCAGGGGCGCGAACAGTAGAGGGGGGCTGTTACCCCTCTCCGAAAAACCATCAACTACGCCCCTGTTAAAATCCAGAAACCCTAAACGAGTCGAAAAAAAAATTTGTATGTGCCGGGATTAGGTTGACGTTTTTCAGAGTGATTGCATAACCTTTCTATATGAGAAAGGCAAAAATGTGCCAAAATCCAAAAAAGTGAATCGTAGTCAAATTTTTTTTTCGAGTTTGCATCAAATCTCGACGTTTCATGCACCTTGAACACATTTAGCATCAAAAATAAAAATTCTATTTTTAATTTTTCCTATAGTTTATATGAGAAATTTCTGTGTGACCGCACTCTGAAACCCGTAATTCCGGAACCAGAATTCCGATCGATCCAAAATTCAATAGCAGCCGATGGGAAGGTTGTACCTTTCATTTGAGACTAAGTTTGGGCAAATCGGTCCAGCCATCTCTGAGAAAAATGAGTGACATTATTTGACACATACGCACATACATACACACACACATACACACACATACACACACATACACACACATACACACACATACATACACACACACATGCAGACTTTTTCCGATCTCGACGAACTGAGTCGAATGGGATATGACACTCGGCCCTCCGGGCCGGGATTAGGTTGACGTTTTTCAGAGTGATTGCATAACCTTTCTATATGAGAAAGGCAAAAATGTGCCAAAATCCAAAAAAGTGAATCGTATAGTCAAATTTTTTTTTCGAGTTTGCATCAAATCTCGACGTTTCATGCACCTTGAACACATTTAGCATCAAAAATAAAAATTCTATTTTTAATTTTTCCTATAGTTTATATGAGAAATTTCTGTGTGACCGCACTCTGAAACCCGTAATTCCGGAACCAGAATTCCGATCGATCCAAAATTCAATAGCAGCCGATGGGAAGGTTGCACCTTTCATTTGAGACTAAGTTTGGGCAAATCGGTCCAGCCATCTCTGAGAAAAATGAGTGACATTATTTGACACATACGCACATACATACACACACATACACACACATACACACACATACACACACATACACACACATACATACACACACACATACAGACTTTTTCCGATCTCGACGAACTGAGTCGAATGGGATATGACACTCGGCCCTCCGGGCCGGGATTAGGTTGACGTTTTTCAGAGTGAGTGCAAAACCTTTCTATATGAGAAAGGCAAAAATGTGCCAAAATCCAAAAAAGTGAATCGTAGTCAAATTTTTTTTTCGAGTTTGCATCAAATCTCGACGTTTCATGCACCTTGAACACATTTAGCATCAAAAATAAAAATTCTATTTTTAATTTTTCCTATAGTTTATATGAGAAATTTCTGTGTGACCGCACTCTGAAACCCGTAATTCCGGAACCAGAATTCCGATCGATCCAAAATTCAATAGCAGCCGATGGGAAGGTTGCACCATTCATTTGAGACTAAGTTTGGGCAAATCGGTCCAGCCATCTCTGAGAAAAATGAGTGAAATTATTTGACACATACGCACATACACACGCACATACACACACATACACACACATACACACACATACATACACACATACACACACTCCGCTAGCGAATGACGGATCCCAATAGTAGCATGTCTGTAATAACATACGTACATGGAACTATTGAGATCCAGAGCTACAGGTCCAAAGCCCTGGTAAAGGAGGATGGTTGTGATGATCCGGGCCGAGATCACCACGTAAAGCAAGGTAGGGCATAACCCCAATTCCAAGGCGTGAAGCGACCCGTGCCGAGGGATGAGTGATCGAGGGGGTGAAAAAGATGCTCGATCGTTAACGGAGCCTGTGGGGTACCTGGGCAACCCCCACAGTAAGCGTCCCTTACCACGCTAATGCGGAGCTCTGGCGTGGCGGACATATATTTCTCGCGCTACTCGTGGGACTATACATGGAGGCAAATAAAAATAAACAGACGGAGGTGCCAAACCCCTTCGCAAGAGGTGGTTTGGCGAGGTCTCCCCCCCGTGGGGAGAGTAGTGGAGCGATGAGTGCTGCACCCGAAAGCACCAGTGACCCCCCAGCAGTGGTAGGCAATACCCCTACCAATGCATCGGAGGGGCCAATAGCTGCGATGCGCAAAGTAGCGAAGCAACTCGATGCTATAATCGACTTCGCTAGCGCAAAGCAGAACATAGCCAAGGAGTTGAAGTTGAGCCTTCTGGAGCTCCGGAAAGCTGTTCGTGTCGCAAGACAGGAACAGCAGGCATATGTTGAGAGGGTGGAATGTCGGGAGAGGCCCGACAGAGAAACCCAGACAGTGGCCTCCAATAGGGAGGAAAGAGAGAAGGTCAATAGAGGTTCACAGACAGTGGCCTTTACCTTCTACGGAGCAGCCACGTCGATCGGAGCGACGACCGAGTTCCCCTCGAAGGGAAAAGGAAAGGGCAATCGCAAGACGGCATCGAATGCGAAGCGCCCTAGGAAGTCGCCAGGAGAGGGTGCCAAAACCGACACCACTCGGCGTGCAACCGTCAAGGTCAAACGCCGCCTGGGTGAGGTAAGCGAGGGCGAGAGTGACCTCGCTGTGGAGAGCGATGGTACCAGCAACCCGACACGACCGGGGCAGGGGGGCTCAAACCCCTGGACGCTGGTTACCAAGAAAAAGCCGGCACCGAAACCGGAGGTACCGCGGCCTGCGAGGAAGGCCAAGGACAGAGGCGAAGCCTTGTGGTTAAAAACCGACAAGGACAAATACGCCGATGTCCTTAAATCGATGAAGGCGGCCGAAAGTCTCTCGGCCCTTGGGCAGGATGTGCGTAGCGTAAGACGCACCAATACGGGAGAGATGCTCCTGGTGCTGAAGCGAGGCGCACAATCAAGTGCAGTATATAAGGCCTTGGCCCAAGAGGTCCTTGGTGAGGGCGCCCAAATCAGGTCGCTAGGTGCGGAAACAACTCTCCAGTGCAAGCACTTGGACGAGTTCGCGACCGCAGAAGACGTCGTCGCAGCCGTCAAGGAGCAATGCGGCGTCACAATCGAGCGGGCCTCTGTGCGATTGAGGGACGGACCCTCTGGCACCCAAGTAGCCTACCTCAGGCTACTGAATGCGGATGCCAAAAAGGTAACCGAGAAAGGGAAGCTGAAGATCGGCTGGTCGGTATGCCCTATTAGTATACCCCAGCCGCCTTCAGTGGACAGGTGCTATCGGTGCCTAGAATCCGGCCATAAAGCTTACGAATGCAAAGGCCTAGACAGGAGCAAGCTATGTCGTCGATGCGACGAGGAGGGGCATAAAGAGCGGGGGTGCACTAAGGCATATAAGTGCCTTATCTGCACCGCTAAGAAGCAAGCCCATAAACAGCAACTCGATACTGTGCTAGCTAATGATGGCTCCGCTAGTACATTCCGTAGAAACGGAGTGGAGGCGTGGATTGATTTGACCTTTGCCAGCCCGAGTCTGGCTCCAGGCATGGAATGGAGGGTAGACGAAGGCTACACCCATAGCGATCATCTAGCAATCCGCTTTAAGATCAACTATGGTGTGCAGCATCCGAGGGCGGGAGATCCCTGTCAGGTACGCGGGTGGAAGTCCAATCACTTCGACAGCGAAGCTTTCACCGCGGCCCTGGGACTGGAGGCCAACACCGACAGTCTAAGCGGGGATGCGCTGGTAGCTGTTCTATCACGCGCGTGCGACGCCACTATGCCGAGAAAAACACTGCCAAGAAACGGTAGATGCCCGGTATACTGGTGGAGTGCCGAGATTGCAGCTCTACGGTCAGCCTGTCTCAGAGCTAGACGTAGGATGCAAAGAGCTCGCACCGAGGATGCAAGAGAGAACCGCCGTGAAGTGTTTCGAGCTGCGAAATTAGCCCTTAACAAGGCTATTAAAAGCAGCAAGAGAGCGTGTTTCGACAACCTGTGTGAGAGTGCCAACGCGAATCCGTGGGGTGACGCCTACCGGATTGTGATGGCCAAGACCAAAGGGGGCTCCTCACCCCCAGAACGGTCTCCGGACCGGTTGGCAACGATTATCGAAGTACTCTTCCCGTCTCGAGCCACAAGCCCCTGGCCACCTGCACTACGAGACAGTGCGGGCACGGTCGAAATGGTGGCTCCAGTGACGAACGAAGAACTACTCGCAGTGGCTAAATCCCTAGCAATGAACAAAGCTCCAGGGCCGGATGGAGTCCCGAACAACGCTCTCAAGGCAGCGATCATAGCGAACCCGAACATGTTCAGGCTAGCTATGCAGAGATGCCTTGACGAGTGCCGTTTCCCCGATAGATGGAAAAGGCAGAAACTGGTGCTGTTGCCGAAGCCCGGGAAGCCGCCAGGCGACCCATCGGCGTACAGACCAATCTGTCTGATAGACACGACTGGCAAACTGCTTGAGAGGATCATCCTCAACAGGCTCACCCCGTACGCGGAAGGTACGGACGGTCTGTCAAGCAACCAGTTTGGCTTTCGGAAGGGTAAGTCCACAGTGGACGCTCTCAACTCAATGATAAATACTGCCGAGATAGCGATCCAACGAAAAAGGCGAGGTATTCGATACTGTGCGTTAGTGACACTTGACGTGAAGAATGCATTCAACAGCGCAAGCTGGGATGCCATCGCGCTCTCGTTACACCGGCTTAGCCTACCGGTGGGTCTGTACCGGATCCTGGAAAGTTACTTCCAAAACCGCGTACTGCTATACGAGACCGATGCCGGTCAGAAAAGGGTTCCGATTACCGCCGGAGTCCCGCAGGGCTCGATCCTAGGCCCGGTGCTATGGAACCTCATGTATGACGGGGTTCTGAGACTGAAGTTCCCTCCTGGGGTCAAGATCGTCGGCTTTGCCGACGACGTAACCTTGGAGGTCTACGGGGAGTCAATTCCTGAGGTAGAACTAACCGCAGAACACGCGATTAGCACGGTGGAGGAATGGATGAGCGCGAGAGGCCTGGAGCTCGCTCATCATAAGACGGAGGTAGTTATCGTCAACAACCGCAAGTCGGCACAACATGCAGTTATCCATGTGGGAGAAGTCGCGATCACTTCACAGCGAAGTCTGAAGTCTCTCGGAGTCATTATAGACGACAAGCTGACCTTCGGCAGCCATGTCGACTATACGTGCAAGAGAGCGTCGACTGCTGTTGCGGCACTATCGAGAATGATGTCCAACAGCTCAAAGGTGTGCGCCAGTAGACGTAGGTTACTGGCAGGCGTTGCCGTATCTATCCTCAGGTACGGCGGCCCGTCATGGTCAAGAGCACTGAGGGTAACCAGTTACCTACAGAAACTGGAGAGCACCTACCGCGTGATGTGCCTCAGAGTGATATCTGCCTACCGCACGGTATCACACGATGCATCCTGCGTGATAGCGAGCATGATGCCAGTCGGGCTGGTCATTCGGGAAGATGAGGAGTGCTTTGAGCTACGTGGAAATAGGGGAGCCCGCGAGCGCACCAGGGTGACCTCGGTCGCCAGATGGCAGCGTCAGTGGGACAACTCCTCGAAAGGTAGGTGGACCCACCGGCTGATACCTAGCATATCGAGCTGGGTGGGAAGACCCCATGGGGAAGTTCACTTCCACCTGACACAATTCCTGTCAGGCCATGGCTGTTTCCGTCAGTACCTCCACAGGTTCGGGCACGCGGAGGTCCCAGTCTGCCCGGACTGCCCAGGTGTAGATGAAACTGCCGAACACATACTGTTCGTATGTCATCGGTTCGACGTCGAAAGAAGAGCAATGCTTGACGTCTGTGGCTGGGACACAACCCCGGATACCCTTATCCAGCGGATGTGTCAAACGGTGGAGAAGTGGAACGCAGTCTCGGCTGCAACCATCCAGATTGCCAGTAGGCTACAGGTAATCTGGCGAACCGAGCAACAGACGGCGGGCACGGCTAACTAGTGATTGGTTAGTTGGAGCGAAAAAGGCCAAGCGCAAAATAAGAGAGTGAATGGTCTGTTCATGCCGAGGTAGGTTGGCGCAGCGAATGGCAACCGCGTAAGGGGTAAACCCAGCCACCCCGAAGCAAGACAGAAGAGTGAGTGTATAGGCGTATAAGTGGACTGCCTCATGCCAAGACGGGAGGGTCGTAGCGTAGTATGTTGGAACTAAGCTATCGATGCCTCATGGCGTGGCAGAGGAGTGAAAGGGTGAGCATCCAAGTCAGTCTCACACTGCATGTTAAGGGTGAGCATAAAAGTCAGCCTCACAGGTTGGTAGAGGCTAGCACAAAAGTCAGCCTAGCAAGGAATGAAAAAGGTGAGCACAAAAGTCAGCCTCGCATGGTATGTCAGAAGTGGGGCCTAAGAAAAATGTCCCACATGGGATGCCAGAGGGAGTGACAAAGGTACAATAGAGTGGCACGATTGAGAGTGAATCAGGTGATAGGGTGAGCACCCAAGTCAGCCTCACATGGATGGGTAGGGCGAGCACAAAAGTAAGCCTAGCAAGGAATGAGTAAGGTGAGCACACAAGTCAGCCTCGCATGGAACGTAAAAGGTGAGCACAAAAGTCAGCCTCATGTGGGAGTGTTTGAGAGTGAATCAAAGTGTGATTGAGAGAGCACCCAAGTAAGCCTCATACAGGATGTATGATCGCGCGAGTGAGAGTGAATGAGTACATTCAGTACAGCCATCCCCCCAGAAGTAATACCGAGAGGTAGTTCCTGGGAGGAATGATGGCGGAGCCCAATGGAGTTTAGTCAGTATTAATGGCTGGTCACCATTTGAGTCCGACACGCCCCCAGTGCACCCCATGTGGTAGATTGGACCCTACCGTTAGCACGTGTACTGGGCTAGGACATAAAGGTCTTCTCCATTGTAAAAAAAAAAAAAAAAAAAAAACACATACACACACATACAGACTTTTTCCGATCTCGACGAACTGAGTCGAATGGGATATGACACTCGGCCCTCCGGGCCGGGATTAGGTTGACGTTTTTCAGAGTGATTGCATAACCTTTCTATATAAGAAAGGCAAAAATGTGCCAAAATCCAAAAAAGTGAATCGTAGTCAAATTTTTTTTTCGAGTTTGCATCAAATCTCGACGTTTCATGCACCTTGAACACATTTAGCATCAAAAATAAAAATTCTATTTTTAATTTTTCCTATAGTTTATATGAGAAATTTCTGTGTGACCGCACTCTGAAACCCGTAATTCCGGAACCAGAATTCCGATCGATCCAAAATTCAATAGCAGCCGATGGGAAGGTTGTACCTTTCATTTGAGACTAAGTTTGGGCAAATCGGTCCAGCCATCTCTGAGAAAAATGAGTGACATTATTTGACACATACGCACATACATACACACACACATACACACACACATACACACACACACATACAAACTTTTTCCGATCTCGACGAACTGAGTCGAATGGGATATGACACTCGGCCCTCCGGGCCGGGATTAGGTTGACGTTTTTCAGAGTGATTGCATAACCTTTCTATATGAGAAAGGCAAAAATGTGCCAAAATCCAAAAAAGTGAATCGTAGTCAAATTTTTTTTCGAGTTTGCATCAAATCTCGACGTTTCATGCACCTTGAACACATTTAGCATCAAAAATAAAAATTCTATTTTTAATTTTTCCTATAGTTTATATGAGAAATTTCTGTGTGACCGCACTCTGAAACCCGTAATTCCGGAACCAGAATTCCGATCGATCCAAAATTCAATAGCAGCCGATGGGAAGGTTGTACCTTTCATTTGAGACTAAGTTTGGGCAAATCGGTCCAGCCATCTCTGAGAAAAATGAGTGACATTATTTGACACATACGCACATACATACACACACACACACATACACACACATACACATACATACACACACATACAGACTTTTTCCGATCTCGACGAACTGAGTCGAATGGGATATGACACTCGGCCCTCCGGGCCGGGATTAGGTTGACGTTTTTCAGAGTGATTGCATAACCTTTCTATATAAGAAAGGCAAAAATGTGCCAAAATCCAAAAAAGTGAATCGTAGTCAAATTTTTTTTTCGAGTTTGCATCAAATCTCGACGTTTCATGCACCTTGAACACATTTAGCATCAAAAATAAAAATTCTATTTTTAATTTTTCCTATAGTTTATATGAGAAATTTCTGTGTGACCGCACTCTGAAACCCGTAATTCCGGAACCAGAATTCCGATCGATCCAAAATTCAATAGCAGCCGATGGGAAGGTTGTACCTTTCATTTGAGACTAAGTTTGGGCAAATCGGTCCAGCCATCTCTGAGAAAAATGAGTGACGTTATTTGACACATACGCACATACATACACACACACATACACACACACATACACACACATACACACACACACATACAGACTTTTTCCGATCTCGACGAACTGAGTCGAATGGGATATGACACTCGGCCCTCCGGGCCGGGATTAGGTTGACGTTTTTCAGAGTGATTGCATAACCTTTCTATATGAGAAAGGCAAAAATGTGCCAAAATCCAAAAAAGTGAATCGTAGTCAAATTTTTTTTCGAGTTTGCATCAAATCTCGACGTTTCATGCACCTTGAACACATTTAGCATCAAAAATAAAAATTCTATTTTTAATTTTTCCTATAGTTTATATGAGAAATTTCTGTGTGAACGCACTCTGAAACCCGTAATTCCGGAACCAGAATTCCGATCGATCCAAAATTCAATAGCAGCCGATGGGAAGGTTGTACCTTTCATTTGAGACTAAGTTTGGGCAAATCGGTCCAGCCATCTCTGAGAAAAATGAGTGACATTATTTGACACAAAGGCACATACATACACACACACATACACACACACATACACACACATACAGACTTTTTCCGATCTCGACGAACTGAGTCGAATGGGATATGACACTCGGCCCTCCGGGCCGGGATTAGGTTGACGTTTTTCAGAGTGATTGCATAACCTTTCTATATGAGAAAGGCAAAAATGTGCCAAAATCCAAAAAAGTGAATCGTAGTCAAATTTTTTTTTCGAGTTTGCATCAAATCTCGACGTTTCATGCACCTTGAACACATTTAGCATCAAAAATAAAAATTCTATTTTTAATTTTTCCTATAGTTTATATGAGAAATTTCTGTGTGACCGCACTCTGAAACCCGTAATTCCGGAACCAGAATCCCGATCGATCCAAAATTCAATAGCAGCCGATGGGAAGGTTGCACCTTTCATTTGAGACTAAGTTTGGGCCAATCGGTCCAGCCATCTCTGAGAAAAATGAGTGACATTATTTGACACATACGCACATACATACACACACACATACACACACACATACACACACATACATACATACACACACACATACAGACTTTTTCCGATCTCGACGAACTGAGTCGAATGGGATATGACACTCGGCCCTCCGGGCCGGGATTAGGTTGACGTTTTTCAGAGTGATTGCATAACCTTTCTATATGAGAAAGGCAAAAATGTGGCAAAATCCAAAAAAGTGAATCGTAGTCAAATTTTTTTTCGAGTTTGCATCAAATCTCGACGTTTTATGCACCTTGAACACATTTAGCATCAAAAATAAAAATTCTATTTTTAATTTTTCCTATAGTTTATATGAGAAATTTCCGTGTGACCGCACTCTGAAACCCGTAATTCCGGAACCAGAATTCCGATCGATCCAAAATTCAATAGCAGCCGATGGGAAGGTTGCACCTTTCATTTGAGACTAAGTTTGGGCAAATCGGTCCAGCCATCTCTGCGAAAAATGAGTGACATTATTTGACACATACACACACACATACACACACATACAGACTTTTTCCGATCTCGACGAACTGAGTCGAATGGGATATGACACTCGGCCCTCCGGGCCGGGATTAGGTTGACGTTTTTCAGAGTGATTGCATAACCTTTCTATATGAGAAAGGCAAAAACATTTTAAAAACGATCTTCTGATCAAACTTTATCTGAATTGTAGTTTGATTCGCCTTCCTACCTGTTTGCCAGTGAGGGGACTATTTGAACGAAATTGTGCAGCTCTTGGTGCACAGATCTTTCTCTTTTTCTCGTTTTCAGATCTCAATTTGTGCGATTGCTCTGCACATCGCAGTGTTTTTGAACTGCTCTATTTTTCATCGGTGTATTTCGCTCTTTGTGGCACATTGTGTGAGCAAATAACAAGCCTGGTCAAAATATTTGCGCCGCCATACCAGCCTTTCCCTAGGACCGTTTGCCGGCCGTTTTGAAATTTCTATACGATCAGCTATAAATTCAGTCACACTCACCTACTAATCGACATAGCATCAGTTGCGCACTAGGTGGTGATACCTTTGAATAGGCCTTTATTTTTAAACAAGTTAAATGCTCTTTGTTGGCTGGTAAGAATTGAACACGAACTCGTGTTATTCGACACCATTATCTGATGGTATGAAATCAGAAGAAGGAAAACTTTAATATGTTATTCTAATCATATTCATATTGGCGGCGCAGAACTCAAACTTATTGGATATCACTGACGTTTAACATGAACTTTGAGTAACATTTATATGTGTTCATATAAATTCTACACATCAAATTGATGTACGATTCATATGACAAATCATATGAGTATAAAAGATATTTTCATTTCAGTTAAGATGAAGTTCAAATGAATTTCAAAACACCCAACGAAAGGGGTTCAAACGGGTCTGCAGTTTAGATCATTTTGTCCTCTCTATATCGAACATTTTACTCACTACCCCATCAACAATCCCTACTACAAAACACATAGCAACATCCGTTTCAGACTCAAAACTGGTTAGCCAGCGCTCACCAACCCATGATTTTTTGTCAAACCACGTAATCATTGTACGTACCTGTATTTACCCGTGATTTTTCTTTTTGCATCAGCCAGAGAACCGCTCCCACAACGGAGAAAAAAGTTTTTAAAAAGCAACAAATCTTCAAAATTTCTCCAAAACTCGTCGACTTTACGTCTAAGTTCAAGTTATGAACTACTCAAACTTAAGAGTTGCTCTCCGTCGGCCATTTCTTTTTTTTTTGTCAGATTTCATTCCCCAACCCAGTAGACATTTGAGATAACTGAGATCATTAGCTATTCATATAACTTGAATATGCTATTCTAATCTTATTCAAATTAACCGCGCAAGATTCTAACCTATTGGATATCACTGAGATTTAACATGAACTTTTAGTAACATTCATATGGTTTCATATAAATTTTACACAACTAAGCGAAGTGCGATCCATCCCACTGAGACGTCCAAAAATTTGTTTCAAAATCGTTCAACACAGGTCCAACGATGGACGTTCGTTGAACGGTTATTTGGACGTTGTCCAAATTGGTCCAACGAACGTCCTTCATTGGACAATTTTGAAACCAACCGTTCTTAGAGGGATATGAGAAATCTAATGAATACAAAAGACATTTTCATTTCAGTGTAGTTCCAGTTACCACACGCTCATTGAAAATAACTCAAAAGTGAGTGACCAGCCACTCAATTCCATAAAAAGTGCACATGGTCAAAAATTAAGTTTTCCTCACATACTCAGTTTTGAGTTCGGGTACAAAATGTCAATTTTGAGTACTTTTTACGCTAAGACGAAGTATGAAATTTAAACGCTCTGTATTTGTGGAGTTCTATGGAGCAGGAAAAGTTATCACCCAACGTTAATGGCTGATCAGTGTTCACTCCGTATACTTGGTCTTACCTATTGAGAGCGCCATCAAGAATATACTGACTGTTTTGGATCATGGCGGAAGAAGCCGTCTGCTTGTGTTATGTCGACTGTGTGTTGGCAGCAATGAATGTTTAAGAGCTATCCGCACTACGACGGGACGGGACGGCACGGCACGACATTTTTAGCTTCGGGTTCGCTCGGGTTGTTGATGTGATGGTGTTGGTAGCACGTTGTGCATCGGGCTAGAAAAATATCGTTGGGAAAGATATTCCTCGAAATGTCGTCGACGGCATTTTTGCCTCGCCGTCGGCTGGAACAAAGAGAGAGCGTGTGAGAGAAACAAAGCAGAGGCAAAGTGATACCGCTGCCGGTGTGGGACTGCATGTCGTCCGCACAGCAAGGAAAAATATGTCGTCGGTCATTTTTGCTTCTCCACGTGCATGAACTGAGAGAGGCATATGAGGGAACCAAAGCAGCCGGTGCGAAATTATATGCCTGGCGGGACTCGCGGATAGCTGTTTTGTTTTTCTTCCGTTTGCACCTTCTTCGCGCAGAAAAAAAAATCAGAATAAGCAAATTTTGGTTTTAATTAACAATTTTATTGTTTGATATATAGACAAACAAGATTCAGGTTTGGTTCAATTAATACTATTGCTTGAAATTACCAACAAATTCATTTGTCGGCTTTTCAATAGTTTCAACAAATACTTCAAATACAACAAAAGCATGATAAATTTAACGGAACAAACAAGATCGAAGAAACAAAAAAATAATCTTTAGCATTAACCAAAGGAGAGAAAAGGTCAAATTTTGTTGAAATCAAGCAAAGATTATGTTGCTTTTCAACCAAGGGATCAGCTCGATCTAACAAATTTTATTTTGATTCAACAATGTTTCTGTTTAAAATGCAAACAGAAGGATTTGTTGAATTTGAAACAGTCATTCGTCAGGTTTGAAATTCAACTAAACGTTTTGTTGTTTCAAAAAGGCCTGATTCTTCTGCGTGATGTTATCCTTTCTGTTTGCGAACTAGATGTAGGTAATTCGAAATTCTAAAATTATGAAAATCTGTATACATAACTAGAATTTTGTAATTTATACTGATTCTCGACTTGGATATTAGGTTTGTTCCAGTACCGGAAGAAAATCCGGAATAAACAGCGAAAAAAAACCGCTATTTGCATTTTTTCTTCTCTTTTCCTTCTGGTAGCAAACCAGAATAAAAAGGAGCAAGTAGGCGCATTTAGCGTGTACTAGAATAAACCTTTTCCTTTTCTCACATACCTGGAAGGAGGGAAGCGGAAATAAGCCTGTTTTGTTGAATTGAAATTGTGAGAATTATTGTTCAGAACTAAAATATGATTTTACTTAAAACTTTCGGTTCGGTTGACTTTAATACTTCTATTTGTATTCCAGTTAGATACTTTACTCATATTTGATTATTGAAATAACGAACTTCTCTGCTTGCATTCATCGTATCAACAATAAATAAGCATAACAATTACAACAGTTTGAAATTACAATTTTTACATGATTGTTGTAGCATTAAAGAATTCTTTCAATCCAATAAAATTTCACATTGTAATGAAATCTATATAGAATCATCGTTGGAACTATCCAGAATTTTCTTGCACTATGTCTTCGACAAAAGTTGCAGAATTCGGTAGTTTTTAGAAAAAAATTGAATCTTTTTTACTTTTTTTCCTATGAAAAATTGTAGATTGCGATTTTTTTCAGAACAAGAAATTTTTGAAAGCAAGAAATTTGAAATCTTAAAAAAAAATCTTGAAATATTATTAAAACTTATTTTTTCATATTTAATTATTTAAAGATTTGAACATTTAAAAATTTTAAAAGATAATAATTTAAAAATGTGACAATTCAAAGTTTTAAGAATTTATAAATAGGTATTTAAAGATTTAAAAATTCTAAAATTTAAGAAGTTTAAGTATTTTGAAATTTAAGAATTTTGAATTATAATTTAAAAATTATAAAATGTAAAAATTTGAAAATTTAAAAATGATGTAGACTAGATAAGGAACCCGTACTTCAAATGTGTTGATACTCATTGGAGTTTTTGGATAAAAAGTGATTTGGGCGAAGAATATTGCAAATGATTCTTTATTAAATATATATATATATATATATATATATATATATATATATATATATATATATATATATATATATATATATATATATATATATATATATATATATATATATATATATATATATATATATATATATATATATATATATATATATATCATTTGGCATACCTATTTCTTTCATTAAGAAGGTGGGCATGAAGGAGAGGGAAGGTTTCTGAAGTAATATCTATCAATTTATGTAAACATCTAAACTTTATTGCATTTGGGTTTACCAGCACACAAAAGGAACGACAAGAATTTATTCGATAGATAACGCGTTACGCGAATAATAATATAATACCGATGAATTGCATGAATTCGTCAAAAAATAAATTAGTTTAAAAATTAAATTGAAAATTGCACTTGCTATCGCTTCATCTGAAGTAGAATCAACAATGCTGGATGATGGACGAACAGCTTTGTCCTAAAATAGCCACTAAATCTTGCACTTACGGAAAACGTTACTTACAATATTAATCAAAATTCGGGTATAAGCAAAGTGCTGAAAGAATACAACACTGTCATATAGGACGAATTTACGATGAAACATAAATATTACAATTTAGGTGAGATACGGTGAATCTTCAGGAGACATGCGATGTACACCATAACTCAAAATCTACTGAACCAAATTGTTTGAAATTTTGCACAGTTCTTGTTCACATCATTCCAACATTAATTATTATTTTTACTATAACAAGTTATATGATTTTTGTAACGAAAATCGCATTTTAGCTTCAGAATGCTACGAAAAATTCAAAGATCAAGAAATAAATAAAAGCTCCGATCAATACCTGGGGTTGTGTAGAAGAACTGTGCAAACCTTAAAAACGATTGGTCCGGTATTTTGAATTATGATATCAACCGCAAAACAAGTTTTTAACGAGCCGCCTCCGGAGATTCGCTGTTACTGGCTCAACTTTCGATGTAACAACAAATTTCACCAGATTTCCACATGATTTTGTAAAATGATACAATCCGTTGAAGAATTGATTAATTGCGCATATTGACTTCAATTTCATATACTACTGCATCCAAAATAAAATCGATGTAAATTCGGTTACCCATATAATTCTATGAATGAATAATCCTGTTAAATTCTTTAATTCAGTCTCATCAGGCTTTCATCCGCAAGTGTTGCAATTGAAGCTTTGTGTGCCTATTATTTTAGTTACTGCGCAACATCAACCCACCACGACTGTGCCTTGGTTGAAAAATTTAATTTAAGCGACCATCATAACTAGAAAATATAAAGGAGCAGATTTACTGCTACCACGAATTAGAATGATACCTACGGTTTTCAAACGATTGTATGTACGAAAACCGACCAATGGTCAAACCAAGAACATTATCTATCCGCAAGGATTACAATGAGTTTCTTCTTTGTAATAAAAATATTTGTTATTTTTGATATGTTTAAACTATTTCGTTTAGTTAGTCCCGATGGGCGTAGCGAAGCGCACCGGGTTACAGCTAGGTTTTTATATTTCTAAAATTTTAAATTCTTGGATTTCTATATTTTTAAGTGATAATATTTTAAATTCTTCGCTTATAATTTTTTAAATTTTTAATATTTTCAAATATTAAAAGTTTGAAATTTTTGAATTTTTAGATCCTCAAATTTTAAATTTTTTTTAACATTTTAATTTTTAAATATTTGAATTCCTTAATTTTAAAATTTCAAGCTTCAATCAATTTTGAAATCTGTAAATGATTAAATTCCTTAAATTGTCACATTTTTTAATTTAAATTTTAAATAATTAATTCCGAAAAAATAGGATTTTAAAATATTACTGTTTCATCCTTTCAAATTATTATATTTTAAGATTTCAACTTCTTAGCTTCTTTTCTTGTTCTGAAAAAAAAATCGCAATCTGAAATTCTTAAATTTATGCAGAAAAATGAATATTAAATTCTACACACAGAAAAATGTATATTAAATTCCAAAATAATTCGCTTAAAAATCAAAAAAAAATATATTTTGGAATCAGGGCCTTATTGCAATTTTTTAGATTCAAATATATTTGTTTTAGATTCCAAAAAAATGGTTGTTGTTTCTACTAACAAGCCCTCATAGGATTTTGTGTAGATTCAAAAATAATTTTGTTTAAATCTATCATACCTTTTTTTGAAACAAAGTATGTTATTTCTTAGTTGTAATATACTTTTCTTTTTAAAACCAATGAAAAAATCTATTTAAATCAAAAAACTTACTTTGATTTCAAAAAAGGTGTAATCAATATTAATATCTTGATTTTTGTTTTTTCTTCTATCCTGAGATGCTCGTATTTTGCACCAAATCCCAATTTCGCTCAAGATTTTCAAAAAATATATCATGAATTTTAGAAACTAAGTGATTTCAGTTTTTTAACTTTGCATTAGATTGTGAGAAGAATTAGAAGCCCGCGCGAAATCATTGCACTTCGTTATAGTTAAAACGTAGGTTCTAGATTTTCTGTTTAGAAACTATATTCTTAAATTTGCATAGATACAACTCGTAAACGACAACTTTTTAAAACTTTTCGCTAAAAAAATGCTATTTTAGCTCCTCTCGTTCGATAAATTTCAAAATTTCGATGGGGTATCAATTTTCTGGATTAATAACAATAATATTAGGTTCTTAGGTATTTCCCTATTAACCCTTTCATGCCCAACTTTTTTCTAGTGCATATAAGATTTCAAAACTATTTTTCCTTGTAAACGGTGGGATCAAGAAACACGAAAAGCCATTTTCATAAAGATAGGTACTTCTCTTGCAGTGCTAGAAGCTGTCCAATTTTTACCTTCCAATGTTCAATACAATTATCCTAGAATATTAACAATAGTCCACTGGCGTGGAAAACGTAGCCAAAGGCACTCTAAATTGATAAGTGTTATTAGTTTTCAATAATATTGCAAAATAACGAAGATATATGAAAAATTCATTTTTCGTCGCCAACTTAAATGTCCCTGGCTTTATTGCTCCATTGGAATCATATCAGACTAACTGCAATAACTTCAATTCTAGAGCTGATCCTTGTAACTGTTTGTACTCGAATGAAAGGCAATAGTCACATTTATTAGCCTTACTTGTTTTTGTGAGCAAATTTTGCCTGGGCATGAATGGGTTAATAAATAATTTTCTCACCTATGAAAGCACTCACGACCGCATTGCACTAACTAAATTGTATTTATATCGCCCAAATAGTCTAAATCTAGCGTCTTGAACTCCAATTATTTATTCTCGACCTCTGATACGTCCATTTTTTTATTTGTGTGATACAACAAAGATCGAACCAAACACAGTCGAACCATTTTCAAGCAATATTTTAAAATCTAACAGCAATATTTTTGTTTTAAATAATGCTATTGTAGATCCAACCGATGTTTTTGGTTCAACTAAATACTTGAATTTGAATCAAAGTTTCAGTATATTTGATACGTATATTCCCTGTTTTATGCAAGGATTTTAAAATCAAAATGCATATTTTTTGTCACTAATGCCAATATTTTTGTACCAACAATGTTTGGTATTTGACACAGAGAAATTTTATTTCTGTTTCAACAAAATCTTTGACTTAGAATCAAAGTCGCAAAATATTTGATTCGAATGTGCCTTATTTCTCTGCGTGTAGGAAACAATGTTCAAAAGATTCTATTCTTTTTCTAAAAATAAAGCCACCTCCTCCGCATTCCGCAACTTTTACCTTGCACTAAGACATAGTGTAAGAAAAGGATTAGTTTAATCAAAACAAATTCTGGATTGTTCCAATGATGAGTACAATGTGAAATATTATTTGATCGAAAGAATTATTTAATGCTATCACAATCATGAGAAAATTGCAATTTCAAATTTTTGTTTTTGTTATGCTTATAGATCATTCCACGTCAGGATTACAATCATAATTTTAATTCCTTCCTAAATTTTTTCTTGCATTCTCGAGCTAAAAATAAATGACAATAATTGTTTTTGTTTTGTTGTTTCCCAAGTTATTAGTTTTTGAACTTTTGAAGTTTATAAAATTGAACATTTTTCAATCACTGATAACTCGGAAACTATTCAATATATGGATATTAAATAAAAAAAGTTACGTCCAAAACAATTGACAATTTTTTTACATAACTTATAATATCTGCAATTATTGGAAACAAATTCATTTATTTTAAGTTGGTCCAATTTTTTACTTAATATTTTCTTTAAATATTAAGAATCATGTTAAAAAGATTGTGCAATAATTTGGGAGTAGATCAAAATACTCATATTTTAAACATAAAGCTGTTATAATTGAAAGATCTCGTACTTCGGATTCCATCCGGAAATTTTTTCACAGTCTTCTCAATATAATTATAAATGATTTCAAAACATGAAAAAAATATTTTTTGGCTCAACTCTAAATAAAATATTTGATTTTATATTTGCAGAATACATAAGTTACATAATAAAAAGCAATATACAAAAAATGACGGTGAGCTCATGCGAAAATGCAACTTTCATTATATAATGCTTTTTTCCACAAATTGAATAGTTCTTGAATTATCAGTGATTGAAAAATGTTCAATTTCATGAAATGTATAAAAATATTTTATTAAGTTCAAAAACTCATAACCTGAAAAAATACCATATTCAGCCAAAACAAAAAAACCTGTCGTATATTAAGTAAAAAAAATGGGTTCAGCTTTGAAAAATTCAATTTATATCTGATAATTGCAGTTTTCATATGTTATACAACAAACGATTTTTTTTCGTGAATTTCATCAGTAAGCTCATTTGAAAACGGAACTTTTTTATTTAATGTTTTTTTATATATCGAATAGTTTACGAATTATCAGTGATTGAAAAATGTTCAATTTTATAAACCTAAACAAGTTCAAAACCTAGTAACTTGAAAAATTATCATTTTCAGTCAAAAAAAAAATACGTGTGAATTATTTTTAGCTAAATAATGCAGGAAAAATGTTTGGAAGGAATTAAAATTTTGGTTGTAAATCTGACGTTGAACGACTCTTATATCGTTGATGCGATGAATGCAAGCAGAGAAGTCCGTTATTTCAATAATCAAATATGAGTAAAGTGTCTAACTGGAATACAAATAGAAGTATTTAAGTCAACCGAACCGAAAGTTTTAAGTAAAATCATATTTTAGTTCTGAACAATAATTCTCACAATTTCAATTCAACAAAACAGGCTTATTTCCGCTTCCCTCCTTCCAGGTATGTGAGAAAAGGAAAAGGTTTATTCTAGTACACGCTAAATGCGCCTACTTGCTCCTTTTTATTCTGGTTTGCTACCAGAAGGAAAAGAGAAGAAAAAATGCAAATAGCGGTTTTTTTCGCTGTTTATTCCGGATTTTCTTCCGGTACTGGAACAAACCTAATATCCAAGTCGAGAATCAGTATAAATTACAAAATTCTAGTTATGTATACAGATTTTCATAATTTTAGAATTTCGAATTACCTACATCTAGTTCGCAAACAGAAAGGATAACATCACGCAGAAGAATCAGGCCTTTTTGAAACAACAAAACGTTTAGTTGAATTTCAAACCTGACGAATGACTGTTTCAAATTCAACAAATCCTTCTGTTTGCATTTTAAACAGAAACATTGTTGAATCAAAATAAAATTTGTTAGATCGAGCTGATCCCTTGGTTGAAAAGCAACATAATCTTTGCTTGATTTCAACAAAATTTGACCTTTTCTCTCCTTTGGTTAATGCTAAAGATTATTTTTTTGTTTCTTCGATCTTGTTTGTTCCGTTAAATTTATCATGCTTTTGTTGTTTTAAACGAAGTATTTGTTGAAACTATTGAAAAGCCGACAAATGAATTTGTTGGTAATTTCAAGCAATAGTATTAATTGAACCAAACCTGAATCTTGTTTGTCTATATATCAAACAATAAAATTGTTAATTAAAACCAAAATTTGCTTATTCTGATTTTTTTTTCTGCGCGAAGAAGGTGCAAACGGAAGAAAAACAAAACAGCTATCCGCGAGTCCCGCCAGGCATATAATTTCGCACCGGCTGCTTTGGTTCCCTCATATGCCTCTCTCTGTTCATGCACGTGGAGAAGCAAAAATGACCGACGACATATTTTTCCTTGCTGTGCGGACGACATGCAGTCCCACACCGGCAGCGGTATCACTTTGCCTCTGCTTTGTTTCTCTCACACGCTCTCTCTTTGTTCCAGCCGACGGCGAGGCAAAAATGCCGTCGACGACATTTCGAGGAATATCTTTCCCAACGATATTTTTCTAGCCAGATGCACGACGTGCTACCAACACTATCACATCAACAACCCGAGCGAACCCGAAGCTAAAAATGTCGTGCCGTGCCGTCCCGTCCCGTCGTAGTGCGGATAGCTCTTTATGCCGACATCAACCAAGGTATGTATAATGTATTACCATTCAGGGTTGTGCACATTATCACATGAGGGTTGGAGTACACACTAATGTATGCCACACATCTTCCCCCTTCTCTAAAAAACTTACGAAACGGAATTATTTTTTTAATTGGAATTTGTTCAACACGACGTTTCTCATTTTGGTTTCAAAATCGTGTCGTCGTAGCAGAGAACTGATTTATTGCTATCGAAATTAATCATTGTGTCAGGGCCCACAGAGCACAAGAAAGAAATTACCAATCGAAGTTACACTTATAAGCATGTGGTGAATAACTATGGTGCCTAGGCTCGCAAGAAGTAACTATTTAAAACACTATGTAATTAAAACGTTTTTGTTTTCCTCCTCACATCTTCCCGATGGGCTGGCATCGTATATGTAGCATCAATATGTGTGTTTAAACTTTTTTTGCAAAATCACCCTAGTTGCATGAAGTATTCTGTTAAGTACAACGAAAGTAGTTTTAATGACTTTCATTATTTGCTTTAATTACTTTTAAAGTACGTAGGTATTTACAATACGACGCACCCAAACGTGCTAGTGATCGCCTCTCGATTCTTGCTGCTCGTTCTAAAAAATGACAACCACACTCGCACAGCTCATTTACAACCGCAGATGCAAAATCAAGCTAGAGCAGTTTGGTTTGTTTCTCAGTGCAAGTTACACTAAAAATAATAAAAAAAAATATATATAAACCAAAAAATAAATAATAAAAAGAATATATCATCTGAAATAGCATAAGCATTTCCTTAAACCTGCTTAGCCGCCATTTCGTTTATTGGGTTCTGGGTTGCAGATCAAATCGGATTACTAGCTACATACAAAGTTTGAGAATTGGCAACATCGCTTTTCTACCGATCGATGGGGGTCAGTTTGACAACGTCAAAATCGCTTGAAATGTCAACAAACGGCAATAGCAACAAATATGAGATAAATTGCGCCCTTTCTCTCCTCGTGCATATTAAGAACGCAGCGCTATGCATGCTATTCGTACACGCCCGCGAACGAACGGGCTTGGTGTGCTTCTGGTTCGATTCGCAACACTGTTACAAACAACATCATTATGTTGACTACAATACTATGACGTCATTTAAGCCCTCTTCAGATAAATGTAGCCACCTTTACCTTCTTGACGTAAACCCATCTGACAACATTGCCTCCGACGTATACTTTTTTTAATGGGTAATGACTGTCACCAATCAAACTTCCTTCACGGTTAAATAAAACAACCTGCAGAAAAGTTCTTTTAACTTACTTTTGAGTTGTGCGTCGCTTTCGCACTTATTAGTGTCGTCAAAAACAAAACGAGAGGTTCGACTCAGTCGAGATCTTCCGTGGGGGAAGTTACTTTTGAGTTGTTTGGGGTTAACTCAAAATTAGGTAAATTCAACTTAAATTTGAGTATAAAAAACCTATCAATGAGTTGTAATTTTTGCCGTAGTTAAATGGAAACTACCTTCAACACGGTTTACCTAATTTTAAGTTCCCCCACGATACCACGAGATTGAGTCAAAGGAACTCAATTTTAGGTAGTTTTTTGTTTCCGTGTTGATTTGTTCTAAGAGAAGACAATAGGTTTGTTCCAGTACATGGAAGTTACTCCCTGTTGCTCCGGAGCAAAAAATTCTTGCTCCTTTTCACTCCGGTTTGCCACCAGAAGAAGAAAAAAGAGAAGAAGATAGTACTGGAACGATTTTCTCCCTGTTTGCTCCGGAGTGCTTCCAGTTTCTCCTGGTACTGGAACAAACCTAATCGCGTAGCCAATTTGATCCAGTCCTAACCTCAATATTGAACCTAAGAGAAGAGAAGACAATCGCGTAGCCAATTTGATCCAGTCCTAACCTCAATATTGAACCAGCTTCTGATTGGTTGTTTTGCCAGTCAAGAGCGTTCATAATATTTTCAAACGGGATGAAAAACAGTGCTGCTGAATTTATTTTCGCCACTTTTCATGCACATGAATTTCTGCAAATTGAATAAATACCCTGAATGACGATATAACTACATGTAATGTTAAGAGAGACACGAATAAACATAAAATTCAATTTTTAGATGCAGCTAGTATTGTGAATTCTTGACAGAAGGTCGGTATTTGAGGTACAATTATTTTCAGCAATTGTGAAAAAAACATGCAAATGGAATCTGGCAACGATGGATGCTTGTTGTCTTTGGAATTGGGTTTTACATCAACCAACCTAACCCCAAAAAATGAACCGAATGAACTTCATTTGACAATTCTCGGTGGTTTGTTTACATGGGAGTTACGTGAGCTCGAATGTAACAGATGAGCACTCGTTGCATTCGCACTCACGCAACTGACAAAGTAAACAAACCACCGAGAATTGTCAAACATGAACTTCATTCATCATTAGTTCATTCGTGTCGTCATCTTGTAGAACTCAATTACGACAGGGCCTGGTAGATAAAATTAAGAAGAACAAGAAGCCTGTTGTCGTCTCTTCTCTTAGGTAAGAGGTTTTGTTCAAAGAGAATAGTGAAAGAGACGCAGAGTCAAAATCAGTCAAAACGGCAACACTCCCTTTACGATGATTTCAACACTAGAATTTGGCAACCGTTTCCAAAGGCAGCACTTTAAATGACTCCTATTGTTCTATTATGTACACCCCTCATGACTTGATCAGGCATCACTGCCTTAGCAGATGCATTAACACACTTCCGTTCAGTTTCAAGAAGTACGCGCCATAGTTAAGATCGCGAATAATAAAGCTCAAGTGAACTATATAATCGCGTATATCATTCACATTAAAACATGGTGTCAGAAGTTTCCGTGGACTTCTAAAGTGTTTTTTTTTCAACGTCATTTGGAATAATATCGTGAAAAACGTGTGATTAAAACCGGATTGAAAATCGGTTTAGTGAACCGCCATTTTGATTTTTTGTGTGCTGATTCGCTGTAGTGAAAATCCTCATGAAATGGATCCTAATCAATTTAAGATGTTTATGGAACATCAAACACAACTGATGTCTCAATTATTGCAAGGCATCCAATCATCCAACGCACGGTCTGTCGCACAAGCCGTGGCCCATGTTCCGGCTACGTCCCAGCAGCTACCGCAGGTGCCGCTGCCATCGCCACTCTTGTTGGAAGGCAACATGGAAGAAAACTTGGACTTCTTCGAAAAGAGCTGGGCCAACTACGTGAGAGCAACGAAAATGGAAACATGGCCTGACACCGATAATCAACAAAAAGTCAGTTTTCTGTTATCGGTGATCGGGGAGCAGGCCAGGAAAAAATTTTACAATTTCGAGCTAACGGAAGCTCAACGTGCAACCCCGGACGAAGCGTCGCGTGCCATTCGGGATAAAGTAATTCCAAAACGCAATGTCATTCTTGATCGACTGGAGTTTTTTACTGCAAATCAGCTCTCTCATGAGTCCGCCGACGACTTCGCGACTCGCCTGAAGACTCTGGCCCATATTGCTAAGCTAGGAGACCTGAAGGAAGAGCTCATCACTTACAAAATCGTCACTGCCAACAAATGGCCGCAGATTCGTTCCAAGATGTTGGCCATAACAGATATAACTCTCGACAAAGCTATCGATATGTGTCGAGCGGAAGAAATCACTACCAAACGCTGTCAAGAGCTTGCTATGCAGTCAACGGAAACTGAGGTAAAAAAAGTGAGCACAGGTAAATTTCAGTCAAGGTTAACCCGATGCAAATTCTGTGGCGACCAACACGAATTTACTAAGGGCACCTGCCCGGCCCTTGGTAAAAGGTGCAATCGTTGTAAAGGAAGAAATCACTTCGAAAAAGTCTGCAAGGCCAAACGCAAATCCTACAGAAAGAGCTCCAAACGTATAAAGGAGATTAAAGATGAAAGCAGCGAGTCGGAGGAATATACTTCTCACGATGATGCTTCATCAGAAGACAGCGAGGAGGAATTCGAGATCGGAAAAATTTTAGACGACTCTGACCGTGGCGGAAGTGTTTCTGCTGAGTTGGAATTGAAATTCAACAAAAAGTGGAACAAAATCATGTGCGAACTGGATACCGGTGCAAACACTAGCCTCGTAGGCCATAACTATCTAACGAAGCAGTTGAAGAAGGAAAATCCAGTACTATTGCCATCTAAGTTCCGGCTGCAAAGTTTTGGTGGCAATCCCATAAAGGTTCTAGGTCAAGTGAAAGTACCATGTCGTCGTAAAGGCCGTAGATTTGGTCTAGTGCTTCAGGTAGTAGAAGGTAATCACTGCCCTTTGTTGTCAGCGAAGGCTTCGAGAGTGCTAGGATTCATACGTTTTTGCAAAACGGTAACGTTCGGCGGACCTAATCCAGCATCGTCCTCCACGAAATTGCAAAACGTTTACCGTGTCAACGCGCAAAAAATCGTGGATAAGCACAAAGATTTGTTCACTGGATACGGTCGACTCGAAGGCGCAGTATCATTGGAGGTTGATCATTCAATTCGCCCGTTGATTCAACCACCGCGTCGAGTTCCAATAGCCTTACGCAGTAAGCTAAAACAAGAGCTGGAGAATCTAGAACGAGAAGGAATAATAACCAAGGAGACGACACACACGGACTGGGTAAGCAACATTCTCATTGTACAGCGTGCGGACCCATACAAGCATAACATTCGTATTTGCTTGGATCCAGTTCCCTTGAACAAAGCCCTGAAAAGACCCAATCTGCAGTTCGCTACGATTGATGAGATCCTTCCAGAACTAGGCAAGGCAAAAATATTTACAACCGTTGATGCCAAAAAGGGATTTTGGCATGTCATGTTGGACGAAAAAAGCAGCAAACTAACCACGTTCTGGACGCCTTTTGGACGATATCGCTGGTTGCGACTGCCCTTTGGCATAGCCCCTGCACCCGAGTTATTCCAAATGAAACTTCAAGAAGTCATCCAAGATTTGGAAGGAGTTGAATGCATCGCTGATGACATACTCGTTTATGGTACTGGGAATACAATAGATGAAGCTTTCGCCAATCATAATGACAGCCTCGAAAAACTTTTCTGCAGATTAGCAGAACACAACGTTAAGCTTAACCGAGACAAGCTGAAGCTATGCCAAACAGTCGGTTCCGACAGCATGAAGTAACAAGTTACTTTACGCTTGTTCGGACATGCCGTAGACTCAGGTGATTCGCATTTCTAATGCCAAAAGACCTTGACCACTACGGTAGCAGACAAAGGGTTAAGTCGCCGGTGAGCTCTAAGCTTGCATATATGATCCTTCCACGCTTTTCTAAACTTTCTCCTTTCAACACCTTGCTCTCCCTTGAGTACTATGGCTCTAAATATTGAAAAATATGCATCCGCTTTGATCAAATTATCGTTGGCAACCCAAAAGCAACGGTTAAAACCGATCACAAACCTTTGCTCAATATTTTCAACAAGCCATTATTATCCGCACCGCGAAGATTGCAACACATGCTGCTTAATCTCCAACGCTACAACCTATCAATCGAGTTTGTCACCGGGAAAGAAAATGTAGTAGCTGATGCCTTATCCCGAGCACCAGTCAACGATGAGCAGTCAACAGATAATTACAAAAAGTTGTGCATCTACAAATTGCTCAAGGAAATTGAAAAGGTGGAACTGAGCAATTTTTTAAGCATTTCGGATAGCCGCTTGAGTGAAATAATGGAGGAAACAGAAAAAGATCAGTCGATGCAACAAATAATTAAATATATACAAAGTGGTTGGCCAATTTCAGCTGACCGTGCTCCTGACAACGTTAAAGTGTATTTCAACTATCATGACGAACTATCAACCCAAAATGGCATCATCTTTCGTGGCGATCGAATACTAGTACCTCATATCATTCGTAACCCAACTTTGTACCGGGAAACAAGTGCTTTTTGTTCTCTCCGGTGTGGTTTAGTTTTTTCGGTGGTACGAAGGTGCTTGCTGTGGCAGAGGCTGCAGTAAAGCATTACTAATAAACAGTCCCGCGAGTGATAATTGTTACCTGCGATATCAGTTAAAGTAGTGCAGTGAAGTGCGTTATTAAACATTTTTCTTGCCTGAAAGACGGCTTTGTTTAGACGAGCTATATCAGCTCTACTGTGTGAAGGTCACGCGGGTGACGGATAAAAGAAACGAAGGATCAATTCACCTACCAGCTCGTCAGGAACCAACTGGTGAAGTTTTTCGTTTTTTACTTTTCTTATCGATTTTTTTCTTTTTATTGCTTTTGATTTTTTATTTTGATTTAAGTTAAACAGTGCGGTCGAGCGTGTTGCTCCCGCAACAAAATGGAACAAACAGAAGGATCACCCTCCGAAGAGGAATATTATGAAGAAGAACGTATATCTGATACTGAGACAGATAATGTTATGGTCGATCCACTTCCCCCACTTTCCCCCAATGTCTCACAGCCCCCCCGAGTCAAGGTTTACCAGGATGGATCCGCTGGTCCTTGGGTGGTATACTTTCGGCCCAAAAATAAACCGTTAAACAGCATAACTGTTGCACGGGAGCTGACAAAACGTTACTCGGCCGTAACCGAGATTAAAAAGGTTCAGTCAGATAAACTGCGCGTAGTCGTTACTGACTTGAAACAGGCCAATGATATCGTTAGCAATAGCCTCTTTACGCTGGAGTATCGCGTCTACATCCCTTCTCGTGATGTGGAGATCGACGGTGTGGTAAGTGATGCGGGTCTAACTGTCGATGATCTGATGAATGATGGGGCTGGCCGCTTTAAGGACCCTAACCTTCAATCAGTTAAGATTTTGGAGTGCAAGCAATTGCACTCAAAGTCCATCGAAGATGGTAATTACTATCCATCAGACTCGTTTCGCGTAACCTTCGCCGGATCTGCACTTCCGAGCTACGTTGAAGTGGGAGGAGCTCGTCTACCTGTACGCCTGTTTGTACCGCGGGTCATGAATTGTTCCAATTGCAAGCAGCTAGGTCACACGGCCACCTACTGTAGCAACAAGCAACGGTGCGGTAAATGTGGGGAACGCCATGCGGATGATACTTGCAGTAGGCCCGCTGAGAAGTGTGTTTACTGTGGGGAGAATCCGCATGCACTTTTGACATGCCCAACGTACAAACTTCGCGCGGATAAACTGAAGCGATCCGCCAAAGATCGCTCCAGACGCTCTTACGCAGAAATGCTTAAAAGAGCTGTTCCACTTATCTCCGAAAACCCATTCGCTCTCTTGCCAACTGACGATAACGCCTCTAACGACCCTTGCGAGGGGCATTCTTTGGCTCCGCTTGGAAACTCTAGGAAAAGACCTAATCAAAACTCACCTGAACTTCCTCGTAAGGGTCCTAGGTTGTCCCAAACAAGGGTACAAAATAAAAATAATTCATCAACTGGAAGTGCTGGTACAAATCCGAAGATAATACCTCCTGGTTTTGGGAAATTGAGATACAACCAGGAGTTCCCAGCACTCCCCGGGGCACCAAAAATCCCAAGTGCTCCAATTTTACAGTCAGAAACTCAACCTAAAACGGGATTCCTTAAATTTTCTGACATTGTGGACTGGATATTCACAGCTTTCAACATTACCGATCCTATGAAAAGCTTGCTGGTTGCTATTCTACCAACAGTAAGAACATTTTTAAAACAGTTGACTGAACAATGGCCCCTCCTTACAGCGATCGTATCCTTCGATGGCTAACTTATTAGACGGAATCAGGGATCTGATCACTGTTTTACAGTGGAACTGCAGAAGTATTATCCCCAAAATTGATTCATTAAAACACTTGCTAAATTACAATCATTGTGATGCATTTTCCCTATGTGAAACATGGCTAACTTCTAATATAAACCTCAACTTCCACGATTTTAACATTATCCGCTTGGATCGAGAAGACTCATATGGGGGGGTACTTTTAGGGATCAAAAAGTGCTACTCCTTCAATCGAATCAACCTCCCTTCGACGCCAGGCATTGAAGTTGTCGCTTGTCAAACAACAATCAAAGGCAAAGATCTTTGCATTGCTTCTATTTACATTCCTCCTCGGGCCATGATGGGATATCGAAGATTCTCCAACGTGATTGAACACCTTCCCTCGCCCCGCCTGCTTCTTGGAGACTTTAACTCTCACGGTACGGGGTGGGGCTGTCTATACGACGATAATCGATCTTCGACAATTCAAGACCTTTGTGACAACTTCAATATGACAATTCTGAACACAGGGGAAATGACACGAATTCCTAGACCACCTGCGCAAGCAAGTGCACTGGACATATCTTTATGCTCGACATCACTACGGTTAGATTGCAAGTGGAAGGTAATATCTGATCCCCACGGTAGTGACCACTTACCAATTGTAATTGCAATCACCACTGGTTCAAGACCATCGGCACCAATCAATGTTTCCTATGACCTCACACGAAACATTGATTGGAAGAGCTACGCTGCTGCGATATCCAAAACTATCGATTCAACACAGGTACTTCCCCCGGAGGAAGAATATAAGTTTTTGTTCAACTCGATTCTCGATAGCGCGATTCAAACTCAGACGAAACGAGTACCCGACGTGAACACCCAAAAACGTTCTCCCAACCCGTGGTGGGACAAAGAGTGCTCAGACGTGTACGCGGAGAAAGCTGCCGCGTATAAAACCTTCCGGAACGACGGGTTAGTTGCTAGTTATCGAGTGTACGCGATATTAGAAAAGCGAATGAAAAATTTAATGAAAGCTAAGAAACGCAGTTACTGGCGCCGGTTTGTCGACGGGTTAACAAGAGAAACATCGATGAGCACTCTTTGGGGCACGGCCCGACGTATGCGAAACCGAAACAGTACTAACGAGAGCGTGGAATATTCAAACCGTTGGATATTCGATTTCGCCAAGAAGGTTTGTCCGGATTCCGCCCCGGCACAGAAAATCTACCGCGCCGCGTCGCCTTACAATACCGCGAACGAAACACCGTTTACGATGGTGGAGTTCTCACTTGCTCTCTTATCATGTAACAATAAAGCCCCGGGGCCAGATAGAATTAAATTCAACTTATTGAAGAATCTGCCAGACTCTGCCAAAAGACGCTTGTTGAATTTATTTAATAGGTTTCTTGAGGGTAACATTGTCCCACATGACTGGAGACAGGTGAGGGTCATCGCCATCCAAAAACCAGGAAAACCAGCCTCCAACCACAATTCGTATCGTCCGATTGCAATGCTGTCCTGTATCCGGAAGTTGTTCGAGAAAATGATCCTGTTTCGGCTCGACAATTGGGTCGAAACAAATGGCTTACTGTCAGATACACAATTTGGCTTCCGCAAAGGCAAAGGGACGAACGATTGCCTTGCGTTGCTCTCAACAGAAATTCAAATGGCATATGCTAACAAAGAGCAGATGGCATCAGTATTCTTGGATATTAAGGGGGCTTTCGATTCAGTTTCGATCAACATACTTTATGAGAAGTTGCACCAGCATGGTCTTTCGCCAATTTTAAATAACTTTTTGCTAAACCTGTTGTCTGAAAAACAAATGCATTTCTCGCATGGCGATTTATCGACATCACGATTTAGCTACATGGGCCTTCCCCAGGGCTCATGTCTAAGCCCTCTCCTCTACAATTTTTACGTGAATGACATTGACGAATGTCTTGTCAATTCCTGCACGCTAAGGCAGCTTGCAGATGACGGTGTGGTCTCTATTACAGGTCCTAAAGCCGTCGACTTGCAAGGACCACTGCAAGATACCTTGGACAATTTGTCTGCATGGGCTCTCCAACTGGGTATCGAGTTCTCCACGGAGAAAACTGAGCTAGTCGTATTTTCTAGAAAGCGTGAACCAGCGCAACTACAGCTTCAATTAATGGATCAAACTATTGCTCAGGCTTCAACATTCAAATATCTCGGGGTATGGTTCGACTCTAAAGGTACCTGGGGATGTCACATTAGGTATCTGAAACAGAAGTGCCAACAAAGGATCAACTTTTTCCGTACAATAACTGGAACATGGTGGGGTGCCCATCCAGGAGACCTAATCAGGTTGTACCAAACAACGATATTATCAGTGTTGGAGTACGGATGTTTCTGCTTTCGCTCCGCTGCGAACATACACTTCATCAAACTGGAGCGAATCCAGTATCGTTGCTTGCGTATTGCCTTGGGTTGCATGCACTCGACCCATACGATGAGTCTCGAAGTGCTGGCGGGCGTTCTTCCGCTGAAAAATCGATTCTGGGACCTCTCATATCGATTGCTCATTCGATGCGATATTCTGAACCCATTGGTGATTGCAAATTGCGAAAGGCTTGTCGAGCTTAATTCTCAGACCCGATTCATGTCCTTGTACTTCGATTACATGGCACAGAACATCAATTCATCTACATATAACGTCAACCGTGCTCATCTCTTAGATACTTCTGATCCAACTGTATTTTTCGATACATCCATGAAGGAAGAGATTTGTGGAATTCCGGATCATATTCGCCCACAAGTGGTCCCAAATATTTTCTATAACAAATACCATCAAGTCGACTGCGCCAAAATGTTCTACACTGACGGATCAATTCTCGACGGGTCCACAGGCTTCGGTATCTTCAACGAAAATCTTGCTGCCTCATTCAAACTCAATGATCCTGCTTCAATTTACGTCGCAGAATTAGCTGCCATTCAGTATACTCTCGGGATCATTGACACCCTGCCCTCAGACCATTACTTCATCGTTTCGGATAGTCTCAGCTCCATTGAGGCCATCCGTGCGGCGAAGCCTGGAAAGCACTCACCGTATTTCCTGGGGAAAATACGGGAATATCTGAGTGCTTTATCTGAAAAATCTTACCAGATTACCTTGGTTTGGGTCCCGTCACATTGTTCTATTGCGGGCAATGAGAAGGCGGACTCTTTAGCCAAGGTGGGCGCATTAGAAGGCGACACTTACGAAAGACCAATTTGCTTCAACGAATTTTTCAGTATCTCTCGTCAGAGGACGCTCGATAGTTGGCAAACCTCATGGAGCAATGGGCATCTGGGACGGTGGCTACATTCCATTATCCCGAAGGTATCAACGAATGCTTGGTTTAAGGGGTTGGATGTGAACCGGGACTTTATTCGTACGATGTCAAGGATCATGTCCAACCATTACTCGTTTGACGCGCATCTCCGTCGTATAGGGCTTGCTGAAAATAATCATTGTGTTTGTGAGAACGGCTATCACGACATCGAGCATGTTGTTTGGCTGTGCTCAGAGTACTGTGTTGCCAGGTCCCAACTAATAGATTCCCTTCGGGCCCGAGGTAGATCACCCTATGTGCCAGTCCGGGACGTCCTGGCAAGCCGTGACCACCCCTATATTTTTCTTATCTATATCTTTTTGAAAACCATTGATGTCCAAGTTTAATACATTTTACCCTCTCTCATTCACAGTAGAATCGCACCAACCTATCCCTGTATCTACAATATGGCATTGCTTCACGAGTCTTCGGTGCACACTCTTCTTGATAACCGTCTATCCAGAACATCATGACATACCGCACATGCAGATGATATAGAGTGCCAATAATTATCCGAAATATCGACCCTCCCCTCGCCCCTGCGATTACAGGCTGGAAACTACAACACTACAACAAAGTGTGCATATCCGCCACAATGATCAATCAGCAAACGACGATGTCAATTACACAATATGTATCCCACTTCAATTAGTACCTCATAGTCTTCGCCGTAAACTTATTAATTGCTGTCACGTAAGTCATAATGGTATCGAAGCAACTTTGAAGCTGGCTCGAGCGAATCTGTTCTGGCCAGGCATGAGCTCGGAAATAAAAGACGTGGTAAAGAGTTGTAACGTTTGCGCAAAATTTGCCGCGTCGCAGCCAAATCCACCAATGCTAAGTCACAGCATCCCAATTCATCCTTTCCAGCTAGTTTCGATGGACGTTTTCTTCGCCGATTACGAGGGACGCAAGAGGAACTTCTTAGTCACTGTAGACCATTACTCAGACTTCTTCGAAATAAACATCTTGAAGGATCTTACTCCGCATTCTGTTATATCGGCATGTCAGCAAAATTTCGCCAGGCACGGTGCACCCCAACGAGTGTTAACGGACAACGCAACAAATTTCGTAAATCGGCACATGGTAAAGTTTGCTAAAGATTGGGACTTCGAACTTGTGACCTCAGCACCAAATCACCAGCAAGCAAACGGTAAATCAGAAGCTGCGGTAAAGATCGCTAAACGCTTGCTGTCGAAGGCCATCGAAACCGGAACTGATTTCTGGTACACTCTTTTGCATTGGAGGAACATTCCTAATAAAATTGGTTCCAGTCCTTCAGCTCGTTTATTTTCCCGATCTATTCGATGTGGGATTCCAAGTTCAGCTGCCCATTTATGTTCCAGAGTAGTGAAAAATGTTCCTGAAAGTATCGAAGAGAATAGGAGAAAAATAAAATACCAATACGATAAGAAAACGCGGAACCTACCTGAAATAAACACCGGTTCACCAGTGTTTGTGCAATTAACGCCAGAGACTTCGAAACTGTGGACTCCCGGAACAATTTCAAACCGGATTACCGACCGTAGCAATACAGTCAATGTCAACGGTAAGGAGTATCGCAGAAGCTTGGTTCACATTAAACCACGTACAGAACCATCCACGCCAACAGTCCATCTATCGCCAACCAATTCGGAACCGATTATCGAAAACTCTGAACCTGATAACAACTCTTCGTCTATCACTGGTAACTGTCAAGCTAAATTTTATGAAGCAGAAAAATCGTCGCCTGCTGAGTTTCCATCGTCACCGCCGTCAGTACCAGCACCTAGCATGCAACGTGGTATGCAACTTGCAGCGAAGCCCATTGGAAACGCACCCTGTATTAGGGCAGCCCGACCGAAACGAGAAATAAGAATTCCTGAGAGGTTTAAGGATTTTGATTTGAACTAACGTAACGATTATTTTTGTAAACGCTATCTTATTTTTTTTAAAGTGAAGGGGATGTTCTATTATGTACACTATAGACACTCATAGTAATAGACCAGCGAAGGTACTTTTATCGCGCCAAACGAACTGTCAAAATCCGGAGCCAAACCAGCATGACGTCATTCAATGCAAACAAGGAGAACAAGTATTGCGATTTTATTTAAAAAATTATATATTTTGTTATTCACAATAGGCTTCATTTTTCGTGTTCGTATTAGTATTTCACAATGTTATTTAGAAAGATATTTATTTTGTTCAAAATAACTACACAAAAAGTATTTTACTTATGCTCTTTTTCATCAAATTTGTGTTTCTGAAGAAATTGGTTTTTTTCTTTCTTTTCTCAATTTCTTGTTGCTCAGTATCAAACATATAACTCCTCTTTTGATTCATATATTGAGCCACTTGAAAAATTATTTTCATAAAAACAGATGATCGAATACAGTCGAGCACGTTCGAGCTTGCACATTTTTGGGTGATGCCAGTTTAACATGCTTGTTTTTCTAGTTGCCAGTTTTGCGGTTTTTACATCCGCGAGTCTATTACTATGAGTGTCTATAATGTACACCCCTCATGACTTGATCAGGCATCACTGCCTTAGCAGATGCATTAACACACTTCCGTTCAGTTTCAAGAAGTACGCGCCATAGTTAAGATCGCGAATAATAAAGCTCAAGTGAACTATATAATCGCGTATATCATTCACATTAAAACACCTATTATATTTTGAAAACAAACCTTTTGTCGATCGTTGGATTTGTTTATCAAACGATGTGCATTTTGAAACAAAGAGATGAAATAATTCTAAAGCTTGTTTTTACTCATACATAGACTCTAGAATGCACCTTACAATCACGATTGCACTAAATTCTGACGAAAATTCAAATTTCTTTTTTGATAGATTTACAATACTAATCTCCTCCAACTCAGGCATGAGTAATGTTTATTTACATTGCACGATTGGTCTGCTCAATAAGGTATTTTTGGCTTCACACTATTCGTCTCTTTCCCTATTCTCTTTGGTTTTGTTCATCATCTGTTGTCGCAGTTCTTACATTACCGTTTGTAGTGCACGCAGAAAAAAGATTTGTAGGTTCAATAAAATTATGCATTATATTCAATAAATTAAATTATTGGTCGGGAGACAATAAAATTATTTATTGAATTCAATAAAATTTATTTATTGCTTCAATAAAAAAAAAATTATCGTTCCGTTTTTCAATAATTATTTTATTGAAATTAAATGTAAATTATTGTTACTAAAAATGTATTTATTGAAAGCAAAAATTTGTTATTGTTCTAATAAAAAAATATTTTCGAACCAATAAGTTTGTTTGTTAAAGTGATAAACAATAAATGATTGGATTCAATAACACATATTTTTGGTTTGAATATGCCAAATTTTTCTGCGTGTGGTTTTTCTCTTGTGAAATAGATGAACTAGTTTGCTTTCTTCTAGTTAGATTTTCTTCTAATTTATATACTTGGTGTATATCATTTAGTATGCTCTTCTTTCCCGAGACATTCCTTGGGAATCCGCTGCTGTTTGGATAGCTCTAGGAACGGAAGATTTACACTAAAAGTTGTATTTAATTTTAAATGAAAGTACAAGATATTTGGAAAACACTATTTGAAAATACTGACCAGTAGAGGATACCACGGCCATGAATTAGTGTTAATGGACTCGTACTTGGAACCCAACAGTAGGGCCATGAAAACTACGTTTCCGGGGTTACAGGTTTTGCATCAATTACACGAAAACCGTTTGGTATCACCAGTAACAGTCTTCTTAGTTAAAAATCCCCTGAAGTAGGTACCTGAATCATTGAGGGGCAATCAGACTACGCTAGTGCGGATGAATCTATTGGTATGCACCATAATTTTTCCTTCAATCGTGCGCTCAATATTGTTAAATGGGATTCATGCTCATATTTGAGCAAACCATTTCGTCCGCAAATGACGAATGTCACCAATCAAATAGCAATGGGATTACAGGTCGGACTCGATTATCCGGGGATTTGAAAAAAATCTCACCCCGGATAGTCGAATCACCCGGATAATCGAATCAAACTTTTTTTTGCGTTGTTCGCTTTGCTTATAATTTAAGCTTCATTCGTGGAGAAATTGGAAATAAAATGACCACGGCAAATTTTCCTATTATGGTAAATGTACCTATTTTGGCCCTAGTCGAGTTTTCAGACTTTCAGGGTGTGATTTGCATTTTCAGTTGGTATTCATTTATTATTCATATTGGTAACGAGTTAACGATATGTATCAGTTGTTTATAGCTATTTGTACAAGAATTCTAAGATAAACTTTTTAATAAGGTGTGTCTTTTGCAATACAAGTCAAACTCGATTACCAAGGGCTTAGATTTTCCGAGGTAACTGATTCGATTACTCGAATACCAGAAAAAATAAAGTTAGTAAGTAAACTGGGGGTCGTCTGTTTCTTGGCTCCAGTTTAATTTACGTGGAGTGTCACATAGCACAGCTAACATGTCTAGTCATTCTAATTAGAAGAGTGCGTGTTGCGCACCCACAAAGAGATCCTTGTCCTTATAGCATCATTTAGTTGACCAATACTGGATTGTCAGGTAATAACTACGCGTGTAGTCTTCGCAAACTGTCCCACTCATACTTGTCACTAGCGAAGGACTACCAGGTTCCCGGGCGCCTCAGCAAGAAGTACTGCTGGCGCCTTACTTGACGTTGTGTAAACCAAAAGTTATAGTCATATAGAAACATGGTTGTTCATCAACCAGAAGGGCTCGAACGTGTTAAAGATTCTATCGGAATTCTGAGCAGAAATCACTTATTGAAGGAGATAATGGGAGAAGAGCTATATTGGTTGTGTCAAAGTCCATTGGAACTCAAAGCAGGATATTCATCAAAACATTACACTGGATTCCAATGATGATAGAACTATGATTCTATCAGTATCCGGAATAAAGCATAATCTTCAGCAGAATTCTACCTTGAGAAAGATTCCACTAGACATTTAAGAAGCTTTTCTCTAGAACCCTGCATCAAAATTTAGAGAAAAACCGTAGAAATACGGATAAATATTGAATCGAAGTTCTGAAATAGATTCCATTGGGATGCTAAGAAATCTTCTATCAGAATCTTGAAAAGCATCCCAAACAGAATCCTGAGAAGCATGTCATCATTATCCCAAGAGATAGCCAGAAACCGACCGAGCAATGTAGGTATAATGACGTTTTATGTGGCCGACAGTAACCAATGTATTACGAGAAAAATGTACTTTTAGTGTCAAATTAAAAAGTTGCATATTTGGCAATATTGACATTAAAAACTTTTCATTTTTTTTGGAATCCCTAAACAAATATTAAAAAAATATCTCGCTGATTAATTCTAGTGCAAACAGTACCAGAGATATAATCCGAAGAAAAACATTTTTTTAAACAATTTGTTGAAATTAACCGTTATGTGTCCAACAAAAAAACACCTATAACAGGCCAACGAGGGTACCAGGGTACCCACAAATTAAAATGCTCATAATTATGGCTTCCTTTAACCGATTTTGACACTTTTAGATGTTTTAGATTCAGGAACTCGTCCACTTCTGTAACATTGAACCCAATGAATGGATCTGGTTATTGGTAATCCGTATTTTCCGGAGTAATGTTCCAGTATTAGGGTATGATTTGTAAATTTAAATAATGTCCTAGCAAAATGAGTATCAAAACTCTTCAAATTGTCTCGGAGGTCTGTTATTTATTGTTGCGGGATCCTATGGTAGTTTAAAAAATGGAATTGAAATGGAATGGCCATTCACGGCCCTACGGGAGCCTGCTCCGGAATGTCTGTTTCGGGGTGAAATCACCAAATGGTTCCAATACCACGAGGTACAGCCTATTGATGCTATGTCAAGAATTTTGATACCCATATTGCTAGTATTCCATTGAAATTCACAAATAGTATCCAAGCACTGGAACATGCTTCCGGAAATCCGGATTCCCGGGAACCGGTTGGAATAACCCGAATCATTTTTACCAAGTCTAAAAGTGGATGAGTATCCTCTAATCCAAAACACCCAAAAACATCAAAATCGATTGGAAATTATCTTAGTTATTGGCATTTCAGTTTTGGGGGTACCCGGTATCTACGTCGGCCTGTGACATAGTAAAAAATTCAGCAGCCCTTCCTCACTCCCTTTTTACTATATCAAAAACATTATTATCCCAAAAGCTTGACTTAGTGAAGTTGTAAGATATAACAAAGTTTCAATTTCCAGCTACGGATAAAACATCGGAATTTCATTATTTGTAACCTCTAAAAAGGCATCCGGGTACCGCGTCGGACACATAACGGTTAAGAGTATTCCCATGGACTGAAGGGCTGTTTAAACGACACAACAATTTAGGTTATTATATTATCTCTGAATGAACAATTTCTTCAAAACTGGTTCCAATCCATGATGGTCGATTCCAAGTTTTGTTTTTTAGGTCACTTTGCGCGGAATAACCCATATATAAGCTATTTTTGAGGAAGGTTAAAATTTGAGAGGAAGTAACCCTAGACCCCCCAATTGCCCGAAAAAAAGTTCTATTGACTGCAATGATCGAATTAGCACTATAATAAGACATTATAGTTGAAATTTGATTTGTTTCAAAACACCCGGATAATCGAATCATTTTCCCCGGATAATCGAATCACGGATAATCGAATCCCCGGATAATCGAGTCCGACCTGTATATATGCGGACATCCCGTCTCGCTGAAAGCACTTCGTTTTGTGGACATCCCGTCACGCTCAAGCCGATTCTGTGGACATCCCGTCACACTCACGACTATCTAGCGGACATCCCGTCGTGCTTAAACCAATTTTGCGGACATCCCGTCACGCTCGAGGCAATTTTTCGGACATCTCGTCACGCTCACGATAATCTTGCGGACATCCTGTCACGCTCACAACAGTCTTGCGGACATTCTGTCACGCTCAAGCCAATTTTGTGGACATCCCATCACACTCACGACTATATAGCGGACATCCCGTCACGCTCAAACCAATTTTGCGGACATCCCGTCACGCTCACGGCAATCTTGCGGACATCCCGTCACGCTCGAGGCAATTTTGCGGACATCCCGTCACGCTAACAACAATCTTGCGGACATTCTGTCACGCTAAAGCCAATTTTGTGGACATCCCGTCACACTCACAACAATCTTGCGGACATTCTGTCACGCTCAAGCCAATTTTGTGGACATCCCATCACACTCACGACTATATAGCGGACATCCCGTCACGCTCAAACCAATTTTGCGGACATCCCGTCACGCTCACGGCAATCTTGCGGACATCCCGTCAAGCTCGAGGCAATTTTGCGGACATCACGTCACGCTAACAACAATCTTGCGGACATTCTGTCACGCTAAAGCCAATTTTGTGGACATCCCGTCACACTCACGACTATCTAGCGGACATTTCGTAACGCGCAAGCCGATTCTGCGGACATCCCGTTGCACAGAATAACATTTTTTAAGCTCGTCTCCCTAAAAACACTTCATTTTGCGAAAAATCTTGCAGGCATCCCGTCGCGCAGAATATTTCTTTTTATTAATATTAATACTAAAACAACTACTTCGCCACATAACAGTTTTAGCCTTCGCCTTGAAAGGTAGTGTTTGCTGATTGGTTGTAGCAACCAAGGCTGTGCAAGCCGTGAATAGGCTAGAAGTTTGTGTACCATGTCAATATTTGATGCCGTGTTGGTGCGGAGACAGGCAGGATTGTTGGCTGCGAGAGCGGTCGTTTGGTGGTGGTACCACGCGATAAGCGAGTGTTGGTGCGAAGGCAACGAAGTCTCGGGTAAGCGGCGCCCCACCTTGGTGGTAGTAGTGGTTGCGCTGCATACAACCGGCGCTTGCGACGGAGTGAGACAGAGCTGCATCTGGTTGGTGAAGCGGCTCGCTTCATCATCATTCATTCATCCGTAATAGTGCAGATACGGGATTTTGAGTATTTGTGTACCTAGCCACGCTGCGTAGCAGGGGAATACCTCTGGACCCACAGGTAAGCGGCGGCCCCACCTTGGTGGTGGTAGTGGTAACGCTGCATACAGTCGGCGCTAAGTGAGACAGAGCTGCATCTTGTTGGTGAAGCGTCTCGCTTCATCATCACTTATTCATCTGTGCTAGTGCAGAAACGGGCTTTTGTGTATTTGTGTACCTAGCCACGCTGCATAGTAAGGAAATACCCCTGGACCCACAGGTAAACAGCGGCTCCATCTTGGTAGTGGTGGTTGCGCTGTGTTCAACCCGAGCGTGACAGAGGGAGACAGCGAGAATCTGCAACTCTTCGAAGGACAGGGAGATTTTAATATAATTTTGCTAGTGTTAGTATTTAATTTACTTACTGTGTATGGTAGGCGAGATGGAGGATAGTGAGATGGAATCCTCCATTTCACAAGAGCAAAATTCTTCTGATCCCCCTCCCTCAACTCCCCTTAGAATAAAATTATACCCCCAAGGGTCTTCTGGACCTTGGCAGGTTTTCTTCAGGCGGAAAGGAAAGCCATTAAACCTTGTGCAAATTGCACGGGATCTGACTTCACGATTTTCTGCTGTAACAGAGATCGTGAAAGTAAATAAAGATAAACTTCGAGTTAGCATTGATAACATTAGACAAGCTAACGAGATAGTAGCCTGCGAACTCTTCACGCGTGAATATAAAGTTTATATACTTTCGCGCGATATAGAATGCGATGGAGTCATCTCCGAACCCAGCCTCACTTCCGAGGATATACTTGAGCATGGTGTTGGTTGTTTCAAGAACACCCTGCTTAATAAAGTAAAAATACTCGATGTTAAGCAATTGTACTCAGTATCAATTGAAGAAGAGAAAAAAGTTTACCGACCATCCTATTCATTTCGTGTAACTTTCGCTGGGTCTGCTTTGCCTAGCCATGTTCTCATTAATAAAATTCGTCTCCCCGTTCGCCTTTTCATCCCTCGTGTGATGAATTGCCTCAATTGTAAACAGCTTGGCCACACAGCCACTTACTGTTCCAATAAGGTACGGTGAGGCAAATGTGGGGGGCCTCATCAAGAGGATACATGCAATAAAAACTTAGAAAAATGTTTACATTGCGGAGAAACTTCACACGAGCTCCTTGCATGTCCCATATATAAATTGCGGGAGGAGAAAATTAAACGATCCTTGAAGGAGAGATCTAAGCGCTCTTATGCAGAAATACTGAAAAATGCTACTCCTGAACCCACGGTCCCAGAAAACAGATACGCTATTCTATTGCCGAAAGAGTCTGACTCTGACGAAGCGTCCGAAGGTACATCATTTGTTTTACCTAGAGGATCCAGGAAAAGAAAACAATCCTCTTTTCCCAAACTGCCAAGCAAGGGCCTTAAAATTTCTCCTCCAACAAATAAATTGCGGCCAAAGCTAATGAATTCCGATGCAATACCGAAGCCAGTCCCTCCCGGTTTTGGTAATGTACAATCCAAACAGAACACAATTACTGGAAATAATAAAACTTCAACTTCCTCCGAGCCTCAACCGGGGATAGGTTTATTGAAATTTTCTGAAATTGTTGATTGGATTTTCAAAGCATTCAATATTTCTGAACCACTAAAAAGTATACTTTCAGCGTTCCTCCCAACAATTAGAACATTTTTAGAGCAGCTGATTGCTCAATGGCCCATCCTTGCAGCGATTGTATCTTTCAATGGGTAATTCACCTTCTCCAATGAAAGATTCCATCACTGTTTTACAGTGGAATTGCAGAAGTATCATACCTAAAATTGACTCCTTAAAAATTTTGCTGCATAATTTGAAATGCGATGCTTTTGCTTTATGTGAAACATGGCTTACCTCAAACATTAATTTCAACTTGAATGATTTCAACATTATTCGCCTAGACCGAGACACCCCATATGGAGGAGTGCTTCTAGGAATTAAAAAGTGCTATCTTTTCTATAGAATTAACATCCCCTTGTTTGCGGGCATTGAGGCTGTAGCTGTCCAAACGAATATTAAAGGCAAAGACATGTCTAACGCTTCTATATATATACCTCCCAAAGCTCAAATTGGACAACGTCAGATTTTTGAGGTAGTGGAATCCATGGCTGCTCCGCGGCTGATACTGGGAGACTTCAACTCGCACGGAGTATTGTGGGGTTCCCTCTTCAATGATAATCGATCCTCTTTGATATACAATGTTTGTGACGAGCTCAATATGACAGTTTTAAATACAGGCGAAGCTACGCGCATTCCCAGACCACCCGCACGACCAAGTGCATTAGATCTATCTCTATGCTCGACATCACTTCGGTTAGATTGCACGTGGAAGGTTGTACCTGATCCTCACGGTAGCGATCATTTGCCAGTCGTTATTTCAATTAACAGTGAATTAGGCCTCACGAATTCAATCAATGTCCCTTATGACTTGACACGAAATATTGATTGGAAAAAATACCAATCTTTAATTTCCACTTCTCTTGTTTCGACGGAAGAGCTACCACCTACCGAAGAATATGAATTTCTAGCGGGTTTGATTATTGAAGCAGCAGAACAAACCCAAACGAAATGCAATCCTGGCATGATAATGAACAGCCGGCCTCCTAATCCCTGGTGGGACAAAGAGTGCTCGGATGCATATGAAGCTAAACAAGTTGCTTACAAAGAAATTATGAAACGGAAAGGGTGTACACGTGCAAAACTTTGAAAATTATTCGATTTTACAAAACAAATTTGACAGTCTCCGTCGTGCCAAAAAGTCTAGTTATTGGAGACGTTTCGTTGATGGCTTGTCAAGAGAAACATCAATGAGTACTCTTTGGAACACAGCCAGAAGAATGAGGAATCGAAACGTAACTAATGAAAGCGAAGATTTTTCGAATCGCTGGATATTTAATTTTGCCAAGAAAGTTTGTCCAGATTCTGCTCCTGCGCAGACAATCATTCGCGATGCTCCCACAAGTAACGATTCCATAGATTCGCCTTTGACAATGATGGAATTTTCAATTGCACTCCTCTCATGCAACAATAATGCTCCGGGTCCAGACAGAATTAAATTCAACTTGGTGAAGAATCTGCCTGACCTAGCAAAAAGACGCTTGTTGAATTTATTCAATAAGCTTCTTGAGCAGAACATAGTCCCGCACGACTGGAGACAAGTGAGCGTTATCGCCATTCCGAAACCGGGAAAACCAGCCTCCGACCATAACTCGTATCGACCGATTGCAATGCTATTCTGCATTAGGAAATTGTTGGAAAAAATTATCCTACGACGTCTCGACAATTGGGTTGAGGCGAACGGCTTGCTATCAGATACCCAGTTTGGTTTTCGGAGGGGAAAGGGAACGAATGATTGTCTGGCGCTACTTTCGTCAGAAATCCAACTAGCTTACGCAAAAAAAGAACAAATGGCGTCTGTGTTCTTAGACATAAAAGGAGCATTCGACTCTGTTTCCATTGATGTTCTCTCAGAGAAACTACATCAATGTGGTCTTTCACCAATATTAAATAATTATTTATACAACTTATTGTCAGAAAAGCACATGCATTTTTCATATGGCGATTTGGCAACATTCAGAATAAGTTACATGGGCCTCCCACAAGGTTCTTGTTCAAGCCCCCTTCTCTACAATTTTTACGTGAATGACATTGATAATTGTATTGTCAGCCCATGCACTCTAAGGCAACTTGCAGATGATGGCGTGGTTTCTGTTACAGGACCAAAAGCCATAAATTTACAACAACCACTGCAAGATAGTTTGGATAATTTATCAAGTTGGGCTTTGAAGTTAGGCATCGATTTCTCTACGGAGAAAACAGAGTTGGTTGTTTTTTCAAGGAAGCGTGATCCAGCTCAGTTTCAGCTTCAGTTGGTTGGTAGAACGATAGCCCAAGTCATGACCTTTAAATATCTCGGAATTTGGTTCGATTCTAAAGGTACATGGGGAGGCCACATTAGGTATCTGATAAAGAAGTGCCAACAAAGGATAAATTTTCTCCGAATAATAACCGGATCTTGGTGGGGTGCTCATCCAAGTGACGTGATAAGATTGTATCAAACAACGATACTTTCAGTAATGGAATATGGGTGCTTCTGTTTCCGTTCAGCTGCAAACACTCACATTATTAAATTGGAACGAATACAGTATCGTTGTTTACGAATCGCCTTAGGTTCCATGCAATCGACACATACGATGAGTTTTGAAGTTCTAGCGGGAGTTCTTCCCTTAAAAGATCGATTCTGGGATCTCTCCTCTCGTTTACTTATACGATGTGAGGTTATGAATCCACTTGTAATTGAAAATTTCGAAAGACTTGTCGAGCTTCAATCCCAAACCAGATTCATGACAGTGTACTTCAATCCATGTCACAAGAAATAACGCCTTCTAGTTATGTTCTGACATGTGTTAATATACTAGATACTCCCGATTCCACTTTATTTTTCGACACGTCCATGCAAGAGGAAATTCGTGGAATCCCGGATCACCAGCGCTCTCTGGAGATCCCTCAAATATTCATAAGTAAATACCAACACATTGACTGCCATAAAATGTTCTACACTGATGGGTCACGAATCAATGAGGCCACTGGCTTCGGTATTTTCAACAATAACACCTCGATCTCTTTCAAGCTTGCAGAACCTGCCTCCGTTTATACAGCCGAACTAGCAGCAGTTCACTATAGTCTGGAAATCATTGATACTTTACTTCCGAGCCATTATTTCATCCTCACAGATAGCCTCAGCACAATTAAGGCACTACGCTCATTAAAGCTTGATAATCACGCTCCGTTCTTTTTGAAGAAGATACGAGAATACTTAACTAAATTAACAAATAAATCTTATCAAATTACCTTAGTGTGGATTCCCGCTCATTGCTCCATACCGGGTAATGAGAGAGCGGATAATTTAGCCAAAATAGGGGCGCTGGACGGTGACATCTATGAAAGACCTATTGCCTTCAATGAATTTTATAGCGCTTCTCGTCAGAGGACGCTTACTAGTTGGCAAACATCATGGGATAATGGAGATCTGGGACGGTGGTTGCACTCAATTATCCCTAAAGTATCAACGAAGGCATGGTTCAAAGGGTTGGATGTAAGTCGAAACTTCATTCGTGTGATGTCTAGACTCATGTCCAACCATTATACGTTGAATGCGCATCTCCGCCGTATTGGGATCGCAGAAGATAATCAATGTGCTTGCGGAGAGGGTTACGAAGACATTGAACATGTTGTTTGGTCTTGCACTGAATATCGTGAAGCCAGATCCCAATTAATAGACTCCTTACGAGCCAGAAGAAAACCACCCTATGTACCTGTTCGTGATGTCCTCGCTTTACGAGATCTTACATACATGAGCCATATTTATCATTTCCTGAAAACAATAAATATTCAAATATAATTATCCCACAATGTTTCTAGTTTTTTTCCCCTTGCTACCCACAAACAATTTAGATTTCTTCGCAGTTAGTTAAGTTAGATAAAACGATATAAATAAAGAAAAAAATAAACAAAGATTACAGAAAAACTATCAATAGGTTTACAATGAAATTCAAGAAAATAGAGTATAATTAAAAACATTCAAAATGATGATTATCCTCAGTGATAGCATTAGAAAGTGATTTTTTGCCTTTCTCATATAGAAAGGTTATGCAATCACTCTGAAAAACGTCAACCTAATCCCGGCCCGGAGGGCCGAGTGTCATATCCCATTCGACTCAGTTCGTCGAGATCGGAAAAAGTCTGTATGTGTGTGTGTATGTATGTATGTGTGTGTATGTGTGTGTGTGTGTGTGTGTGTGTGTATGTATGTATGTGCGTATGTGTCAAATAATTTCACTCATTTTTCTCAGAGATGGCTGGACCGATTGGCCCAAACTTAGTCTCAAATGAAAGGTGCAACCTTCCCATCGGCTGCTATTGAATTTTGGATCGATCGGAATTCTGGTTCCGGAATTACGGGTTTCAGAGTGCGGTCACACAGAAATTTCTCATATAAACTATAGGAAAAATTAAAAATAGAATTTTTATTTTTGATGCTAAATGTGTTCAAGGTGCATGAAACGTCGAGATTTGATGCAAACTCGAAAAAAAATTTGACTACGATTCACTTTTTTGGATTTTGGCACATTTTTGCCTTTCTCATACAGAAAGGTTATGCAATCACTCTGAAAAACGTCAACCTAATCCCGGCCCGGAGGGCCGAGTGTCATATCCCATTCGACTCAGTTCGTCGAGATCGGAAAAAGTCTGTATGTGTGTGTGTATGTATGTATGTGTGTGTATGTGTGTGTGTATGTGCATATGTGTGAAACAATTTCACTCATTTTTCTCAGAGATGGCTGGACCGATTTGCCCAAACTTAGTCTCAAATGAAAGGTGCAACCTTCCCATCGGCTGCTATTGAATTTTGGAGCGATCGGAATTCTGGTTCCGGAATTACGGGTTTCAGAGTGCGGTCACACAGTAATTTTTCATATAAACTATAGGAAAAATTAAAAATAGAATTTTTATTTTTGATGCTAAATATGTTCAAGGTGCATGAAACGTCGAGATTTGTTGCAAAATCGAAAAAAAAATTTGACTACGATTCACTTTTTTGGATTTTGGCACATTTTTGCCTTTCTCATATAGAAAGGTTATGCAATCACTCTGAAAAACGGCAATTTAATCCCGGCCCGGAGGGCCGAGTGTCATATCCCATTCGACTCAGTTCGTCGAGATCGGAAAAAGTCTGTATGTGTGTGTGTATGTATGTATGTGTGTGTATGTGTGTGTGTGTATGTATGTGCGTATGTGTCAAATAATGTCACTCATTTTTCTCAGAGATGGCTGGACCGATTTGCCCAAACTTAGTCTCAAATGAAAGGTGCAACCTTCCCATCGGCTGCTGTTACTTCTGGCAACACGGTCCACCAATGGCAAGTACATCTGCCACGAAAAATGCTATGACTCCAATACCAACATCATTGTAATGATTGATCTAAATAAAGTTAGTTGTAACCTTGACTGTTCTCAGACCAGACGCGAATTTCATTTTCTACCTGTTACAGTCCATTCTCTTCTGAACAGCACATTTTGGTCCTTCTTGAGTCGGATTGTGCCTGTTTCGGAAATTAGAATGATTTATTGTTCGGATAAGTGGAAATTCTAGTGAATTATTGTGGTTGAATCCCTGAAAAAAGCATATCGATTGCTGCATTTGCAAGTACGAAAGCGGTCGTAAAAGGTACGCCATTACATGAAAACGAAAAACGATCGGTGAAAAAGATCCGAAAACGACGCCATGTTGAAATCGAATTAAACTCGGCGTGCTTGAGAGAAAGGAGCCGATTGCTACCTTTGTACAGTGTTTTATTCGAGAGTGAGAGAAGACGCCCTCGAAGGGCTGATTTCGGAAAGAAGACGTGGTTGTACCAGCGTATTGATGACGCCACCGATAGTGGCTGATTTCGGAAATACCTGACTGATTTTGGATTTATGTTGATTGATTGTTGAGTGCGCACTGTTACGTATCGGTTTCGTAACGTTCTTATTGTGGTGGTGGGGCCACACTGTACTCACCAGCTATTAGGGTCGTTTCACTATTGTCTCCTGGAGAAATTCACACTGGGCGGACTTTTCTTCCCACACTATGGTCACTGAGCGAATCGTAAATAATTTTCGGCGGAAACAAGTACCTAAAGGAATGCACTGTAAACAAAATGGACGACACAACTTGTATATATAGACCATACACTAGTTTTATTACTACTAATTGGAAGAAAATTATTCATTTAACACTTTTTTGTACATACGCTTTATTTTCTCCTAAACCTTCTTCTTGGTACAACGTTGCGGCCGTGATGACGGTGGTCGACATGCAGCAGACTGAGCAGACTGGATGTGGGGCGGGCTCCGATGGTTATGTAGACACAAAAACGCAGTTTGCGTCGAGCGATGGTGACGAGGGAATCCGGATGCTGCAGCAACTCGGCCTATTTGTATCGGAGGCCTGCGTTTCACTTTTGGACCCGGAGAGTGGTACTGCGCGCACTTTTCACACACGAGTGTCTCACTATCAATCGAGCGGGATTTTTAACGTTTTTCGGTCGAGTGGACCCTACCCTACCGGTACTTGGGTAAAGGCGTCCACAATGGCGTTTTTGGCTTGCCAATCACTGACCGTTTTTGGTGCACTCGCGTCGGACGTCGTTAATTTACAAAAAAAACCGGTAGCCACACTTATCCCGCTCGAGCAACCGAACAGAACCAAGCGATCGTGTGGATGTTCTGAACGGTCAACAAGATCCTACGGATCGACACATAAACTTTTCAACTACGGAAACGCGCGGTCACATTGGGTGTATGACTCGCTGCTGCTGGTCGTCACTTCTCCGGGTCAATTTTCTATTAGAGACCGCATTCTGTTTTGGCGGTGGATTTTATCATTGCCCTGTCCACTTTCCAACACATACCCTCCGCGCCTCGCACCCTGTCACCCCGCATTTGATGACGATGATGATACGGTGACAGAACGATGACGGTTGACATTTACAAAATTTTTATCGTTTTGGTTGGTGTCACAAAATATGCTACAATGTATTGACATGCTAAACGTGCGGTACTTGTTTCCTTGATTTTTTTTATAATGAACAATTATAACGAATATAATAACAAAATGAATAATAAATAAACAAGCAAAAAAAATAACAAATATAAATAGATAAATAAATAAATAAATAAATAAATAAATAAATAAATAAATAAGCACATAAATATATAAATAAATAAATAAATAAGTAAATAAATCTCTGAACAAATAAATAACGAAACCTACATTTGACACCAACCTGGGCTATTAAGCAGAACTTAAACGCAACTCAAACATGCAAGCACGGAGTAGTAACGGTTTGACGTTTAAATTCTACTTAGATATTTACGAACAATAATTTTAAAGTATAAACAAAGAACAGGCGTCGTCAAATACACGAGATAGACCGTACACTGTTATTTATTTATACGACAAAAAAAAAAATAACAATATTTACAAATATATACAAGCTGGGCTCAGTGACCAAAGCGACGATATTGTGACCTAAAAAATCACAGGTCACAATTTTCCCCGACTCGGGTAAAAAAAAACCCAAATGGTTTTTTTTCTCGAATGAATGCCGACTTCAAACGCGACTACTTCTTCCCGAGTGCCAGTTTTAATTCCGTGGAATGATTTTTCCAAAGGCCAGAGGAATCTGTCCCACGAAATTACTTGACTCTGAGGAAGTGAGCCTGTCCGTTTTTAGTCTCGCGCACTCACCGATGCATCTGTCACAATCAGGAACGATTCAATCCATTCATCAATCCCAAAACAGCTGTGAAAGTTTCACTGTCGAAATTGCCTATAATGCGTCAGAATAAAAGCCGTTGCTGCATTGGCTGAGTAGAATTATTGATCGGATACGCATCAAATTGCGGAAAATTACCAGAAAGAAATCAGACGGAATTTGACATTTCTTTTTGCTACCATTACCGTCACAAGGGCTATCCTTGGACGAAACATCTAACACTACCGCTTACATACCGCACACACTCACTCAGAATTCAATTTGCTAGCCTTTCATTCCTCTTCATTTACACTCACATTCATACCATAAATAACACTAAACACTAACTTTTAATTATGCTAGGGGCCCCTAAATTTAAATTTGTGCTTTACCGGACTCTTTTTCAAGAGTCGGAAAGACTATTACTTTTGTGAAATGGTTAACTCATTGCGAACTTCTTTTACTCTCTCGACATGCGAGAGAAAACTAGATGAAGTTACGCAGAATCAACCCATTCACGCTTAGAGTGTAAAGTCGACTTAAAACTGGCGGCGGGCAAACGTAACCCCGTCGTAACCCAGCACAACCCTGTCGTCAGGTTGTCTATTATCCGATCTGTCACAGCTACTCATACTCAGCTGACTAATGCTGATTGTTTATGTAGTGATGAAAAAAAAGGATGATTCGTGATGTGGGTAAGTATTTTTGTTGCTAATTATGTTTTTTTTTGTTTTATTTTAGATATAACGTCGAAGTTTGCACCGTTTTTTTGAGATCGGTGGAGGATTCAGGAGGACGGAGAGTTGGCTGACACTGTGCTGTGCAGCTGTGGGTGTTTTTTGTGTGTTTATTTTATTTGTTTTTGTTTTGTAAATAAAGTGTAATCGATGGTGCTTTTTTTTATAATTCATTCCGCGGTGGAGCGGAGAACTAGCTAACCGGGTTTCAAATGCACAGCTGGCCAAATACCCAAACTTTTGCCGTTCAAATCCTCCAGCTCATAGGAAGACGATCCGATTTTCGCCTTGACACGACATGGAAGGAATTGTTGGCCGTATTTGGCATTATAGTTCTGTGCTGCACTAGACGGTTTCATGTTTCTGCGGTATATCAGCTGTCCCTCTACGAAAGCTTGTGCAAACTTGCGGTGCCGTAAATTATAGCGCTGTTGGGAAGCGTTGTGAGCTTTCGCCAGATTTTTGCGGACAAGGTCGTAGATTCGCTCAAACATTTTCGATCGTCGTTCTTCCATCTCTTCCGAAGTCAGCTTTACATCGAGACGGGTGAGTAAATGATCGGTACCAACTTCAGAGTACTCGTGACCGTGATTAATGAAGTATGGTGTGAATCCAGTCGACGAGTGAACACTGGTATTCAAAACCATCTCGATCTCCGACACACGAGTGTCCCAAAGGCGTTGGTCCTCCCTCACGTATGTCCTGATAGCAGCATTGATAGTTCGGTTGACTCTTTCGACCGGGTTTGCCTGTGAGTGATATCGTGAGTTGAGCCAGTGGGCAACTTTGAAACGATCCAACAGCTCCTTGAACTCTTTGGAAATGAAACTGCTTCCGTTGTCAGTGATTATCACTTCAGGAACCGAGTTTCTCAGGAACCATTGGTCTTTCAAAATCGCACACATGGGGGCACTACTGACATTCCTCACAGGCTGAACCATTACCCATTTCGAAAAGTAGTCACAAACTACCAAAATGTGCTGACTACCGCGACGAGTGCGGGGGAGAGGGCCAATGAAATCCGCTGATACGATCTGCCAAGGGCGGGTGGCAATTTTCATGTTTCCCATGGCAGGTGCAACAGGGACGGAAGAAGCTTTGACTTCCTTGCACATTCCACACTGTTGAACGTACCGCCGTATTTCAACTGCCATCTTAGGCCAGTAGAATCTTTGACGGATCCGTGCAAGGGTTTTGTCGTAGCCTGGATGAAAGCAATCGTCGTGGTACTGTCGAAGAATATTTGGAACTTCGGTGGGCGGGGGAATCATTTTCCACTCGAAGCGAGTATCACAGGGATTATCGTTCACGGTGATAAACTTAAAGAGTTTACCATCGTCGATCTTGAAATCTACAAAATCATCGGGCCGGCGGGCCACTTTGTCGGACATTGACGCGTACCACGACGATTCTTGAACAGCTGCGATGCTTCGCGAGAGGGCGTCCGGAACCACGTTCTCCTTGCCCTTGCGATGCTTGACGGTCATATCGAATTGCTGCAGATTCAACGCCCATCGGCTGCATCGTGACCCGACCTTCCATTTTGTACTGAGTATATGGGTCAGAGCGGAAGAATCGGTTATTAGGGTGAAATGGTAACCCTCAATATACCCACGGAATGCATCGATGGCGAGAATGGCTGCAAGCGCTTCCTTTTCTGCGGCATGGTAGTTCTTCTGGGGCGTTGTCAGTTTATGGGAGTAGAATGAAATGACCCGTTCTACCCCATCCTGTTCTTGTGTGAGAACCCCAGCTACCGCCACGTTACTAGCATCCGTTTGGATACAGAACTCCTTGCTGAAATCAGGACTGCCCAAGACTGGTGAAGATATCAGCCGCTCTTTGATTTCGCAAAATGCCTGTTCGGCGTCATCGTTCCAGCGGATGGTTTTCGTTTTGCTTTGCAGAAGGTTTGTGAGTGCAGCGGTCACCCCGCTAAAGTCTAAGATGAAGCGCCGATAGTAATTCGCCATTCCTAGGAATCTCCTTAGTTTTGTTACGGTATTGGGCCGTTCGTATTCGACAATAGGACGAACTTTTTCCGGGTTGGCTTGAAGACCGTCTGTATTAAGGAGATATCCCAGGAAGGGAATCTCAGACACTCCAAACTTAGACTTTTCGAGGTTTATGCTTAGGTTTGCTTCCCTTAAGCGACGTGCAATCTCCACTAGAAGGCGTTCATGGTGTTCGAATGTCTCCGTCACCACAACAATGTCGTCGAGATAGACGAAGACGTACGGTTCAAGCATCCCGTGGCCCAGGACATTGTCCATCAGTCGTGCTAACGTAGCAGGACTGTTGATCAACCCAAAAGGCATCCGTGTGTACTGGAATAGCCCTTTGCCCTGTACACAAAAGGCCGTGTACTTCCGCGATTCTTGGTCCAATGGAACCTGGAGAAATGCTTCAGACAGGTCTATCGTGGACAGGTATTTAGCCTTGGGAAGTTGACCTAAAATTCGACCGGGATGAGGCAACGGATAAGCATCCCGAACAGTCCGCTCGTTAATCTTGCGCGCGTCCAAACAAAGCCGAACTTTGTTGGGCTTGATGACGGGCACACAGTTAAGCGACCAATTCGAGTTGCTCCGTTCCAAAATCCCTAAACCCAACAGTCGTTGCAGCTCGACGGCTACCAGATCCTGCGTCTTCGGAGACATCACGTATGGAAACTGGCGGACTGGCGGTTTATTTTTCCATTCCTCTCCCAACACGATGCGATGCTGAGCTCGGTTGGTCAGGGTCAATTTCCCTTCTTGAGCAGGAAGGAAAAGTTTTTTTATGTTTTCAATAACCATGATTTCATCGTCGGTGAGAATGTTATCAGAACTAGGGTGTTTGGTGATAGATACCGATGCAGTGGACTCAATTCCTCCACAATTTTGCATTGCGGGCTGAATTTTGAATTTCCTCCAAAAGTCCATTCCGCAGATGCAATCTATGGACAGATTTGCAACTACCAAAGTAGGAACTATTTTTACACATCCTTGGAAGGCAAATGGAAGATGAGCCTGACCTTTAATTTGCAGTTCGTCTCCACTTGCAGACCGTAGAATCACGTTTTTGGAAGGGCGATGCAACTTTTTGAATTTTAATTTAGAGAAAAGAGATTCGCTGATAAGCGTGTGATTGCTACCGCTGTCCAAGAGAGCCCGTACCGGGTAACCGTAAATCTTTACGTGTGCGTACGGTCGGTTATCGTGGGGGACAGGGTAGGTAATTTGAAGAATTTCCGTAGACTCTGGGTAAATATCTCTGGTGGCCTGCACCCAGTAAGGGGGAGGCGTACGTTGAAGAAAACGGTCTTGACTTACGCGTTGGGTGTCTGCGAACGACGATTTTGGTTCGCGTTTGGTCCGTTTTTTAAACAAAACGGGCAATAGTTAGTCGGAAAACCGCGAAGACCGCACGTACTGCAAAATATGCCCCGAGGCTGTCTACACATCGCTACGTGATGACCAATCCTCCCGCAATTGTAGCAGGTATTGGCCGGTGGGGGAATGTGCGTGTTTATCAATTCTTCCAACGTGAACTGTGGACGAGAATTGAACCCAGATGGCACCGCGACCGGGTCTGGTCGGGCGGTATTTTGAGACGAATTTTGACTCGTTTGGGTGTTCGGTAAGGATTGGTTGTTTTTGTTGAAAAGTTGATTGGGATGAGACGAATTAGTGGATGTGTGTGAATTGTTTCTATTTTGGTTGACCTGAGACACTGCTGCGGTTTGATCTATCACCTGTTGAGTCTGGGATTGGTTCTTATTTTTTTTCTTCGAATTGTTTTCAGAGCTTTCGACCACTTGGACATTCCTGTCCGTCCCGAAAACCCTGTTGTATGCCGAGAAATTTAATGCATCTAATTTCTGTCCAGCAGCAACAAGTGTTTCAAGGTCGACTATCGGAATAAATGTCATTTGTCGCTTGTAGTCTACTCGCATATTCTGCTGTAGAATCTGTACTTTTTCGTAATCGGGAATCTGAACACTCATGGTTCTGAACAGTTTCTCGATTTCGAAATAGTACTCGTGGAAAGATTCATGTTTTTGTTGACGACGCTGGTAAATTTTCATTTTGATCAACGCGTCCAAATCAGGGTGCATGTAGGTGCGTTTTAATTCAAATACCAAATGCTGCCAATTCATCAATCTACCAGTGGTTCTTTGTGCCATATACCACTTGAGCGCTGAACCAACAAACAAATGCACAGCCGACTCGAAAAGCTCGACCTCCGACACATGCTCAGCTTGGGATAAAGCCTGTACAATTTCCAGAAACTCATTTAACTTCAGCCCTTGATCGTCACCACTGTATTTAGTGATGTTCCATTTGGACACAGGAAGAGTGTGACGGTTGTGGTACGGTGCGGGGTACGGATTGTGTAGAACACCACTATACATGGGAGGTGAATTTTGTTTAGGGAAAGATGGGATAGCCGAAGCATGGTTGTACATTTCGGGATTTGCTCCAGTAGGATTAGAAGTTCTCGTCGGGTGATAGGGAATATTGTATGTATTGTTGGGAACTGGTATATTGTTAGAATGTAATGTACGATCTGGGATATTTCGAAAATTATGGTAACTAGATGAAGTATCGAATGAATTGGAAGGCTTTATAGGCGGAAAATTATAGTTTTGAAATGTTCTGAAATTTGTATCGGGGTGTTGTGAATATGAAGTAAATTGAGCATGGTCGGGAAGAGTTTGAGTTACAGCATCTTTTACTTCTCTTCGTCGGGCTAAATCGGCTTCTAGATCCGTTATTCTCGCTTGCAACGAATGGATCCAATCAAGGTCATCCTGACTAAGAACGGAAACTCTCGGTCTAGGATTTTCATCTGCTTTGTCTGCATCCAACAGAGCTAAAATATCATTTCCCTCTTGCTGATCACTCTGCAAAGACGAAGCAGAACCTCGAAAGAAATGTTCAAGAACCTCCGCTAATTCAACCACAGTATTTTGCAATTGACTGTGCAAGTTAGGCGACCCCCGCGAGTCCCTCAACACAGTCACTAAACGCATACCGACGTGTACCATTCTAGTGGAACAAACCTTCTTTTCCTCATCATCCTCCTGTTCCAAACACGATTTCAACTCGACAAACTTATGCGTACAAACCTCGACTTCCACAGTAGGATCACCCACTACTCTTCGTGGGCATTTTCCCGACGGATCATCCCTTTCCACCTTCAACTGGTCTCGCAGCCACTTGCGTTTTCGTGAGCGATCGAGACCGATAGACAAACTGACAGAACGGGCAGTCAGTTCATAATTCAGGTCATCGTCGGCTAAAAACTCCACACTCATATCAAAATACCAACCTTGGATCAGCTCACTAGCTTGATCGAATGTGAGCTGTGCCATTGCCATTGTATAAAAAGGCAAAAATTAACAAAATTATCACAAACCACAAATAGTTTTAACACCCGCTAGAAAAGTAAACAAAAACCCGACAAGAAACAAATGTAATGGTATTAGTAAATGTCAAATTCAATCCGATCAATGCTACCTGTGTATGAAATATGTTCAAAACAAACGATCAATTTTTCTACTCAAGCACTAGCAAACGACGGCGTGCCAGATATACAATTTTTCATCACTCGCAACAATTCGCAATTCCACTAATCACAATTAAGTTTCAGGATCAACTTCAAGTTTGGATATCGATCCAATGACTTCGCGATTAATGAAGTGAACAATGTGAATTGAATTTCTCCGGGAGACACAACGAAAAAGGGATTTGCTTCTGGTCTTGGAAACAAATCACTTTTTCTTTTATTTTGCGTTGGGCGCCAATTGTTACGTATCGGTTTCGTAACGTTCTTATTGTGGTGGTGGGGCCACACTGTACTCACCAGCTATTAGGGTCGTTTCACTATTGTCTCCTGGAGAAATTCACACTGGGCGGACTTTTCTTCCCACACTATGGTCACTGAGCGAATCGTAAATAATTTTCGGCGGAAACAAGTACCTAAAGGAATGCACTGTAAACAAAATGGACGACACAACTTGTATATATAGACCATACACTAGTTTTATTACTACTAATTGGAAGAAAATTATTCATTTAACACTTTTTTGTACATACGCTTTATTTTCTCCTAAACCTTCTTCTTGGTACAACGTTGCGGCCGTGATGACGGTGGTCGACATGCAGCAGACTGAGCAGACTGGATGTGGGGCGGGCTCCGATGGTTATGTAGACACAAAAACGCAGTTTGCGTCGAGCGATGGTGACGAGGGAATCCGGATGCTGCAGCAACTCGGCCTATTTGTATCGGAGGCCTGCGTTTCACTTTTGGACCCGGAGAGTGGTACTGCGCGCACTTTTCACACACGAGTGTCTCACTATCAATCGAGCGGGATTTTTAACGTTTTTCGGTCGAGTGGACCCTACCCTACCGGTACTTGGGTAAAGGCGTCCACAATGGCGTTTTTGGCTTGCCAATCACTGACCGTTTTTGGTGCACTCGCGTCGGACGTCGTTAATTTACAAAAAAACCGGTAGCCACACTTATCCCGCTCGAGCAACCGAACAGAACCAAGCGATCGTGTGGATGTTCTGAACGGTCAACAAGATCCTACGGATCGACACATAAACTTTTCAACTACGGAAACGCGCGGTCACATTGGGTGTATGACTCGCTGCTGCTGGTCGTCACTTCTCCGGGTCAATTTTCTATTAGAGACCGCATTCTGTTTTGGCGGTGGATTTTATCATTGCCCTGTCCACTTTCCAACACATACCCTCCGCGCCTCGCACCCTGTCACCCCGCATTTGATGACGATGATGATACGGTGACAGAACGATGACGGTTGACATTTACAAAATTTTTATCGTTTTGGTTGGTGTCACAAAATATGCTACAATGTATTGACATGCTAAACGTGCGGTACTTGTTTCCTTGATTTTTTTTATAATGAACAATTATAACGAATATAATAACAAAATGAATAATAAATAAACAAGCAAAAAAAATAACAAATATAAATAGATAAATAAATAAATAAATAAATAAATAAATAAATAAATAAATAAATAAATAAATAAATAAATAAGCACATAAATATATAAATAAATAAATAAATAAGTAAATAAATCTCTGAACAAATAAATAACGAAACCTACATTTGACACCAACCTGGGCTATTAAGCAGAACTTAAACGCAACTCAAACATGCAAGCACGGAGTAGTAACGGTTTGACGTTTAAATTCTACTTAGATATTTACGAACAATAATTTTAAAGTATAAACAAAGAACAGGCGTCGTCAAATACACGAGATAGACCGTACACTGTTATTTATTTATACGACAAAAAAAAATAACAATATTTACAAATATATACAAGCTGGGCTCAGTGACCAAAGCGACGATATTGTGACCTAAAAAATCACAGGTCACAGCACGTGGGTGCTAGTTCTTTAGTTCAAGCCATTTGCCACTTATGTTGTATGACACGCCAACGTCAAATAAAAACAAAGTTGAACCGCGAAGATTGAGAATGCAAGCAGAAATTCAAACCCCATCAGTGAGTGAACAAAAATCAAAACGAAAATCGAAAGAAGAGATGAAGAAGACGATGCAAGAACTCAAAGTGATGAATATCCGCCTGAATTCGGTAAGAAGCAAGTTAATGAGAGTGCGCTCAAGTTTAGAAACTAGTCTGGAAATACCGAATCCGAACCTGAGGTGCAAGCAGTTCTTGCAGCTTCAACTGAAAACCATTGAGAATGCCTTTGCTGACTACAATAAGCTCCACCAGCGTGTCTTCGAAGCGGATGTTGGTGACGAGGTGCGAGAGGATGCGGAGGTAGAGTACGTCACATTTGAGCAGCAGTACGGCGAATTATTCATTTACATTTCTAAATTGATCGATGATAATATCAAGACAGAGGAAGACGCAACACGAACCGCGGCAGCCGTTCATCCTTTGCCGAGTATCTTAAATACAACAGAAATCGCGCCTCACCTCCCACCGCTGAAGGTTCCATTACCCACGTTCGATGGAACCTATGAGAATTGGTTCGCTTTTCGCTCGATGTTCGAGACGATTATGAAGCGATACAGTACAGAGTCTCCCGTTATAAAGTTATATCACCTTCGGAATTCGCTAGTGGGTAAAGCAGCCGGTATTATTGACCAGGAAATAATAAACAATAATGACTACGATATGGCGTGGAAAATGTTGATTGAGCGATTTGAGGACAAAAGGCTTATTATCGATAAACATATCGACGCACTTTTCAACCTCTCGAAATTAGTAAACGAAAATGCCACTGAACTTCGAAAGTTCATAGACACATGCACGAAAAATGTTGATGCTCTGAAAAACCTCGGACTTCCTGTAGAGGGATTAGGAGAGTGCATGTTGATCAATCGTATTGCATCGAAATTGGATATAGAAACCCGAAAGGCATGGGAATTAAACCATGTTGATGATACGTTGCCAGGTTACGACGACACTCTTGAATTTCTGCGAGAGCGATGTAAGGTGTTGGAGAAGATTCAACCCGATTTGAAGCAAACAATGAAGAGCCAAAGACCTGTGCGCAGTGCACAAGATGTAAAGGGAAAAACAAGTACGCTAGTCGCTACTTCGAATAAGTGCCCGCAATGTTCGGATGGCCATGAGTTGTGGAGGTGTGATACGTTTAAAAATGTTAACCTTTCTGAGAAATACAATCTACTGCGAAGAATTGGAGCCTGTTTCAATTGTCTTCAGAAAGGGCACAGAACAAACAATTGTACATCGAAACACACGTGCAAGAAATGTCGGAAATTTCATCATACAATGCTTCACCCTGAAGAAGATAGTGCGAAGAAATCCGAAACCTCACTAACATCTGCAATCAATCCAGAACCACTGAAAGAGAATTCCGAACAGCCAATCAAAGGCGGGTCGGTTGTAAATACAGCAGAAGAAGAGCGACAATCTAATTTCTGCACGCGACCGAAGAATGTCGGAAAGCAGATTCTTTTATCCACTGCAGTCGTCCTTGTTCGCGGAAAGGGCGGACAACAGCATCCCTGTCGAGTGCTACTCGACTCTGGGTCGCATACGAGCTTTGTAACAGAGCAGTTCGCTACTTTTTTGGCACTGAAAAAAAAATCCACTAATGTCAACGTAAGCTGCTTGAATGATATCCAAACCAAGATTCGTTTCAAAATTCACACTAAGGTGACGTCGCGTGTTAATGATTACACGATATGTTTGGAACTACTCGTGGTACCCAAAATCACTGGAGTTTTGCCAACTATTAAGGTGAATGTGACGACATTGGCCTTCCCGAATGGCATCGATCTCGCTGATCCCGGTTTCTACATTCCCGACAAAGGGAACATGTTGTTGGGTGCAGATGTATTTTTTGACATGCTAATGGCTGGTCGAATCCAACTACCAAATAGTGCTGCTTTACTGCAAGAAACTCAGTTTGGTTGGGTACTGAGTGGTTTAGTGCCGACTGAAGCTTCAGGGGTAGTACATTCGTTTTGTGCTACTGCGCCCAATGAAAACCTAGATGTATTAGTACGAAGATTATGGGAACTCGAGTCTTTTGGAGATATCGAATTGCCATGTTCAATCAGCGAGGAAGAATGTCTGCGACATTTCGAGACGACACATGAGCGTACAGCGGAAGGCAGATACTTGGTACATTTGCCATTCAACGACAAGAAGAAACAGCTGGGAGAATCTAGGAGCATGGCTGAGAAACGCTTCTTGGGCTTGGAGAGGCGTTTGGACGGAGCTCCGGAATTAAAGATGCTATATAAAGAATTTTTGAAAGACTATGAAGCGCTTGGTCACATGATCGAGAATCCGAATCCTGATGATTTGCAGACATTCTATCTACCGCATCATTACGTTCTTAAACCCACTAGTACGACTACGAAACTACGTGTGGTTTTCGATGGATCTGCTACGTCTGATACAGGAGTTTCCATCAATCAAACACAAATGATCGGACCCACCGTACAAAACGATTTGGTTTCGATTCTTTTGAATTTTCGCTCCCATCGATTCGCTCTTGTAGCCGACATTCCCAAAATGTATCGGCAAGTCGCTGTATACCAAGATGATTGCAGATATCAGAGAATTCTGTGGCGAGAAAACCGAAACGAGCCACTGAAAACGTACGATTTGCAAACTGTTACCTACGGATTAGCTTCATCCCCGTTTTTAGCGACAATGTCTCTATATCAGTTGACTGAAGATGAAGGAATGCAATATCCATTGGCTGCAGGTGCGATCAAGAAATCCTTTTACATGGATGATGCATTGGTAGGGGCCAACACGTTGTTAGAAGCAATTGAGTTGAAGAATCAGATTGTCAGTTTGTTGAAGAAGGGATGTTTTAACGTACACAAATTTGCATCGAATTCTCAAGAATTGTTGGCAGATATTCCAGAGGCACACTGAGAACGCGGCCTTGAAATCGAGGATTCTAGTACCACTGTCATGAAAACACTAGGTGTAGCTTGGATTCCTACGAAGGATCAGTTCACGGTTGTAATTCCAGTTCACCCGGTCGATAAGAACGCTATCCACACAAAGCGAACAATCTTGAGCCAAATTGCAAAAATTTTCGACCCTTTGGGCTTTGTGGGTCCAGTGATAACCGCGGCTAAGTTGATAATGCGTGAACTGTGGGCACTAAACCTGGAGTGGGACCAACCGGTTCCAGAAGCTATGGTGCAACTGTGGATGAACTATTACCAACAGTTGCAAAGCTTGAATAATATAAATATAAAACGATGGATCATGATCGAAGATGCTTGTGGTATCGAGCTTCATGGGTTTGCAGATGCATCGGATCTCGCATATGGCGCCTGCATGTACACCCGTCTCAAACGAAACGACGCCACATCGGAAATGAAACTAGTATTCAGTAAGTCAAGAATATTGCCACGGAAAACGAAAAAACAAAAGCTAATCACCACACCGCGATCGGAGTTATTGGCGGCAGTACTATTGTCACGATTGACGTTAAAGATATTAGCAGCGGTCGAGATTAAATTTGTCAGTGTTACTTTGTGGAGTGACTCGCAAATTGTCCTGTGCTGGATTCGAAAGTCGCCTGACGAGTTGGAGACATATGTCGGCAAACGAGTTCGGGAAATACAGAACATAACTGGAGAATTCAAGTGGAATTACATTCCGTCGGCGGAGAACCCCGCTGATTGCCTATCCCGTGGAATCACACCGAAGAATATTAAATCCCTCCCGTTGTGGTGGACTGGCCCACCAAGGTTCCAGACAGAAGACCCGCAAATTGTTGAGTTAACTTCTATGGCGGATGCAGAATTACCTGAAATAAGAAAGACAATGTTAGTAGCAGCTGTGAAAGTAGAACGTTTACTGCTATTCGACAGAATCAATCGGTTTTCAATCATCCAGCGAGCTATGGCTTATGTTGTGCGGTTTTGTGACTACATACGAAGTGGTAGAAAGAAGCTCACAAGGGGTTCGCTAACGACGGATGAGATATCGCGGTCATTTATTGTGATAGTACGACTAGTGCAAGCTGAAGCGTTTGCAGCGGAACTCAAGGTGTTACGAATTCAGAAGGCGGAGTCCAAGGTGCCGTTTTGCTCTTTACGTCCTTTCATTGATCCGCATGATGGCGTACTCAGGGTCGGAGGCCGTTTGAGACATGCCGACGTTCCGTATGACTACAAGCATCAAGCCTTGTTACCTGAAAAACATCCCTTGACAGTGACTTTGATTCGGTATCTGCACCAAAGCAACCTTCACATCGGTCAGCGCGGTTTACTAGCCATCGTTAGACAGCGATATTGGCCTCTGCGAGTGAAGAACACCATCCGGAAGGTGATACACCAATGCATATCCTGTTACCGTTTGAAGCCAATTAAACCTACCCAGCTGATGGGAGATCTGCCAGATTATAGAGTTCAACCATCGTTTCCATTTACCCGCACAGGACTTGACTGTACCGGTCCATTTAGGATTCGTTCGAACCATAAATTGCGGAATGCTCAGACAATGAAGGGCTATGTATGTGTGTTTGTATGCATGGCTACACGCGCACTCCATCTGGAGGCTGTATCAGATTTGACATCAGAGGCATTCCTCGGTGCACTTCAACGGTTCATCAGTCGTCGTGGTCTAGTTGAAAATCTATATTCCGATAATGCGACCAATTTTGAGGGCGCTAATAATGAACTGCAACGTCTTACGCGATTGTTCAATGACGAGCAACACAAACTTGGTCTTGACGCATTCTGTACGCAGCGAAGCATAAAGTGGTCCTTTATTCCGCCACGAAGTCCGCACTTTGGCGGGATTTGGGAAGCGGGTGTCAAATCCGTTAAATTCCACCTGAAGCGAATCCTGGCTGAACACAATCTTTCATACGAGCAGCTTTCCACCGTATTGGCGCAGATAGAAGCAATTTTAAATTCTCGACCACTAACACCTATCTCGGACGACCCGAATGATGTTCGTGCTATAACACCTGCTCATTTCTTAATTGGTCGGGAATTCCAAGCGATTTCGGAACCATCATATAAGAAGATCCCTCCTGGTCGACTCTCAAAGTGGCAGTTATTACAAGATTTGAAGCAAAAGTTCTGGAATCTTTGGATGAATGATTACCTTCACGAACTTCAGCAGCGTCGGAAGGACTTCAAGGTCACTACGTTTAGGGTTGGCGCGTTGGTACTGATCGTCGACGACAATGTACCTCCCCTACAGTGGATGTTGGCTCGTATCACTGAGCTGATCCCTGGAAAGGACGGCCATGTGCGTGTGGTTGGCCTGTTATTACCAAATGGAACAACAACTACTAGAGCGGTGAAGAAAATATGCTTACTTCCACTGGATGCCGAGGAAGATTGATCGGGTTAATTTGAAATGGACTATTTCAACGCGCGGGAGGATGTTACTTCTGGCAACACGGTCCACCAATGGCAAGTACATCTGCCACGAAAAATGCTATGACTCCAATACCAACATCATTGTAATGATTGATCTAAAAAAAGTTAGTTGTAACCTTGACTGTTCTCAGACCAGACGCGAATTTCATTTTCTACCTGTTACAGTCCATTCTCTTGTGAACAGCACAGCTGCTATTGAATTTTGGATCGATCGGAATTCTGGTTCCGGAATTACGGGTTTCAGAGTGCGGTCACACAGAAATTTCTCATATAAACTATAGGAAAAATTAAAAATAGAATTTTTATTTTTGATGCTAAATGTGTTCAAGGTGCATGAAACGTCGAGATTTGATGCAAACTCGAAAACAAAATTTGACTACGATTCACTTTTTTGGATTTTGGCACATTTTTGCCTTTCTCATATAGAAAGGTTATGCAATCACTCTGAAAAACGTCAACCTAATCCCGGCACATACAAAATTTTTTTTCGACTCGTTTAGGGTTTCTCTACTGTTCGCGCCCCTCCTTTAAAAATCTCCTTAAATCACCCCTCAGACCACCACCCCATCCAGCCCTCATACTCCTCCCTTTCAACCCCATCATCTTTAAACCACCACTATATCACAAAGCATACCAATTTAAGCTGGGGAGTCGTTCGTTCATGGGACTTTCGCCCTCTTCACATACCCAGCCCCGCATGACAAAATGAGTTAGCAAGCATATAACATTGATCTAATGCTGATTAGGCTAATGGAGTATGATATTTTTTTGTTTCAAGTGTTTCACCGTCGACACGTAGCTCATCAAGTTCGTGGCTGGCATGCCATTGTGTATAAGTGCAAAGTGTACTAAGAATGTAATGGACATTTCCACGATTATGTTGAACATAAAAAGCCTCCGTGCCATAGTTTAGAGAAATGAGAAAGGCACAATTGCACCGCTAGGTGGATTAAAACAGGTTTTTTATAACGTGATAGTCTTAAGAACCTTTGTAACATGTTATGTAAAAAAAAACCCCGGCGTAAAAAAGCTTTTGCAAATGCCGTGTCAAATAAACGTTTTATGAAAAAAACTACTTCGCCACAATTAAAGTTTGATTATATTCAGACCTTTTTTACAGCGTCTGGGTGATTACTTTTCCAATGATTTTTTTGCGTTGTACCTATGAGACACCAGGTAATATTAAGTATTATTGCATAAATGCAAATATGGCAGGATCGCCAATGTGGAGTTCTATGGAGCAGGAAAAGTAATCACCCAACGTTAATGGCTGATCAGTGTTCACTCCGTATGCTTGGTTTTACCTATTGAGAGCGCCATCAAGAATATACTGACTGTTTTGAATCATGGCGGAAGAAGCCGTCTGCTTGTGTTATGTCGACTGTGTGTTGGCAGTAGGGATGCCAACGGTACCGATAAACTACATTTTTTTCGGTATATTTACATTTGCACAAGCCGTACAGCCCGCAACAGCGACGCATCACTGCAGCTCTTGCCAGAACGGTTGTCAAATCGAGTACATTTTCCCGTACAGCAGTAGAATACATTTTTGTTTTGCTGCTGTACTCCGACTGCTCGGTGAGAGTGTGGCGTAGTAAAGTTTGTTCTCTCGCTTTGTACATTTTTCTCTGCATAGTCAAAGGGAGAGGCCCGCACACGAAAGCGTTGATGCCGGTCGTGGCGTAAATGAGGCGCATTCATTGTCATTTTTGAATAAAAATATTAAAAAGATTGAAAATATTAAAAAATGTAAAATAAGAAAAGAGAAGCTGTACCGCTCGCGTCTGGTGGCTGTACTGGGGACAGTAGTTTTTGTCATGTTACTGCTTTGCACACAGGCAGCCGTACAGTGCTGGGCGTCCTGCACTAGCAAATGACAACAGCATTGAGAGAGAAATGAGAATGTAGGCAGAAAAATTACAGCCGCAGAAAAGGTAGGCATTTTGCATCCTTGGTTGGCAGCAATGAATGTTTATGCCGACATCAACCAAGGTATGTGGTCGATCATGTATTACCCAAAGAGAATAGGGAAAGAGACGAATAGAGTGAAGCCACAAATACCTTATTAAGCAGACCAATCGTGCAATGTAAATAAACATTACTCATGCCTGAGTTGGAGGAGATAAGTATTGTACATCTATTAAAAAAGAAATTTCAATTTTCGCCAGAATTTGGTTCAATCGTGATTGTGAGGTGCATTCTAGAGTATATGTATGAGTAAAAACAAGCTTTAGAATTATTTCATCTCTTTGTTTCGAAATGCGCATCGTTTGATAAACAAATCCAACGATCGACATACGGTTTGTTTTCAAAATATAATAGGAGTCATGTAAAGTGCTGCCTGTGGAAGCGGTTGCCAAAATTCTAGTGTTGAAATCATCATAAAGGGAGTGTTGCCGTTTTGACTGATTTTCACTCTTCGTCTCTTTCACTATTCTCTTTGGTATTACCATTCAGGGTTGTGCACATTATCACATGAGGGTTGGAGTACACACTAATGTATGCCACACAGTATTTTTAATAATAGTAACAAACGCATTAATCTGTTTATAAAGTTCCACTTACCTGCATCTCTAGTCGTTAATACGATGCTTATAAATTTATTCCGAGGTCCTTTCTTCACTTCCCGGTGAATAGGATCTCGTGCTACTTGATCTGCAAAATAATAAAGTATGTTAATTTTAAAAACAAACCACACTTGTGAAAACTTACCTCTTAGTTTTCCGAATGTCTCCTCGTCGATTCTTTTGCTGTTGAATCAACATTTAAATGCATTTTCAATTTTTTGTTTGCGGGCTGTATAACTTCGTGCGGCAGTAAGTTTTGTTTTCACTCAAATAGTTAGTAATTTCATTGTTACTCAAGAGTTCAGTCAATTCTACTCAAATCGATACTCATTTTTTGACAGTTTGACACGGTTTTTGAAATTGAGTGGTTGAAACTCAAATTCTGAGTAGTTTTGAATGAGCGTGGCAGGAGAAACCGGAAGCAGGGTGGCCAGACCTAGCGATTTTGGTCTTTCCTACCGATTCACGGACGATTAAGGCAAAACTACCGATATTTTGTTATTCCTACCGAAGACTACCGATTTTTATTGATTTTGGACACATCCTACTCAACATTCATTTTTTGGATTGGATTTGGTCAGAGATCTGTGTTGTCAGTATTTTAAAATTCTATGTCAATACTATAGTATTGACATAGAATTTTAAAATACTATACGTTTTTGGGACAACAACCGTATACGTTTTTGGGACAACAACCCGGCCTACCGATAACTACTGATAAACTTTTAGTGACCCTACCGATATTAAGGAATTCTATCTGGCCACCCTGACTGGAAGTAAATCGTTCCTATACTCTCTTCCCTTTTTTATTCTTTTGGTAGCAAATCGGAGTAAAAAGGAGCAAGTATTTTTTGAAGTGACTTCCGTGTACTGGAACAAAACCTATTTTTTGCTACTGTTCACTACGAAGTGACTTCCTTGTACCTATAGACACTCATAGTAATAGACTCGCGGATGTAAAAACCGCAAAACTGGCAACTAGAAAAACAAGCATGTTAAACTGGCATCACCCAAAAATGTGCAAGCTCGAACGTGCTCGACTGTATTCGATCATCTGTTTTTATGAAAATAATTTTTCAAGTGGCTCAATATATGAATCAAAAGAGGAGTTATATGTTTGATACTGAGCAACAAGAAATTGAGAAAACAAAGAAAAAAATCCAATTTCTTCAGAAACACAAATTTGATGAAAAAGAGCATAAGTAAAATACTTTTTGTGTAGTTATTTTGAACAAAATAAATATCTTTCTAAATAACATTGTGAAATACTAATACGAACACGAAAAATGAAGCCTATTGTGAATAACAAAATATATAATTTTTTAAATAAAATCGCAATACTTGTTCTGCTTGTTTGCATTGAATGACGTCATGCTCGTTTGGCTCCGGATTTTGACAGTTCGTTTGGCGCGATAAAAGTACCTTCGCTGGTCTATTACTATGAGTGTCTATAAGTTTAACATGCTTCACGGAAACGAAAAACTACCTAAAATTGAGTTCCTTTGACTCAATCTCGTGTATCGTGGGGGAACTTAAAATTAGGTAAACCGTGTTGAAGGTAGTTTCCATTTAACCACGGCAAAAATTACAACTCATTGATAGGTTTTTTATACTCAAATTTAAGTTGAATTTACCTAATTTTGAGTTCACCCCAAACAACTCAAAAGTACCTTCCTCCACGGAAGACCTCGACTGAGTCGAATCCAGCCCGGGAACAGCTTGACAGAGAGTGCTTGTTTCATATATGTACCACTAATTTGATGGTGGCGCTAGTATGCCTTCTCCGTACGAGTACCACGAACAACGAAACGAAATAGTTTCAAGAGAAAAGCGTGTTTCGTTACGTGTGTTATGCACGCCGTCAATGCAGCAAGAACAACATTTAGAAAAAGCGTATTCCAAAATGTGGATAAAGAAAATTATTAGAGAATAAATTTATCCCTAACTGGAAACTGTCAGCAAGGTACATAAATCTTATTATAAATTTAACTGGAAGTCGTTGTTTTTTTTGTTTTATTGTTGTGTGAAGTGTGTAATCGGTAAATCATTTGTGCTTTTTGCCCGAGAAATATGAATGAAAACCATTTTGGCCAATGAAGGTAAATCACCAAGCCTAACAATTCGTGAACATATGACATCTTGTTTCAAATTAATTTAGAACGTCAAGAATTCTAAAATTTTGGGAATATAAACGAAATATGTAGGATTTTCTACACAGTTAGCAAAATTGGTTTTGGATAGAATTTGTGCGCTTTTACCAGAATTCTGGCAGCAAACCGGTAGTGCCCGGTTTTAGAATGCTGCCAGGAATTGGTCCATGCATAAATGACGTAGCATTTTGGGGGGTAGGGAGGGTATACCAAATTTGTGACGAAGTGTGACTCGGGGGAGGGTAGGGTCAGAAGTTGTGCGACGTAGCATTAAGTTTAAAACCCATTGTTTAGAGAAAACAATTTAATGATCCTCCATTATTTCCAAGAGAAATAAATTTAAATTCAAACAAGTTACTTTTGATGCGGTTTTTCATGAGGTAAATTTTACGATTCGCGTGATTACAAGTTCACAAAAATACGAAAAGATTTTGTATGCGGATTTAACTTGCTACATTAGTTAGTTAATGTTGCTAACTATTAAACTTAGTTTGGAAGCTGAATTAAATTTTCACTTCAAATTCAACCAAACAAAATTTAGTAATTTAGATGAACGTATGCTTCTTAGAATCATTGGAAGCTGCAGGATTGTGAACTGAGAGAACTTCTCTTTATGCTCCCCTTGACATATAAAATTCCAAACAATACTATCAACACTATATACGTGATGAAATGGGCTTATTTTGCACGCAATTTGCTGTTATAATGAAAATGTTGATAAAAGTCGTCAAACATTTTGAAAGGACATGTATTTAAAATAATTGAAAAAAATGTTTTTTTTTTCATCACCCGGGCGCTTTACATGGGACGAGGGGGAGGGGGTAGGTAAATGCTACATTATTTACGAGGGTTAGAATTTTGTGGCCAAATGCTACGAGGGGGGAGGGAGGGGTCAAAATCGCCAAAAAAAATCTACGTCATTTGTGTACAATTATGTTCGACTCTTGCCAGAGCTTTATTCGACTTTGGCAATAATTCTGTCCAAAAGATTTTGCGATGGTTTTGGTACGAATTCCTTCAGAATTCATTTCGCATATTACTCAGCTCCAGCCCGACAGAAAACTAATTGAACGGCGTCTACCGGAGGATTTCATGTTGGTTCTGTGGTATTTTCGCGAACGTTCGGATGGCGCTTTCGAATAAACGTATTACTTGTTTGTGAAACTATATTTTTAATCTTTTCTCTGTGGAAGTGTAATTGAGAATGAGTTTTTACGGAAGTTAGCCGGATGACAATCAACGCGCAGATGAAACGCGGAGCTGTCAAAGTGACAGACCGCCCTATTCGTAAATGTCACAAAACGCATAAATATATATTTTCCAGTGGCGGGTGCATTACTGCAGGGCTGTATCCAATGGATTGCTACAGCACGTCCATCCTGACGCTCTCTGTTGGCCTCAACAAGTTGGTCGAGATCGTTCTCGTAAAATACAATAAAAACCGAATCATTTCTACGGTACAATTTTCTCTAAACCCTTTTCAACCTATTGCTCCTTTCGTACTAGTTTCTTACAAAAATATCATTCATCATTTATCTTTTACTGAAATTCCTCGTCCAAGTACTCTACATCTTCGAATTCAATTTCGGAATCAGAAAAACTGCCAATTTCTTCATCCTTCTCCTTCTTGTACAGTCGCATGTTAATCGGATCGAAAATCCCTTCAAAACGCCTGTTTGAAACTTGATAACCATCCAAATCCGAAATTACGTAGCGGTTGCGATCAAGAACCTTTCTGATGACAACGGACCTTTGAACTTGGGCTGTAATTTGCCTCTTATACCTACTTGTTTAACGCTGCGGATCAAAACAAGGTCACCTTCATGGTAATGTGTTCGAACTTTGGATCGTTTATCATAATGTTGCTTATTGTAATCTTGCAATTTTTTAATAGATTGCGACGCTTTTTCTCTGATTTCAGTCAAATCTCTATCGATAGATGTGTTTAATTGTTCAACGAAAGTGGTTAATCTGTCTGAAACATAGCGCTTTTGAACTACCCCGAATAATAACCGTGATGGTATGTCGCCAATAGATCTGTTAATCGTATTATTCAACAAAAATTCAGCTTCGATCAAAACAGTATCCCACGGTTGTTTACGAGTTTCTACGAGTTTGCTCAACAACGGAACAAGAGTGCGATTATATCGCTCGATCTGCCCATTCGCTTGGGGACATGCGGTTGCAACGAGTTGATGACGAAATCCATGATCGTTTGCAAAAGCTTTGAACTGATCCGAAGTAAATGCAGTTCCACGATCGGATACGATAACGTCGGGTGTGGAATATGCTATGAAATATGATCGTAGGTTCTTCATGACTTCGCGCGTGTTAGTGGTTTTTGTAGCGTAAAGTTTCAAATACTTGGTGAACGCGTCGATCACAGCAAGTATGTACTCGTTTTTGCCTTTTGTCTTTTCTAACGGTCCCAAGTGATCGACATGAATAGTCAAAAAAGGAATATTTGATTTGTCTACCAGATGCAATGGCCCATCTAATTTCTTCTGCTTCGGGTTAAAGGAAATGCACGTGACGCATTTCGATATGTGATCTTTAAGCTTAAATCTCATATTCGGAAACCAATACGAACGCTTTATCAACTCGCCGACTTTGTCGACTCCGAAATGACCCAACCCGTCATGATATTTGTAGATTACCGAATCTTCCATATTCGCAGGTACATATAGAATTAATCTGTTTTTATATTTACGAAATAGCAAGTTGTCGCGCAATTCATACTCCTTACTATCACAATTCTCGAGGTCGCATTTGATTTTAACAATATTCGGATCTTTAATTTGATTTACGTATAACGCGGTATCAAATATATTATTCGATGCATCAAACTCTTCGATTAGATGACAATACAAACGAGAGAGTGCATCAACGTGTTGCATTTTTGCTCCCGGGCGATGTTCGACCTCGTAGTCAAATTCGTCAATAAAAAGAGACCAGCGTGCGATCTTGCGACTCAAATCCTTTCTAGCCAACGTCGCTTTTAGAGCGTTGCAATCCGTAACGATGGTTATGTGAATACCAAATAGATATACTCGGAATCGCTCGAGACTATAGACTACCGCTAATGTTTCGAGTTCAAACGAGTGCAAGATCGATTCGGCCGCGGATGTTTTACGAGAGAAAAACATAACCGGATGAAATTGATTATCGCAAGTCTGGCGCTGCATGAGTATTCCTCCATATAAAGTCGAAGATGCATCGGTATGCAGCTGAGTTTCTAGTTGCGGACTATAAATACTTAAAACGGGCTTAGAAATCAACGCATTCTTTAATTTTTCAAACGACTCGAAATGCTTAGGCTCGACTTTAAACGGTGTACCCTGCCGATTTTGCAATTCATATAGTGGACTCGCGATTTGATTGTAACGAAAGATAAATTTGCGGAAATAGCTCATCAATCCTAAGAACCGCTGCAGTGATTTATCGTTGGTCGGAACCGGAAAATTAATAACATTTTCAATATGTCGATCGCTTGGTCTAATTTGATTGAACGTAACAAAATAACCGAGGAATTCAATACACGTCTTAACAAAAGAACACTTCTTCACATTCAATTCGATATGATTATCACAAAGTGTGCGAAATAATCTAGACAACAGATCAAGATGTTCACTAACAGTGACCGTACTTGCTAATATGTCATCAATAAAGACAACAATTTCTCCTGAATCCACGAAACTTTTCAGAACTTTCATTACATAGCGTGCGAAAATCGCTGGAGAGTTCGTATAACCAAAAGGCAACTTGTTATACTCGAACTGTCCTTCTTCGGTAACAAATGAAAGATATTTCCTCGACTGTTCAGCTATATCGACATGGTAAAAACCATTTTTCATGTCAAGACAAGTAAAATATTTTCGATTTTGTAACTTTGCGATTTGGTCTTCAATGATTGGTAACGGGAAATGATTACGTTCAACAAGTTTGTTTAGCGGTCGAAAATTTACACAGAAACGGTATTCGCCATTCTTTTTGCGTGTCATAACCACTCGGCTCGAATAGGGAGATTCACTTTCGCGAATTATCCCCTTCGACAACATATCATTCACTATCTTATTCTGTTCCTTTCGTTCAAAATCGCTAAGTCGCAGAGGTGTCGCATTATAATATCGGTCCTCCTTTAACTTTATCTCAACGCTGTGCTTAACTAAAGGTTCGCGAGGTTTCACACGGTTTAAATAATCGTTATCGAAAAGTTCGTACACCTTACCGCTAAGTGCTCTGGTCTCGCTAGTGTCTCCAATGTCGAGCTCAACCTTATCGTCCACGAACAAAATACTAACGTCAGCTACGTCGCCATCAAAAACCCCCTTCATCGCATCGACATCAAATTTGTCATTACGCTTAAACGCCAAACCGTGAAAATCGTTATCTTGAAGGAATCTTCGCCCTAATATCATGTCAACCTTCATTGTGGTATCTGCAACCACTGTGAAATTAGCCAAATAAACGTTGGAATCAATAATAATTTTTGTCGAGTACGCTCCTACAATCTCGATTTTGGAATTATTGACACCTACTAGATCTTTATCACTAGCACTACTAAGCTGAATAGATTCGGGAAAGAACGATTTCTTTATTAAACTCACCGGGCACCCTGAATCTGCCAGTGACTGTACCGCTTTCAGTCTTCCTCCAATGATGACGTCACTAGATACCATCGAACTGGCATCCACCTCTAGAAACTTCGCTTCGCTACGTAAATCATGTTTCGTCTGCTGAACTTCGATTGGGTATGCCGTGTTGGTACTGCGACCGTCGCTGCCGCTTGTACCGGCCACCGGTTCCGTTCTTGCTGCGTCGTTTGCTGCTGTACGGTTATCGCTTCGATTTCTGTCCTGATTGCGCTTGAAACAGTTTTGTTCGTCGTGTCCTACTCTGTTGCATACAGCACATCTCGCTCGTCGTTGCGGTTTGGGGCAATTAACTGAAATGTGGCCCGAACCATGGCAGTTGTAACATTCGTCGTTTCGCTTTGTTGTCACTTGAGCTCCAGACATATTGTTTTCACCCGGCTGCTTCTTTGGTGGTGTATGGTTGTTGGCTGGCCGCGAGCTGAAGTTCTTTGGAATGGAGCTCTGTCGCTTGTAGAGCTCCTGGTTAGATTCACAGTACCGAATTTGTGCTAGTAGCTCATAAATAGTTGTGTACTGCCGCGACACGATGTTGGAGTATATCGAATCATATGACAGGCCGCTGATGATGTATTTTATAACCGCTGCCGCACTCAACTTGCCTCGTTGCCCCAGTGCATTAACACGGAATACATAATTTTCGTATGACTCTTTTGAATCCTTCACGCATTTGGCAAGTTTTCGATGAATGTCCGCTTCATCTTCGTGGTCCGGAAAAGCCAGAAGTATCGTCTGCTTAAAATCCATCCATGATAAAATCGTCTGTCGAACACTTAAAAACGACTGATGTGCTGCTCCAGCCAATCGGCACGTGGCGTAAAGCAAAGTTGTCTTCTCGGTCCAAGCGTAGATTTCTTGGTAATGATCGATGGTTTCTATCCAGTCCGTGACGCCGCCTCCCTCTCTGAACAGGGGAATCAGCTGCTTCAACTCTTCCGGATGAAACATTCGCTCAACGACAGGTTTCTGCTCAATTTCATCCTCTTCGTTTTCCGGATCATCTTGATGTCGGGATCTGCGCTTGTTTTTTTGTCGGCATTGTTACCGTTGACTCGAATTCGCTGGGAGAATAAAACTCGTCGCTATCTCCAGATGCTACGCCACCCGTTTTATCGCTGGAGTTCACGTCGGTTACGCTTGACGGAACAATTGCGGATTCTTAAATACGTGACAGAATCCAATGATATTTTCTACCGTAAATTTCGCTTTCTACCACTCGTGTCGCGTACGGGATTTGCCGGAAAGTCGTGGCTAGATCCCACTTCTGATTCTAACTGTGGTATTTTCGCGAACGTTCGGATGGCGCTTTCGAATAAACGTATTACTTGTTTGTGAAACTATATTTTTAATCTTTTCTCTGTGGAAGTGTAATTGAGAATGAGTTTTTACGGAAGTTAGCCGGATGACAATCAACGCGCAGATGAAACGCAGAGCTGTCAAAGTGACAGACCGCCCTATTCGTAAATGTCACAAAACGCATAAATATATATTTTCCAGTGGCGGGTGCATTACTGCAGGGCTGTATCCAATGGATTGCTACAGTTCGATCTCGAAGATTTTCGGAAATTTCAATATAAGTGGAAGTGGCACGATTTTGAAAGCGATTCCTGTATTTCTGAAAATCGATTTATTTTTCTTGGATTGTTTAAATCCAAAATGGAAACTATGTTTCTGTTAAGATATGGACAGTTTTTAATTTGAACAGCGAAATAAATTTGGTGATAGAAATGCTTAAATTGTTAATTTTTACAGCTATAGAAAATAATAGATGGGATGCGCCTTTTTTAAATTTTGTTCCATTCGAGCCGCCATGACATCACCAAATCACCACAAAATTTGCTTATGAGTTCAATATATGGGAGCTGTCAAGTTGTCCCCGGGCTGGTCGAATCTCTCTTTTTGTTTTTGACAACACTAATAAGTGCGAAAGCGACGCACAACTCAAAAGTAAGTTAAAAGAACTTATTCTGCAGGTTGTTTTATTTAACCGTGTTGTTTTTCTAGTTGCCAGTTTTGCGGTTTTTACATCCGCGAGTCTATTACTATGAGTGTTTATACTTGTACCTGGAACAAACCTACACGGTTAAATAAAACAACCTGCAGAATAAGTTCTTTTAACTTACTTTTGAGTTGTGCGTCGCTTTCGCACTTATTAGTGTTGTCCTAAGAGAAGAGAAGACAATCGCGTAGCCAATTTGATCCAGTCCTAACCTCAATATTGAACCAGCTTCTGATTGGTTGTTTTGCCAGTCAAGAGCGTTCATAATATTTTCAAACGGGATGAAAAACAGTGCTGCTGAATTTATTTTCGCTACTTTTCATGCACATGAACATTTCTCGACAAACATATGATTACGGCCTAAAAGCCAACTGTCAAAATCTACTTTGAATGGAAATTCCAGACAAACCGTTACCAGTCGAACAGAGTTCACAACAGTTTATGAAAGAGAAAACTTTTCTCTTTCGTTTACTACCAACATCTGTGATTTGCGTGTAACGGTTTGTCCAGAATTTCCATTCAAAATGGATTTTGACAGTTGGCTTTTAGGCCGTAATCATATGTTTGTCGAGATTTCATGCAAATTGAATAAATACCCGTCATATAACTACATGTAATGTTAAGAGAGACACGAATGAACATAAAATTCAATTTTTAAATGCAGCTAGTATTGTGAATTCTTGACAGAAGGTCGATATTTGAGGTACAATTATTTTCAGCAATTGTGAAAAAAACATGCAAATGGAATCTGGCAACGATGGATGCTTGTTGTCTTTGGAATTACGACAGGGCCTGGTAGATAAAATTAAGAAGACAAGAAGCCTGTTGTCGTCTCTTCTCTTAGGTGTTGTCAAAAACAAAAAGAGAGATTCGACTCAGTCAAGGTCTTCCGTGGAGGAAGGTACTTTTGAGTTGTTTGGGGTGAACTCAAAATTAGGTAAATTCAATTTAAATTTGAGTATAAAAAACCTATCAATGAGTTGTAATTTTTGCCGTGGTTAAATGGAAACTACCTTCAACACGGTTTACCTAATTTTAAGTTCCCCCACGATACCACGAGATTGGCGATTCTACGTTGAAACCGCTCACAGATAGCGCTGGAAGCAAAGTGTTGCTGATTTGATTCTGTTCTGTCATAGTGCATATATTTTCTGTAAACATTGGTAAAAAATAACTTAAACACCAAATCACCGATCAATTTGTTGATAATTGTTTATGAAAATGATGGAAAACCATCATTTTATAAGATGATGAGTAAACATCTTGCGAAAAGGTTGTAAAACATAGTGGTTTCTAATATTATTCGCAGAGCTATATGTGTGCTGTTCCAAAATGTAATTGGTTGAGCATCGTAGCCGCCGCAACATCATTTCCAGTTCCTCTTAAGTTAAGCTAAACCTTCATGAGATGGTGTAAATTCATGCAACTCTCCGGATCACGCGAGGAAAGAATATATCTGGTTAATAGGAAAGTGTCAGCTTTGTGTCATACACAGCCGATCCTTCTCTCTGATAGTCTTCACTGAATCTCCTACGTAGTCCAAAATATGAAGGAGTTTGACATTGGTACTGATTGGGTCTCGGTTTCAAGTTGGAATTTTATTTATGGAACGATTTTTGATAACCACAATAATACCCCGAATACATTTCGAAGAAATGTATGAGCCAAATAGTTGCAAATGACTGTAATTTCAGAATAATTGCAAATAAAACTAAATTTCTTACTCGTTTCATTCATATTTTGGCAGTGGTAAGCTTTTTCCGAGAAGAAAATGAAGTTTTTGTTGTAAGCTACGACTTATTTGCGGGTGAAAAAAAGCAAACTGTATCACTTTACCAGTTCATAAGCTGAATCATAGGTGTCGCATGACTAATTTTGGTTTTGCCGCAAATCGCCAATTGAGTCAAAGGAACTCAATTTTAGGTAGTTTTTCGTTTCCGTGTAAAGTGTCTGTAATTTTGGCCAAAGAAAATAGGGAAAGAGACGAAGAGTGAAAATCAGTCAAAACGGCAACACGCCCTTTATGATGATTTCAACCAGGGATGCCAAGTGTTTTTCCAGAAAATCTATAATATTTTTTGAAAAAGTCTGGAATTCTCGAGTACATTTTCAAATGGACGTAAGTAACATTGAGAGCCTCTCTTTGTTTACTTTCTCTTTCAATTATTACGACGTCATTACAACACTTTGTACTAATTTTCCAGTACATATCGAAAGCCGACGGTTTTTACTACAATATTATGCAAAGAGTAGAGTAGTAAATGTTGAAATGGCCGAGTAATGAACAGAAGAGAAAGACCTCAAAGAGAATCTCTCATTGTTACTTACGTCCATTTGAAAAAGTACTCGAGAATTGTCTGGATGGGCTATTTTTTTAGGAAGCTCCATCTATGAGCTGTATTTGTACATTTTATTGATGGAATCTAAGACAAGACGTGACAATCGGCTTCTTATTTTTCCTTCAACATTCTTCTTTTCGCACCTTTTCACCCTGCCGAAATCTTCCGAACAGTGTTGCTATTTTTATTAATGCAAATGGAGTCTTGTTAATTTATTTTATGTCGGAAATATTTTGTATCTTGAATCCACTATATTGATGAAGGGGCACCGTTTTTCCATGTAATGGGTGTTTGGTAAGGTTTGATGAAGCCATTATCTGAAAAATTTTAGATTATTGTGCGGTTTTTGTCTTATTTTTGTTAAAGTTAATCAACCACGTATACGGTAAATGCATGATAAATACTTGTTTCACTTTGCCGCACAATTTCTGTTCAATTTAGTCATTTTTACTTTTTTGAGCGGTAATAATTTTATTTGTCAAAAGTAATAACACTCTTGCTTATAAATATAGCAACACTGCTTAACACAATTTCGCTATCCCTGCAGTAACATTGCGTACGGTGCAAAAAGTCAGAATCAACCAATCAGGAGCTGGACCATTCTGACGTAAAATTGGAACAAAAACGACCCCCCTTATTGTCACGTCTTGTCTTAGGATGGAATATGCTTGGTTTTCAAACAAATATGTCTCGACATACTGAAAATTCTATAGTTGCGCTCCCTTTTATATTTCAAATGCTTAATTTTCAGCATAGAGAATCCGTGAAATAGATTAAATTTGAATTTCTAGGGATTCAGCATGTTGGATTGCCGGAACTTCCAGCTGATGAACATTCGGAAAATTTAGGTGACTTTCAGCGAAAAAACTTTGATATGTGGTGTTTCCAACTATTTTCAAATAGTGGTTTAAGAATCAACGAAGCCTTCTTGTATTTTATTTAGTTATTTTTCATATTGTCTGAATAAATCTGGACAAAATATCTGAAATCTGGATCAGACAAAAATAAATCTGTATGTCTGGACGACGCTTAAAAATCTGGAGGAATCCAGAGAAATCTGGAAGGTTGACATCCCTGATTTCAACACTAGAATTTTGGCAACCGCTTCTATAGGCAGCACTTTAAATGACTCCTATTATATTTTGAAAACAAACCGTATGTCGATCGATGGATTTGTTTATCAAACGATGTGCATTTCGAAACAAAGAGATGAAATAATTCTAAAGCTTATTTTTACTCATACATATACTCTAGAATGCACCTTACAATCACGATTGAACTAAATTCTGATGAAAATTCAAATTTCTTTTTTGATAGAAGTACAATACTTATCTCCTCCAACTCAGGCATGAGTAATGTTTATTTACATTGCACGATTGGTCTGCTCAATAAGGTATTTTTGGCTTCACACTATTCGTCTCTTTCCCTATTCTCTTTGATTTTGGCTAGTCTACGCGCATTTCTGGGTTAGGGTCTAAGAGTTAGGGTTCGCACTGATTTTTTATATTTTTTTTATAATTAGGATTTTCTATTAAAAAGTTTATTTACAGGTTTCTTGTTTGGAAAAAATGGCATTCAATGATTCTGATTCAACGCTTCGCAAACAACAATATCGTTTGCAAGCATTTGAACAGAACATCGAGGTGGAAACAAATTCAAATCGTCATAAATTACATGACAATGAGCAGAAAGAAAGAGGAAAACGCTACGCATCCGATGAAAAAGAATTTACCACGAAGATTATGCGATCACAACTCAAATCTGGGTCTAGTTGTGTTGAGTATCTTTGTAACTCTATTGTTTATTCGGAGCAATCGATGAGAATGATGGACATGATGAACTACGATAAAACCAGAGGTCTTGGAAAAATGGGCCAGGGTCGCACCGACATTGTTCAAATAATTTCTCAAAAAGGACGTCGTGGACTTGGTGAGTGTTTTTCTTTTGTGGTTATTAGGGATAAATAGCTACTTTTTAGGCGTGCGGTTCTAAATCCCAGTTAAACTCATTCCGGAACTGTTTCGGATATCTGAATGAAGTCAGTATGGATTCCAACTCAAATGCAACAACCGATTCCGACTCAATTGGTTTTAGAATCGGTTGTTGCATTTGAGTTGGAATCCATACTGACTTCATTCAGGATTCCGAATGGTTTGACCGGGATATAGTGGACCTATCATTATAGATTATTAACTCTTAAATGCATACTATTGCCATTTGGCAACACCGAATTTTGGGATATAGTGCCTCAACGAGAGGTATATACCGTATCCAACTTGAAAAACAATTACCAAGGAAAAATGTAATTCATGCATTTAAGGGTTAGTAATTTTGAAAACAATCTTGTACGTTTCGTTTACCTATCGCCAGTAGGGTAACCAACCTAATTTGGATCTCTACATATTTTGGACCTTGTTAATGTATTTGCCTCCTGCACTGCCAGATTCCTCTGCGTTTGTTTGGTTTGATGCAACAATTATATTCCTGGGGTTGTGTATTAAGTTTCAATATTATTAGTTCATCTTTAAAATTAAACATTTTTGAATTGGATTAAAAGGATTTAAAAATACAATTCAAGCAGAGATGGCAGATACTTTTTTCAAATGTCTTCAATAATAATTTTAAAAGTTTTGGAAGAACAAAAAATGTCAGGAAAACTATTCTTGACCAAAAATGACTTATTGATGATGTGTTATATTAAATGAAAATAGTACATTTATAGCCCAAGATAAGTAGAGAGATATGGCTGATGGGAAAAATCTAAAGTAGTTTTGAAACTAGTGTAACCAAAAGCCTTTATTTTCAAAAATCTAAATATCTGCAACCAAACCAAAAAATCTGTAAATGTTTGCAACTAAACTAAAAAATCTGCAAATATCTGCGTCATCGAAAATCTGCAGCTAAAATTAAAAGTCTGCGAAATTGCAGACATGTCTGCAAATAGACATTTGATATTTCTGAATTCCTTATTCAAAAGGTCCTAAGTGACATTCAGCTCTAATTGAGAATAACGAGGTTAAAGTTTTATGGACCTAAAACAAATCCCTATTTGAGAACCAACATGTGTTTTGATGGAACAATTTTGCAATGTAGTCTTTAGTCAAATAATACTAAAAATATGAAATGTTTACTGCCCATATAAGCACAAGAGGTTGTACGTCATTTCCCGGTATACCATTCCCCGGAATACTACTTCCCGGAAAACTATTTCCCGGAATGTACCATATACCGGAATATCGTTTTCCGGAATGTACCATTTCCCGGAAAACCATTCCCCGGAATGTATCATTTCCCGGAAAACTCCCGGAATGTAATATTTCCCGGAAAAACCATTTCGCGGAATACCATTTCCCGGAAAATAAAAAAAACGTGCCTCACCGACCAAACTTATTTATAAAAGACCTGCTATGCAGCTAATTGTGTTCTAGGAGATTTTACCTACTTTAGAACATGAAAAGATGTTTGAAAATATTTTCAATTTTTTTTAAAGTGGTTATTGGGTTGTATACTATTCCCCCGAAAATCATTCCCCAGAAAGTCATTCCCCAGAATTCCACTCCCCAGAATATCATCCCCCAGAATATACTATTCCCCAGAAAGTCATTTCCCAGAATGTACCGTTCCCCAGAATTCCATACCCCAGAATGCACCATCTCCCAGAAAGTCATTCCCCAGAAAAGTTTAACTTTTTTTTGTTGATTTGATCTTTTCAAACGTACTACAGTCGTGATTCGCTTGTTCGACACTTTTTAACTGGACCGCTTTTTAGTTGGACCTCCGCTAGTTGGACCATTGTCCAACTAAAAAGCATCTGAACGTCAAAATCTCGTGTAAAATTTACTTTGACAATCAATCTGACAATGTTTAGAGATGTGAACAGATGCATTTACACTGCAAACATATTCTTTGGAAAGTTTTTGACATTTGTCAGTCCGTCCCCACACTATCAGGGTGGGTTACGGCGGGTTTCCTAGAACAATGTTTCAATAGCCTATCGCTCGCCAGCATGTATCTTAACACGCCTAGCCGCCATTTCGTTTACTGGGTCCAACTAGCGAATCAAATTCGTTAGTTGGATAAGGCTGTGGCCCAACCAGCGAATCACGACTGTACTCGTTCCCACTTCCATCGAACTACATTCTTCGATTCGGTCACATTTGAAATGATTTGCATTGTGTTGAAACCGGAAGTTAGGATGACATTATTTATTCCGAATTTAAATAAAGAATAGCTGACTTTCCCGAAAAACCATTCAACAGAAACTAAAATACCGAAGTGAAACTAAAATACCGAAGTGTTTGTTGCCATATTGCTCCCCTCGAAAAGTGCACTGGTAGCAGCATTAGACAATAGCAATATTTTTACTTTTCTTTTAATAATATAAACATACATATAGGACGAATCGCAAAATTCAGAACAGGTGTGTTTTTCAGTGCCATTTAACAACAACCATAGAAAGCGGTAGCCCCCTTCCTAGGATCCAAAAGAATGAAACAGTGTTATGTAAGTAAGGTTATTTGGCGAAACCAAAACTTTGTACATTACCTAAGTCAAGGAACTGATGCATGATGCACGATGTTAAGCTGGTACGGATAAGCCGTCGAAAGCGGCGGCTCCTCCCAAAAATATCATTGCACCAATTCGGCCAAAACACTAGCTACACCTTTTATACACGATTCCAACCACTCATTTACAAATTAGTCAACCCTCAGGCCCAGGAGCAATTGGTATATCCCCGTATACTTGTGCATATGTCAGTGGCGCCATAATCGGAAATGCGATAACAGTCCCAACTAGTAATATATTCAATTCAAAATGATTGCTAACATTGACGAATAATTGTTGTCGAGTATTATGTCTGTAATTCTGTGGTATAAGTACCATTTGGCGTAAGGTATGAAAATACTTTCGAATGTATTTAGTGCAACCTGTTTGAGTAAACCGTACATTTGTGTACGAAACATTCCCAATACAAAAGAAGTTTTTAGATAAATGCTCTAAAAACCCACGAACCCATTTGTCAAAATATGCATTCATTTCGATTGTAATATGGATTCAACCAATCAACATATATGTTTGAATAAACCGGGCAGCCGAAAAGATCACAAATTTGCGTGCAAGAATTACTTGGCGTACAAATTCAAAGAACTGCTCATGTTTGAAAGAAGGAACCAAGTCCTATGTTCGAGTAAACCGGTTATACGAGAGGATAACAGGTTTGCTTGCGAGAGGCCGCCGCTTTCGACGGCATATCCTCAGCAGCTTAACACCGCATAAGTTCCTTTAATTAGGTATGCGTAAACCTTTGGCTTAACCACAAATAATGACCCAGCAAACCACTAAGCACTAAAGTAAGCAGCATATTGACTATATAAGAGCTGTCCAATGTTTATAAGCTTTATATGGGCTTCTCAAATGTTTATAAGCTGTATATCAGCTTTGCAAATGTTTATAAGGTGTATACAAGCTTTGCGAATGTTTATAAGCATTACGAACATTAAGCATTAAAATAGACCGTATATGGGTATATGAAGCTATACTTTAGAGACTAAAAACCCTGTAGTTGTAAGCCGTAAGCGGTAGCCAGCGATGCCGATATAACGCCGTTAATGGTTGACATTTCTATTAATCAAAAACAATGAAGTCCAAATCAAAACAAATATGATATGGCGCACTTTGTAAGCACAAAAAAAAGTTTGTCGGCTTAGGAGTCACAAACAAATTAAAGGGAATTAAATAAATCTTTGAGCCAGAAAATGATAGTAAACTGCGATGAATAAATTTTAGTTTTGTGTAGGAAAGGAGGTAATTTTAAAAAAAATATTCCCAAAATCATGCTTTTTTTCTTCAGTGAGTGAAATCAACTTCTAATCAAAACAAAAATTGTTCGATTTAAGAACGACAATATCATTCATATAACCAAATGTCCAAATGGATCAAACAGCAAGCGCACTGGAACAACTTTGTCCCTATAGCTTCTAGAAGCATACGTTCGAGCCTGGATCAAACGCTGTATTGAAAAAAGTTTAAACACATGTGGTAGATAGATAGAAAGAAAAACAACTTTTCCTCCATTTTCATTTTGTTTTTTTCTTCTCAACCAGTACACAAATTGTTTTGATATTCCTCCATAGACGCGGTACAAAAGTGTGAGTAGGCTGTATATCAGCCGAATATTTCGCAAAAAATGGCTTTTGAACAGCACTCATGTCCAATATGATGCCTATAAGCTCAGGTACCCTTGTTCTATACGCGGCTATAGAACCGATAACTTTTCTGGGGAATGGGGCATTCTGGGGAATGACTTTCTGGGGAATGGGACATTCTGGATAATGGTTTTCTAGGGATTGGTACATTCTGGGAAATGTCTTTCTGGGGAATGGTACATTCTGGGGAAGGGAATTCTGGGGAATGGCTTTCTGGGAAATGGCTTTCGGGGGAATGGTATACAACCTGGTTATTGTGATAAAAAAAAACAAGATAGCGACAAGATTGCAAAACTGTCATTCTAAAGATTTAATCTTTTCGATTCCGCGATGCTAGAAAAAATTTATTTAAATTGATCATTGTATGAACAGCTTACGAACGACTTTTGGTTTTGAACCAAAACGAAACTTGGAAGGATTTAAAAAAACTCTCTGAAAATACTCTTGGACTTTCCTTGATTTTTATTCTCACTAATATTTGTTTACAGTAACAGTGCATTGAAAACGCCTTTAGTTATTTTAAATTTCACTTCGTATTATAAATTTCTATGTGAATTAGCCTTCTTTGGAACGATAACAAATCAGTGGAAAAAAAATTTAGAATTTCATTGATTCAAATACAATAAATACAATGAAATAGATTTGCCTTCTTTAAAATTTTCGTGGCATATTTTTGAAATGCTTTTAATTTTAAATTTAATTACGACCTTCCCTCTCCTAGGTTGACGGGTTTGACGGTATCGCAAACATCTTCAAGCATATTTGAGCAGACACCTGCTTTAGGATGGTTATTGCATTGCACCTCGATAGTGGTGCATCGAGGAGACCGAGAGGGCTTATGGGCCTTTTTTATGTTTTGTGTTTTTTCATACTCTGCACCAGCCCAAACTAACAGTCAACTAAGAGCCTGTGCACACTGGCGTGGCCGATTGGCGGGTCGCCGTGGATTGACTTTTTCTGTGGGCTGTGCTTGCAGACATTGTTCAACAGCTTAACGGCAGTCTTTGTGAGCACGGCTCGCAGTGGAAGTCATTGTGTGTCGATTTATCGGTCGACCTCGGCAACGTGCACAGGCGCATTAAAAAAAATAACAGTAGAACCCTATTAGTTGTGTTGTGTTGTAATAATTGTAGTTTTTGGTACTAGTGTACAATTGTGTGCTAGCCGTGTGTCTATCTGTGTATGTGGGCGTCTGAATATTTGTGACATGTGGACCAGGGAATGGATGCAGAACTGGCTTATATGATGGAATAGTGGGTGATCCTTCTTGGGATTCGTTGGTCACTTTTTACTGGTGTTCAATTCGTGCATTCGATTCGATTCATTCGGATTGGATAAATGAAGGTACGATTGATTTACCGATGCACGTCAATCATCCATTCCCGTCCAGCATAGCATGAGAAACTTCTAACGGAGTTAATTGTCGTTAATGGTAAATATCTATCATTTTCTGGCATTTGGACGATTCCAAGTAGTTTTATTGCATGGTACATGTGTTGTTCAATTAATATTCAATAACAGTACTAACTCTACTCTTTATTTTATTTATTTTCGATCTCATGCGTCATATTCCTCTGATGACTTCTCCGAGATAATTTAACATAAAAGGGCAACATTGCTGTCAACAATGACTATTCGCTGCCATCAGACGTCGCCAGGTTTTAGAAAAATTGAGATGTACTTTCATACTCAATTGAATCAGATAAGTAGGAACGAACAACAAACTGTAAGTAGCATATTACACATGTCTTATTTTAACATCATGCATATTTGTATTAACATATTATTTACTACCTGTACACACACATATCTCAACATGCAACACTTCCCATACACACGTAAACATTCACACACGCAAATATATGAATGCTCGACAGGTGACTGGGCCAAGTGCATTCACTCGTAGGATCTATCATTTCGATGATCGCCTCGATTCTACGAAACCAGTGCACAATTAAGCTGACATAAGCTAGTCTCATCTGGTGAATGCATGTAACCTGGAAGCCCCAGACACGACAGGACGAGACGGACAGATGACGGACTGGACTCGACGGGGCCTAGTTCAGAGTTTTAGGCATTCTTCAATGCACGGCTAGCGACCTCAAAAAAAATTCAATTACGACCTTCTTTGATATCCCCTCTCCTAGGTTGACGGGTATGACGGTATTGCAAACATCTTCAAGCATATTTGAGCAGACACCTGCTTTAGGATGGTTATTGCATTGCGCCTCGATAGTGGTGCATCGAGGAGACCGAGAGGGCTTATGGGCCTTTTTTATGTTTTGTGTTTTTTCATACTCTGCACCAACCCAAACTAACAGTCAACTAAGAGCCTGTGCACACTGGCGTGGCCGATTGGCGGGTCGCCGTGGATTGACTTTTTCTGTGGGCTGTGTTTGCAGACATTGTTTAACAGCTTAACGGCAGTCGTTGTGAGCACGGCTCGCAGTGGAAGTCATTGTGTGTCGATTTATCGGTCGACCTCGGCAACGTGCACAGGCGCATTAAAAAAATAACAGTAGAACCCTATTAGTTGTGTTGTGTTGTAATAATTGTAGTTTTTGGTACTTGTGTACAATTGTGTGCTAGCCGTGTGTCTATCTGTGTATGTGGGCGTCTGAGTATTTGTGACATGTGGACCAGGGAATGGATGCAGAACTGGCTTATATGATGGAATAGTGGGTGATCCTTCTTGGTATTCGTTGGTCACTTTTTACTGGTGTTCAATTCGTGCATTCGATTCGATTCATTCGGATTGGATAAATGAAGGTACGATTGATTTACCGATGCACGTCAATCATCCATTCCCGTCCAGCATAGCATGAGAAACTTCTAACGGAATTAATTGTCGTTAATGGTAAAAATATATCACTTTCTGGCATTTGGACGATTCCAAGTAGTTTTATTGCATGGTACATGTGTTGTTCAATAGGGATCTTTAGGGGTGTGCGGGTTAAGGCATATTCTGATGCAGATTAGTACCGTGAGTTAATATCTCAGTCCTTTTTCAATTTTTTGGCCCGAAACTATTGAAAAAAACATTTTTTAGTTTGTTTCCTTTTAGGACAATAACACATCCAAACCCATGCGACTTGCACAACCCTATAGGTTGCCTTATCAGATCTACCATAGTTTGCAGATGAAACTTGGGATGGCAGGTTGCTAGCGGATTGACAAAGTACCAGATCATGCTGTGTGGGGTGCTGTCCCGGTTAACAATGAGGCGAACGAGATATTTGCAGATACGTCATTTAGTAGGACAACTGTCAGTTTGCTGGTTGACTTTAATTTGGTTTTTTTAAATTTAAAAATCATAAAAGAATAATTAAGGTTTAAGAATGATATGAGTGTACTCGTAAGGACACCCGCTACCAAAACATATGAAAAACTGGCACAATTTTTCCAAATTAAAGAACCCTATTAATATTCAATGACAGTACCAACTCTACTTCCCTCGGCATGATACTGTACCTGGATGTGGTCCGGGGGCTTTTCCACCAAAGCAGTATTACAGTGATTATATCACATAAACTTGGAATACGATTATTTTCTTTTTAGTTAAGCTACATTGTGATCAATTTTAGTACTTAACTTGGCGACCTTTATTATCCACTGCCATGGTCAAATAATATACAATGTGGGTTTAGGGCCCAATTCTCTCTGCAGGCACCTCATTCCAAACGTACAAACGTGGCCTACGCCATAACACAAACCTGGTCACAAATACGAACGCCCGCGATCTCGCCAATATTCAAACACCCCGATTGATTAGGTGAACGTTGGAACCTAAGAACCTAAGCTCGCGCAATCATGAATCGGTCACGTCCGGAAGTCTCCGCCCTTGATCATAGCAGCCCAAATTCATGCATTTAGTTGGACCAATAGAAATAAAAACTAGACAAAACGTCCATGTGCGATCGTTGAAGAATACGCGAACATGCGAATGGCCACACGCTTATAAAAATAATGTGTCCACGCGAAGTTACATACTAGCACACACGACAAAAACGTCCACATACAAACGCTCGAGTCCTTCTCGATCATCCACGCAACCTATAATCGCGCTCTTCCAGACATTATAACATCCCAGTGATAATATGAACGTCTCGGCACTTGTAATCACTCAAACACAGTCTCAAGCGTAAACCTACAGTCCCCCGCACTTGCGCATTCATGAATCGTTCGCGTCCGGAAGTCTCTATCCCCGATTCCAGAAGTCTAGGTCCATGCCTTAATTAAATCAATTAGCTCTACAGTTCCAGTAGGACAACTCTCGAAAAAAATCGGCATATTATTAATACTCAATAACAATACTAACTCTTCTCTTTATTTTATTTTTTTATTTATTTTCGGTCTCATGCATTATTTTCTTGTGATGACCTTTTTGAGCTCATACATCCAAGAAGAGCAACATTGCTGCCAACAATGATTCTTCTCTGCCATCGGACGTCGCCAGGTTTTAGAACAATGGATATGTATTCTCATACTCGATGGTACCAGATAAGTAGGAACGATCAACAAACTGCAAGTAGTATATTACACATTTCTTATTTTAAAGTATAAAATATTCGTATTAAAATATTATTTACAGGCTCCACACATATCTCAACACACACACATATACACAAATGCTTGACAGGTGACTGGGCCAAGTGCATTCACTCGTAGGATCTATCATTTCGAAGATCGCCTCGATTCTACGAAACCAGTGCACAAGTAAACTGACATAAGCTAGTCTCATCTAGTGAATGCATGTAACCTGGAAACCCCAGACACGACAGGACGAGACGGACAGACTGGACTCGACGGGGCCTAGTTCAGAGTTTTTGAGCATTGTTCAATGCGCGGTTATTGACCTAAAAAAAGAAACATTCGGCATGTTATTTTTCCTTTTATTACTGTATCTTGAGTTGGGTTCATACTGATATTCACTAGCACAGTCAATAGCATATTCTCCCATATACATTCACGTCCAAAACGTGCAAACGCCCCTAACTTTCGCGATAACACAAACCTGGTCAAAAACGCGAACTTACATTACAATTTCAATCATCCACACACACACACACACCTACGCTCGCAATTTCTCCAACACCCCTTTACTTAAGTGAACTTTTCAGCACCTATAACTTTACAACCGCGGTCTCAAGCATTAACCCACCACTCGCGCGATCATAGACCGGCTACGTTCGGAATTCTCTACTCTCGATCAGCCTAGACTCATGCCTTCAGTTGGACCGATTGGGAATGATGCTCATATTCACTGGACAACACGTTTCTCTACCATACACTGAAAATTAATTATTAGATTCACGGTCCGCGCGCGATCGTTCGAGAATACACGTGAATGTGCGAATGGCAACACGGATCTAAAACCGGATTTATGCACGCAAAGTTGGAGACACGCTGGCATTCATATGCTCGGGCCTTTAGCGATCACACTATTACACAATTAGTAAACGCCCACGCTAACCCAGACAGATATGCACTCCTGGACTCGAACGCTAAAAACCACACCTTCCACGCATACACCACCCAGGACTGAACATTAGATTCATACATACAAAGCAACAAGTAATAATTACAGGTATTTGTCTGGCAACCGGGGGAAGTACATCTCAAACGCAGAACTTATCATTTCAATGATGGCCTTGGATCTGCGTTGCCTGTGTTCAAGGCATCATAGCTTTGTCCGTCAGGTCAAGGATGTATGAAACCCGCTAGCCACCACACTCGGCCCTAGCTGCCCATAAAGGGATAAAAAAAATAACAGTACTAACTCTACTCTTTATTTTATTTTATTTATTTTCGGTCTCATGCGTCATATTCCTCTGATGACTTCTCCGAGATAATTTAACATAAAAGGGCAACATTTCTGTCAAAAATGACTATTCGCTGCCATCAGACGTCGCCAGGTTTTAGAAAAATTGAGATGTACTTTCATACTCAATTGAATCAGATAAGTAGGAACGAACAACAAACTGTAAGTAGCATATTACACATGTCTTATTTTAACATCATGCATATTTGTATTAACATATTATTTACAGGTAACACATATATCTCAACATGCAACACTTCCCATACACACACAAACAGGCTTCATTTTGCTCATCTTCGATTCAGTGAGATAGGGGAATTTCACATTTTCAAAAATGAGAGCTTTATTATAGTGAGCATGTTTTGCTCCACAAATGAGAGAAAAGAGATATCCACATTCTCTTGATGACGAATCATCTCGTCTGCAGCAGAGCAAGCTTTTGCAGGAACTCTACTATCGTCTCATCATGATGTTGTAGGGCAACTGATATACATTGCTCAGTTGGCAGAAGAGAATAAAAAACATTTCTCTATACCCCTGGGGGCAGTAAAACTATCATCGAAGAAAAAATAGTTTTACCAATATCTTCGGTTAGACTATTTTTTGGGTTTTGGGTCCAACGCTCAATGAATCATTGAATATAATGTCCATGTGGGACCATTCATTAATGATGTAGCATTATATGGAGGAGGGGAGAGTTTTGTATTTGTGATGATGTGTGACGACAGGGGGGTAGTCTAGCTACGTAATTACCAGGGGGTATTTAGAAGTTTGTGACGAAATGCTACAATGGGGGAGGGGGGTGTTAAAAATCGCTCAAAAAATGCTACATCATTTTTGGATGGTCCCTGTTGTATAACTTTGCAACATTTTGTTGGGTCGGGGCTGAAGATTTGCAAATTGAACTTGATTATAAATATGCAATGAAAAACAACGTAAGCGCGGGCGGGTAAGTGAGAAAATTTTTGATTAGAGATCAATGATAAGAAATAATCCCAATATATTTAATTTTCTGGCGATTCTCTTACCATGAATGATTTTTTTTTCAATTTACTGCAAGCGATATTTAATTAGGAAACGACTGCAATCCAAATAGCGAACGGAAATCGCAAATGAGGGTTATTAACAAGTAGCAAACAGCTTGTTCTATCTTTGAAATAGCAAGAAAATGTCTGTCGGTATTGACATTAGATTTTGACAGAAGACAACTCTCAACCAAGCGATCCGGTTTCCAAATACATGAACGTTTATTTTATTATAAGCATAATTATGTGTACATTACAGAACTCAACGGATCAGAGTTATTTAATCTAATATAATAATATACTATGTTTTGTTTTTGTCCAAATATAACCTTAAATATAAACTAGAAGCTCAACTATATTTTTTTTTTAATTTTGACGTAAAATAGCCCCCGTGACGCAAAGTAACCCCCGATGATGGAATATTTTTTGTTTCAAACTTGTTTTGCCAGTAATGAACTGATTTTTTTAGCATGTAGCATATATTTTTAATTGGACTAGTCGTGTATTTAACGATAATTATCGGGTTTTGCAGAATAAGGAAAGAGTAGAAATATGGGTACAAATTTTAATCAGCCGAGCTTATGAGATTCCTTTGCTTTTTGAGCGATAAAATAGTATAAAAGTTATAAAAATAGTGAAACAATTAAAATAAGTACAATGAATCAAACACATGATACGGGCAGTAATGATTTTTTATTGATACCATATTTTCATGAGTTTAATTAATTCAACGAAATAAAAAATAAAAGAATGTAATAATTCAACAACTTATTATAGCTTCAGCAAGAAATAACTTGTTTTTCTATGTATTATACGTCGGTAATAATGTTGACATCATAAGTTCGGAATAGCTCAGCGTTGAGCTTAATAAACAAAATCATTTCAAGATTTTCCTTGCTCAATTTAGTACGAGCAGATGTGAGCACTTGACCAAACCCACTAAATGCTCGCTCTACGCTCACTTGAGTACAAGGTACTGCAAGAGCTACACAAGCCAAACGATGTAAATCAGGATCATCTACTTTCCTTTCCTCCCACCAATGGAGGACATTTGTCTTCAATGGAAGTCGCTCTAGAACAGTAAATTTTCGCAATTTGTTAGCCATGTTAGTACAACTAGTTGAACTGTCCGGTGTCGAATTTCGTTGAAGCATCTGCTCTAGACGACTCAATTTACCGGTAGAAGATGGTAAACATGGATATCCATCAACTATAGAAGAACTCGATTCCTTATGTTCTTCAGTTCCGTTTATAACTTGCCAAGTCTTAAGCAGGTGTTCCTGAGAAATAGAAGTTTAGGAATAACAGTTTTTATCTTAAAGCTTGCCGCGTGCTACAAATCTTGCAGGTATTAGATCCTTTATGAAAATTTTAACACGATTTTGAAATATTTTTTTGATTAAGTAAAAAAATTAAAGAATACATCGAAGGGAAAAAGGTAGCCTGTTTTACCACTTACCATTCCACATTTTTGTTGGTCCTCCGATAAAAATGGTGTCCCAATGTAGTTAATTCTACGGTCAAGAAAAACAGCAGCCCAAAACGCGTCATTGTTGAAACAATTCGATTCCCGCTTTTCCATTGCCGCTACGAGTCTTTCAGCCAACGTGTTTTCAAACTCCTGTAGCTCGAGATAGAGCTCTTTCCACATTATATAGAAATCTCCGTATATTATATTTTGATCCTGACTTTTTTTGGTCACAACGTATACTGGTTTCAATGTGGCGCGAATGACTCTGCAGTTTTCCCAGAATGATCATATTTTATATTCAAACTTTCTGGTAGCAATTCAACAATATACTGTTCTAAATCAATTAAACAATTCATCATCAGATAAGTAAATCCCCATCTTGTCGTACAATCCAAGAATGGGAGTTGTTTCTTATTTGCTTTGAAACTCTGCTTATACGGTTCACTTCGTAGAATTTTTACCAACTCGCGAGCTTGTGCAATATCATCTTTGACTTGTGATACTGAAATCGCCTCCATGACAACAAGGTTTAGACTATGGGCTACACATTTAATTGATCTTAAAATAGAATCTAACTCAACTATCATTTCGTCTGACGTATTCTCGGAAATCTCATCATAATCTAGATCATTAGAGCAAGAATCATCCACGCACTCCGTTTCATCTACGCTATTTTGTTGAAATTCCATTTCTTGTCCGCGTATCATCAACCTGACAAATTTCAATACATTGCTTCCGGAGTCCGTTGTTGTGGAGTAAAGCTGTGTAACCTTAATAGAAAATTTATCCAGAAGCATCATGATCTCCTTCTCAATGTATTTGGCAGTATGTCTGTCAGTTGTTTCGATGAGTCCAAGCGTACGAATGACAAGTTTGTTATTAATAATCAATTGTATATTTACACCTATCATGGAACGCCCATGACGCGTCGCGAGGTCAAGTTTTAGAGACACCAGCTTACCACAAGTCTCAGATTTAATGAGCTCGATAAATGCTTTCTCAACTGATGCACACATAGTCGAAACATTTGCCGGTGTCATTGCGGGAAGTTGGAGTTTGTTGGCAACTGGATCTATGAGCCCCCGGAAACATTTCTTCGAAAAAATATTTAGTGGATAGTGGCAGTCAGTAATTAATTCCACACAGTTTCGAAGGAATTCTTGTTTGTCTACCATTATTACAACTTTCTGCATCTTTCTCGTACATTGCGAAATAATACCCATCTCCACAGCCAATTGTTGATGCTTACCTATTACATGCCTTTCTAAATTATAGGTAGCAATGTAACTAAGTAAAGCGTTACACCCCGGGATACGGCATTTCATCGCAACTGTACCTCCAGCAGAATCCTTCACCTCGTCGAAATGTTCCTTTATATCATACGTTTTCCTTTTTCTGGTTCTAATCTTACCTTGATTCGACCGAGATTGCTCACCGCCGGGCGGAGAATTTGTTGTTGCGCTAATTGAACCATTGAATTATACGCGTATTATTTGAATTACATTTTACGTACTCAATGTCCATCAGCATCTTTTTAGTTCGTCCAACTTGCTCTTTCAATAACTGAGAAATAATGAAAAACACTCCCTCTTCAGTTGAAAGAGGATAAATGATTCTAATAGAAATGGCAAATTGAGTTACTGACGATGACTTCAATACTGACGCGAGAGTAAGATATGCATGAGCTCTCCCATAAAGAGAGAAAATTCCCTCACAGTCTGTGGGAGTGAACCATCTACCCTTCTGCGTTTGACTTCTGGTAGAAGAGAATGTGAGAAAATGTAAAGAGCGTTAAGGAAGCCTGCACGCAAAGATTCACACACGCAAATTACAAATGCTCGACAGGTGACTGGGCCAAGTGCATTCACTCGTAGGATCTATCATTTCGATGATCGCCTCGATTCTACGAAACCAGTGCACAATTAAGCTGACATAAGCTAGTCTCATCTGGTGAATGCATGTAACCTGGAAGCCCCAGACACGACAGGACGAGACGGACAGATGACGGACTGGACTCGACGGGGTCTAGTTCAGAGTTTTAGGCATTCTTCAATGCACGGCTAGCGACCTCAAAAAAAAAAAAATACGACCTTCTTTGATATCGCCTTCTTTTTAGCATAAGCTATTTTCTGGACCTTCGATTGATTGATAATGATTTCAAATAAAATTACATATGGTCGGTGTTAGGTCATACCGGACTAAGTGACAGTGCATTGATTTCGAGAAAAACGCGTTTAAAGTTTGAATCGCAGCATCCTTTACATTATAATTGGAAAATATTTTTTACCTTAATTCTTGTTTATTGTTTCATATTTCAAATCTGGTAAAAGTGGAATGTAGATGAAGAAATTCGTTATCCAGTGCTATCATTACCTCATTTTTTGATGTTTTGCTACTTGGTCCGGTCTGACTTAACACCGACCATATGCCCCTCGGCATGATACTGTACCTTGATGTGGTCCGGGGGCTTTTCCACCAAAGCAGTATTACAGTGATTATATCACAGAAACTTGGGATACGATTAATTTCTTTTTAGTTAAGCTACATTGTGATCAATTTTAGTACTTAACTTGGCGACCTTTATTATCCACTGCCATGGTCAAATAATATACAATGTGGGTTTAGGGCCCAATTCTCTCTGCAGGCACCCTTCTTTTGTTGCTATATTTTCAATTAGATCCATGCTAACACTCACTAACACAAATTGCTTATTCTCTCATGTACACTAACAATCTCTCATTCCAAACGTACAAACGGGGCCTACGCGATAACACAAACCTGGTCACAAATACGAACGCCCGCGATCTCGCCAATATTCAAACACCCCGATTGGTTAGGTGAACGTTGGAACCTAAGAACCTAAGCTCGCGCAATCATGAATCGGTCACGTCCGGAAGTCTCCGCCCTTGATCCTAGCAGCCCAAATTCATGCCTTTAGTTGGACCAATAGAAATAAAGACTAGACAAGACGTCCACGCGCGATCATTGAAGAATACGCGAACACGCTTATAAAAATAATGCGTCCACGCGAAGTTACATACATACTAGCACACGCGACAAAAACGTCCACATACAACCGCTCGAGTCCTTCGCGATCATCCACGCACGACCATAGCCACGATCTCATAAAAAGTATAACACCCCGGTGACTAAGTGAATGGTTTAGCACTTATAAATTAACAATCCCGGTCTCGAGAGTGAACCTCCAAATGCCCGTGTTCGCGCGATCATGAATCGGTTTCGTCCGGAATCCCCTATTCTCGGCCCTAGTAGCATAAGTCCAATGCCTTCAGGTGAACCAATGAAAAATATAATGCTCATATCCACTAAACTACATAAAAATCGAATGTATACACACAAAGTCACATACACGCGACAAACAAATACATAAATGCTTGAGGCCTTCGCGACCATCCACGCAACCTATACTCGCGCTCTTCCAGACATTATAACATCCCGGTGATAATATGAACGTCTCAGCACTTGTAATCACTCAAACGCAGTCTCAAGCGTGAACCTAAAGTCCCCCGTACTTGCGCATTCATGAATCGTTCACGTCCGGAAGTCTCTATTCTCGATTCCAGAGATTTAGGTCCACGCCTTAATTGAATCAATTAACTCTACAGCTCCAGTAGGACAACTCTCGAAAAAAAAATCGGAATATTATTAATACTCAATAACAATACTAACTCTTCTCTTTATTTTATTTTTATTTATTTTCGGTCTTATGCGTTATATTCTTGTGATGACCTTTTCGAGCTCATACATCCAAGAAGAGGAACATTGCTGCCAACAATGATTCTTCTCTGCCATCAGACGTCGCCAGGTTTTAGAACAATGGAGATGTATTCTCATACTCGATGGAATCAGATAAGTAGGAACGATCAACAAACTGCAAGTAGTATATAACACATTTCTTATTTTAACGTATAAATTATTATTCGCATTAAAATATTATTTACAGGCTCCACACATATCTCAACATACACAAATACACAAATGCTTGACAGGTGACTAGGCCAAGTGCATTCACTCGTAGGATCTATCATTTCGATGATCGCCTCGATTCTACGAAACCAGTGCACAAGTAAATTGACATAAGCTAGTCTCATCTGGTGAATGCATGTAACCTGGAAACCACAGACACGACAGGACGAGATGGACAGACTGGACTCGCCGAGGCCTAGTTCAGAGTTTTCGGGCATTCTGCAATGCACGGTTAGTGACCTAAAAAAAGAAACATTCGGCATGTTATTTTTCCTTTTATTACTATATCTTAAGTTAGGTTCATACTCATACTCACTAGCACAATCAATAGCATATTCTCCCATATACACTCACATCCAAAGCGCACAAACGCCCTTAACTTTCGCGATAACACAAACCTGGTCAAAAACGCGAATTTACATTACAATTTCAATCATCCACACACACCTACGCTCGCAATTTCGCCAACATTAAAACACCCCCTTACTTAAGTGAACTTTTCAGCACCTATAACTTTACAACCGCGGTCTCAAGCATTAACCCACCACTCGCGCGATCATAGACCAGCTACGTTCGGAATTCTCTTTTCGCGACTCATGCCTTCAGTTGGACCAATCAAGAATGATGCAATGAATGATGCATATTCACCAAACAACACGTTCTTCTACCATACACTAAAAATTAATTATCATATTCACGGTCCGCGCGCGATCGTTCAAGAATACACGTGAATATGCGAATGGCCACACGAATCTAAAATCGAATTTATGCACGCAAAGTTAGAGACACGCTAGCATTCAAATGCTCGAGCCTTTGGCGATCACACTATTACACAATTAGTAAACGCCCAAGCTAACCCAGACAGATATGCACTCCTGGACTCGAACGCTAAAAACCACACCTTCCACGCATACACCACCCAGGACTGAACATTAGATTCATACATACAAAGCAACAAGTAATAATTACAGGTATAACATGATAACATGATCAGCGAGCAAAGACAAGCTGTGAAGGGAACCAAACAAATATTTGAGTAGCAACATAGTTCTAAATGCAAATGTTCTCAAAGTACTTCAGATTTCAATAGTATAACAAATTGTCGAAAAAAGTACGTTCCGGGAAATGGTATTCCGGGAAATGCAGGGTGGCGATTCCTGGAAAAAAACCTGGAAATCAGGGAATTTCAGGGAATTCTATTTGACCTGGAAAAACCTGGAATTTTCAGGGAATTTGTATTCAAATCAGGGAGAAATTTCGACCTGGTGTTAATATTTTTTTGAATGCGACTGGAAAATATTGGCTCAAATATTCGGTTGAACGCACTTACTCCCCTCAACACATTTTATACTAGGGAGAATAACAATATTTGAACCATCTCATAATTACAACTTCTCACAACAATGGTTATATGAGTCCCCCGTCAGATTTACAACCAAAATTTGAATTCCTTCCAAATTTTTTATGCATTCTTTAGCTAAAAATAATTAACACGTATTTTTGTTTTGGCTGAATATGATACTCTTTTTCAAGTTACAGTAATGTTTCGATTATATCGGTCTGTATTTTAGCGTGATATATTTGAAGCGTGATATATTCAAAACAAAACAAAAAATTACATTCAAGCATTAACCCATGTATTTCTATAAACAAAAGTGTCAAAAATAATCAATCATAGTAGGGTAATGAGCCTAGGGTTGCCACCCCTCCGGGTTTGACCCGGAAACTCCGGTTTTCGGGAGCGATCTCCGGGTTTTACATCAATTTCTCCGGGTTTGCTGGGAAGAAGCATAGGTTCAATTTTTTGGAAATAATTGATTCTTTACAAAATATTTAATAAGTCTAAATTAACTATTACTCTGGTTCAGATTTATTTTTCCCGACTAACCCTTCGTTTCAAGGTGGCGAAGAGTTCACCAAATATTGCTAATTTCTTTCACAAAGCAATGAAAATGAAAAACAAATAAAATTTACTACAAATTAACCTTCCGGAAGTCGCGCTAGTGCACTGAGTGCACGCTGCTCTGAAAATCTATCGAAATCGTCTTAGGGGAGCAGCGAATAACCGACACCACATAGTGTGATGTCGCAGCTCTGCCTCCTTTACTCTCCTTCTCCTGTTAGTTGTGGAGGAGAGCAATGCTCGTTCGACCTCCACAGTGAGAGTAGCTGGTGCTTTTGTATTCTTGGCACTTAGTCGGGGAAGTGAAATACTACACCTCATTAAACCGATAAAACTGTTCTCAAGCGTGAAAAATTTAGAGTTTTGCTTTAACGTGGTAATAAAAAGCGATTAAAGTGCTCTAAAATGCCTAGCAATCGCTTTGATTCCAATTTCTGTCTCGTTCTACTCAAAATCCACCACCCCCCAGATCAGTGAAAATCTCCGGGTCAAAGTCTCTCCAGAAGTGGCAACCCTAAATGAGCCTATTTTTGCCATATTTCTATTATTACAATACCCATTCAAAACCGTTGGTTAGAGCAGCGTCTGCCATCTTTGTTCAACGCATTGGGTCAAACGGTATGGCATCAGCGGATAATTTTTCTCCACACAGCTTCGCTTTACCTATCCCGTACCGTTTCTTAAAATTGTTGAACCACTTAAAACTAAACTTGAAGGAATCTGGCACGCTAAGGTTTTGGACAAATATCTTATTACATATAATATTAAAATCAGTGAATTCGAAGAGACTACGATTCAGTTTTCGTTGTTGCAACATCCATAGAGATAGTCCCATCTCCAATTGTTGATGAATTCTTGAATTAATGTGAATACTTTTCTTTTGAAAGGACAACCCTTTCAAAAGAAAAGTATTCACATTAATTCAAGAGTAATGCATGTCTCGTCATACCTGCCATATCGCGTATTTTGGTTTTCTCATTATGTTTGGTAGATTTTCTTTTGGATAACAATTAAGTGAATAAAAAGAAGTCAATTTGTTTACTCGTTATACCAGACGGGCCCTTGAGGACACGGCAAATAAGTTACGAAGAATTTAAAACTAAAATTGGAATCGGCCGATAGATATTTTGGCAATCCTATTCACTGCAACAAAGTTTTTGGTAAAACATGATTTCGAGATTATTCACGTTTAAAGTTTCGCGCCACGCTCACGTAAAGGAACTGCGCTACAACTTTGCTTCTACTGCTTAAACATCTATAAACATACCGATTTTCAGATACTTTCAGATTTCTTAAGAATCTGTACTTTAAGATAAACTAATATAAAAGATCGATTTTTTGACCGACCTCATCATATATTATCCGAATGCCAATAATAGGCTCATTACCCTACATGTAAATAAGCAAATCAATTGTAAAAAATCCTGAAAGTACCAGGACACAACATGTGGCTTAATTGGATCAAAACGTAGTGTGTCTTGTCCGTTTTTGAAAAAGCGTGATATAATCGAGACAAAACCGTGATATAATCGAGGGTGATATAAACGAGTATTGATATAAACGCATAGTGATATAATCGAAACATTACTGTATTAGATTTGTAACTTTTGAAGTTTATAAAATCGAACATTTTTCAATCACTGATAACTGCATGGAAAAAAATATTATTTACAAAAAGTAGTTTTTGCATGAGCTTACCGAAAAAAAACATAAAAAATATTTTTTGTTATATAGCTTATGAAATCTGCAATTATTATAAACAAATTGTTTTTTTAAAGTTGGGTCAATTTTAAATATTAAGAATCATGTTTAATCTTTTTTTGTGAAAAAATATGGAGTGGATATCAAAATACAATGCGAGATATTACAGTTATAAACTGAAAACAAACCAATTTTACACTAACACACAGACCTGTTATAATTGTATTATCTAGTGAATTACTTGGAGATCCATTCCGAAATTTTTACCTAATCTTCGCAATATAATTATAAATGATTTCAAAAAATAATAAAATGTTTTTGGTTCAACTTAAAAAAAATTGCTTTTAGTATTTGCAGAATACATAAGTTACATAGCAAAAACAAATATGCATTGCAAAAACAATTTCGGTGAGCTCATGCGAAAAGGAAACTTAATAAATTATTTAATATTTTTTCTACAAATTGAATAGTTTCTGAGTAGAAGATTCATTGATTCCAGCGGATACTGAGTAGGTGTAATTACCTACGGGTCCCCCCTTTTGGTCTTTCATACAGTGGTATGCTGAATGCAGAATTGTAACGAAATTTGAGTGTACTGTTAAGTGGAGCTGCATGCAGAGCAAGACTCGAGCTAGGATGGGGGCTACCAACATACATACATACAAATTGAATAGTTTCTGAGTTATCAGTGATTGAAAAATGTTCAATTCAAAAAAATTCAAAATTTTACAAACTCATGAATTTAAAAAACAATTATATTCAACAAAAACAAAACATAGTGTGAACAATTTTCAGCTAAAGATTGCAAAAAAAAATTGGTTGCAAATCTGACGTGGAATTACAGGTCGGACTCGATTATCCGGGGATTTGAAAAAAATCTCACCCCGGATAATCGAATCACCCGGATAATCGAATCAAACTTTTTTTTTGCGTTGTTCACTTCGCTTATAATTTAAGTTCATTCGTGGAGAAATTGGAAATAAAATGACCAGGGCAAATTTTCCTATTACGGTAAATGTACCTATTTTGGTCGAGTTTTCAGACCTTCAGGGTGTGATTTGCATTTTCAGTTGGTATTCATTTATTATTCATATTGGTAACGAGTTAACGATATGTATCAGTTGTTTATAGCTATTTGTACATGAATTCTAAGATAAACTTTTTAATAAGGTGTGTCTTTTGCAATACAAGTCAAACTCGATTACCAAGGGCTTAGATTTTCCGAGGTAACTGATTCGATTACTCGAATACCAGAAAAAATAAAGTTAGTAAGTAAACTGGGGGTCGTCTGTTTCTTGGCTCCAGTTTAATTTACGTGGAGTGTCACATAGCACAGCTAACATGTCTAGTCATTCTAATTAGAAGAGTGCGTGTTGCGCACCCACAAAGAGATCCTTGTCCTTATAGCATCATTTAGTTGACCAATACTGGATTGTCAGGTAATAACTACGCGTGTAGTCTTCGCAAACTGTCCCACTCATACTTGTCACTAGCGAAGGACTACCAGGTTCCCGGGCGCCTCAGCAAGAAGTACTGCTGGCGCCTTACTTGACGTTGTGTAAACCAAAAGTTATAGTCATATAGAAACATGGTTGTTCATCAACCAGAAGGGCTCGAACGGGTTAAAGATTCTATTGGAATTCTGAGCAGAAATCACTTATTGAAGGAGATAATGGGAGAAGAGCAATATTGTTTGTGTCAAAGTCCACTGGAACTCAAAGCAGGATATTCATCAAAACATTACACCGGATTTCAATGATGATAGAACTATGATTCTATCAGTATCCGGAATAAAGCATAATCTTCAGCAGAATTCTACCTTGAGAAAGATTCCACTAGACATTTAAGAAGCTTTTCTCTAGAACCCTGCATCAAAATTTAGAGAAAAACCGTAGAAATACGGATAAATATTGAATCGAAGTTCTGAAATAGATTCCATTGGGATGCTAAGAAATCTTCTATCAGAATCTTGAAAAGCATCCCAAACAGAATCCTGAGAAGCATGTCATCATTATCCCAAGAGATAGCCAGAAACCGACCGAGCAATGTAGGTATAATGACGTTTTATGTGGCCGACAGTAACCAATGTATTACGAGAAAAATGTACTTTTAGTATCAAATTAAAAAGTTGCATATTTGGCAATATTGACATTAAAAACTTTTCATTTTTTTTGGAATCCCTAAACAAATATTAAAAAAATATCTCGCTGATTAATTCTAGTGCAAACAGTACCAGAGATATAATCCGAAGAAAAACATTTTTTTAAACAATTTGTTGAAATTAACCGTTATGTGTCCAACAAAAAAACACCTATAACAGGCCAACGAGGGTACCAGGGTACCCACAAATTAAAATGCTCATAACTATGGCTTTCTTTAACCAATTTTGACGCTTTTAGATGTTTTAGATTCAGGAACTCGTCCACTTCTGTAACATTGAACCCAATGAATGGATTTGGTTATTGGTAATCCGCATTTTCCGGAGTAATGTTCCAGTATTAGGGTATGATTTGTAAATTTAAATAATGTCCTAGCAAAATGAGTATCAAAACTCTTCAAATTGTCTCAGAAGTCTGTTATTTATTGTTGCGGGATCCTATGGTAGTTTTAAAAATGGAATTGGAATGGAATGGCCATTCACGGCCCTACGGGAGCCTGCTCCGGAATGTCTGTTTCGGGGTGAAATCACCAAATGGTTCCAATACCACGGAGGTACAGCCTATTGATGCTATGCCAAGAATTTTGATACCCATATTGCTAGTATTCCATTGAAATTCACAAATAGTATCCAAGCACTGGAACATGCTTCCGGAAATCCGGATTCCCGGGAACCGGTTGGAATAACCCGATTCGTTTTTACCAAGTCTAAAAGTGGATGAGTATCCTCTAATCCAAAACACCCAAAAACATCAAAATCGGTTGGAAATTACCTTAGTTATTGGCATTTCAGTTTTGGGGGTACCCGGTATCCACGTCGGCCTGTGACATAGTAAAAAATTCAGGAGCCCCTCCTCACTCCCTTCTTACTATATCAAAAACATTATTATTCCAAAAGCTTGACTTAGTGAAGTTGTAAGATGTCACAAAGTTTCAATTTCCAGCTACGGATAAAACATCGGAATTTCATTATTTGTAACCTCTAAAAAGGCATCCGGGTACCGCGTCGGACACATAACGGTTAAGAGTATTCCCATGGACTGAAGGGCTGTTTAAACGACACAACAATTTAGGTTATTATATTATCTCTGAATGAACAATTTCTTCAAAACTGGTTCCAATCCATGATGGTCGATTCCAAGTTTTGTTTTTTAGGTCACTTTGCGCGGAATAACCCATATATAAGCTATTTTTGAGGAAGGTTAAAATTTGAGAGGAGGTAACCCTAGACCCCCCAATTGCCCGAAAAAAAGTTCTATTGACTGCAATGATCGAATTAGCACTATAATAAGACATTATAGTTGAAATTTGATTTTTTTCAAAACACCCGGATAATCGAATCATTTTCCCCGGATAATCGAATCACGGATAATCGAATCCCCGGATAATCGAGTCCGACCTGTATAACAAAATCGGCATTATATGTTCCTTCGGTGTCAATCACCGATGCAAAACTAAGGATTTCGGTGGGGATTGAATTGGATGCTATTGCTTCCCCGAATTCCTCATATTTTTCATTTATGTTGCTATTTTCTTCCGAATCTCTTGAGTTTTCATTGTTACTCATATCAATGACGTCAAAATCGTCACTGGCGGCTTGATTATGTCTCGATGTTTTGGCGTCTTTTCTTTGCTTTTGCGCTCGCGTCAATACTAACACCGGGACAGCTGATTCTTTGTTTTTGTCATCCATTTCATTGTTTTGTGGTAGGCGAGATAGAAAATCCGCAACCACATTCTCTCTTTCTTGCTTATATCGGATGTCGCACTCGAGGCCTTGTAGTTTGAGCCGTAATCGCGTAAGTGTTGAAGAAGTTTCTTTTAAATGCCAGATTGAAATTAGTGGACGATGGTCCGTATATATTATGAATCGTTGTCCAATTGTAATTCTTTCTCAATCGTGTGGTAGCGCCTCTCGGCACCGACCAGTCCTCTACTTGCATATGCAATTGGGCGATCTGTTGACTTTTCGTTGGAGAGCACAGCGCCTATTGCAAAGTCGCTTGCATCCGTAGTAATTATGAACGTGTCTTCGTAATTTGGTCTTACTAATATAGGATCCGAAGATAAGTGTAATCTTAATTCGTTGAATGCGTTTTCACATTTCGGACTCCACACAAACTTTGCTTCTTTTTTAAGTAAATCTCGAATGAGTTTGCCATAAAAATTTACGGTTTTAAGAAAGGATCTAACTTCCTTCACCGTTTTTGGTCTATTCATGTTCTTGATTGCCTCCACATTGTCTCCATTGGGGCGGATTCCGTCCTTCGAGATAACATGTCCAAGATACTGCAATCTCTCCATGAGATGATGCACTTCCCAGGCTCCAATTTGAGGTTGTGCTCCCTCAGAGCTTTCAAAATTCTCGTTGTGTTCCTTTACTGTTCGACCGAACACAATGACATCGTCCAAATATACGAAGGCTTTGATACCCTTTAAACCATATAAAATTGTGTTGATTAGTTTTTGGAATGTTGCTGGGCTATTTTTAAGTCCCATTGGCATTCTAGTGAATTCATAATGACCTCTGTGGGTTGAGAATGCCGTCTTAGCGGCATCCCGTGGGTGAATTGGCACCTGATAAAATCCGGATTTCAAATCCAAAGAGGAGAAATAACAACTATCTCCTACATTGTCCAGTATTTCGTCAATTAGTGGTATCGAGTATACAAATTGTTTTGTAATCGTGTTTAGAACACGAAAGTCTACTACGATTCGATACTTTTTATTACCATTAGCGTCTGGTTTCTTCGGCACACAAAGGACCGGGGCATTCCAGGGACTTCTACTAGGTTTGATGATGCCTTGTTTCTCCATTTCTTCGATTTGTTCCTCGATTTGGGTCTTTGTCGACTACGGAAATCGGTATTGTCTCTTGTTGATGGGGATATTAGTTGACGTTTCTATTTCGTGGATAGCGATATTCGTATGTGATAGCTTATCGCCGTTTAAAAAGAACACGTCATTATAATTTTCAACCATGTTTCTGACTGGTTGAAACATGTCTTCCGTTAAATGGCTAAGGTCTAACTCGCTAGCTAAACCTTTCACTCTATCCTGTCCGAGTAAAGGTCTGAAGCATTTTCCATGAAATCGAAATCCTTGCGTAATTCGAGGTCAATTTCATTATAGTTTGAATATTCCTCGGTTGTCTTTTAAAACCCATTTTTGCTGTGGGTCCTTTCCGCGGTATTGTTGTTTTTAATCGGTGGAATCGTAGCAACAACGTTATGTTCTTTGGTGTAGATCATATATCGTTGTGTGCCAGATGTACTTTCCTCTGCGAATTCATCTTCCGCGAAGAAAGTCCCATTTTTACCTGGGCCTTCGCTCGGGAAAAAACTGTCCAGCGAGTATAGCTCGAACTTTGGACTAAATTTTATTAGGTCTTGCTGGATTGTTATAGTACCAGCGGCATTATTTATCATAACCACATATTGGTTTATGCAGTCCGCCCCTTCTAACATCAAGTCTTCCACCACATCAAATTTGGCTCGAAAGGCTCTTTCTGCTATCCAGAAAGTAATCTCTACCGTACCTTAACTAGTTTTGGGTACATTTGCTACTCCTGTATATCTGATCGTTTCCGATCTATCAATTTTGGATGTACCTATACTTTCAGCTATGTCTTTTCGGATCATGCTACCTCCTGCTCCTGTGTCCAACAGGAAATTTACATCTCCTAGCGGCTCGTTCCCGTTATCTAGTTTTATTCGCGGTAAATTAGTGATGTCCCGCTTCAAACGTAATTCTTTTCTTTCTGGTGTGTTGCCATGTGCCTTAATTATTCTGGCATACTCGTTGTTGTTTCTTTTGTAATTATTTTTAAAGTAAGTTTTCTAATCAGTTTCGTTGTCATTGAAGTGGTGGTCTACCATCATATTTTCTGATCCGCATTCCGGAATCATGCTAGTCATACACTTTCTTCTATGAGGTGTATCAATTTGATATTTTAGTTCTTCCATATAGTACTGAGATCCAGCATCAGTATATTTTATAATTTCCTCTCTCTGGCTTACCTTTTAGGCTAGAATTTCGCGTTTTCGCGACATAGTTGAAGATATTTCATTAATTTTTGTTATTTATATTTTGATTTTTCTTATTTATCACATCCCTTCTTGGGGTCTTGTTACGTACTTCTTCAACATATTTAGTTGAATTCATTCCAACCGTGTTGTACGGAATATTTGCCTTTCTTGACGTAATATTATCACAACTTTGTATCTTATCTCCATTTGAATTTTTGTCGAACTCATTCGATTTACTGAGGGCAATGTAGTCCAAATGCCGCGAGATAAAAACTGTGTATTCTTTTAAAAATTCTGCTCCAATAATTCCTGGAACGCATAGATCTTTTACGACATAAAACTTTATTTTATATTTGGAATTCCCAATTATGAAAGTGGTTTCTACTGACCCAATAGTTTCTGTTTGTGTCAGATTAAAACCGGTAATATTTACTTTATCTCGATAATGGATGAGTCTGGCTCCAATTTTCGGGAGAGTGTCCCATCTTATTACATTAAGGAATGCTCCTGTATCAAGCATATACTTAATATTAACATCTGGCCTTGCACTTGAGGCGATATTTACTAGCAACTGATTATTTCCAGTACATTCTATGTTCAACTTTTCATATTGCGAAGTATCTCCTCCCAATGTAATATTGCCGTTATCTGGCATTGTTTTGGGCCTTTCGTGGCCATTGTATTTTTCAGCGGGCAACTGCCTCTTAGTATTTGCACCCTGTCTGGTCGCATGGTAATTTTGTAAATTTTTATTTATGCTTCTTTCATTCGTGAAGCAATTTACGCCCGATTGGCTATTTTGGTCTTGGTAGTGACCTATATTAGAATCATAATCTTGCCTTCGGGGCTTCTGATTTTGTTTAAAATTTTTAGTTTTTGTATTTTGATCAAAATCTGACCAGTAAGTTTCCGCATAATTCTGCGGTGAATATTTGAAATTACTTTCGCCTATTTCTGCCCGATAATTTCTTTCAGGTAGCTCATAATCTCTATCTATATATTCAATTGGATTTCCGATATATCTCTTCGGTGTCCAACGTTGTAGAGTAACAGTACGTGTACGCGATAATTCTAACAATTCCAGCCTGATTTCTATCTCTTTCAGACACTGGTTTTCAATATCCACTTTCTCTAATTAGTCAAGTAATTGCACTAGTGGCATTCCTTTGTGTCCACGCGCAAATAATTTAAACTCTTCATTTCGCAGACCCGCGATAAAATGTAATCTAAGGCTAATAATCATTGGCATATCCATGATGCCAGTCCCTTCATTATAAACATCAATTTGGTCTTTTATTATTTCAGTCCGTATTTTATATTCTTTAAACGATTCGTTCGGACTTTGTCGAAGGGTCTCAATTGTTGAAATTACCTCTTCTATCCGTTCTCGTTTACTAATTTTTTTTATTAAATTTTGTTCTAATTCTGGCCAAGTATCGGCTTTAATTTTCAATATTTGGGCTGCTGCATTCTTCCCTGGGCTTGGGTGATGAGCCTAATGGGCGCGTACTCTTGCTTGGTCGATAAGAGTGGGAGATCCGAGCGAGTGCTGGTTCATTGACCTCTGAATCTCATGACTAATAATCATTCGATCGAGTGTTTTGGCGGGCGGCTGATATGGATGTTTCTACTTTCAAATGGGGGAACATGCTGGTTCGATTGTTCGGGGACTCATTTGATCTTGAGCATAGTGATCGAGTCATTCGATTCGGTTCGATGGACTGTCATCTATAAGAGATGATCAGACTGAAGGTGGGTGTTTTTATCTCTTAAATCGCTCTGTCGCTCTGGCTCGTGAAGATGGCGAGTAACACTCGTTTATAACGAATCGGATTCGCTGTTTTCAGAAACAGAGATGACAATCTCTTATGGATGGAACCTTCTCTTAAACATAATGTTCAGCCACTAGTTAATGCTCAACTAGATCAACTTAATAAACTGAAACATGTAGTTTTTGAAGAAATCCAATCCACGTGAACCACATCACCAAACACCTAAAAGTAGTTTAGATGCATGTAATATCTATTTATGTGTTATCTATTATCTTATCTATTCTATTATCTATTAATATCTATTTCTTTATCCCTCTCGCAGGAGGATTGACGGTATTGTAAACATCATCAGGCCACAATAGACTAAATAGAATTATCTAAATATAAGGACCCTTCGCTCTTTTTGGTTTCTATTTGCACCAAGTGCTACTACTAGAGGTTAATTAGTTCTTATGTCAATAATCCACCAATCATTATGACGCAAGATTTTATTTATATAAGAAGCCCGCTTCAAGATGTTGATTACAATACGCCTCGATAGTGGTGTATCGAGGAGGCCGTGAGGGCTGATAGGAGCCTTTTTTCTGTTCTTTATCTTTCTTCTATTCACCCGCTCATAAACAACAATCAACTAGTAACAAATAGATAATTGAGAAAGGGTGTGCTATGTGTGGTGGTTGGGTATTCAAGTATTAGTAGTGTTTGAAGTACTAATGTATGTCTTTCATGTTATGATCATAACTTTAGCTGTATCTTGTACCTGTTTTATCTATTGCGTCTCTCATATATTGTCTTTTATCTCTTCTTTTCGAATCCCATACTGCCATTCTACTCTCGCCTTCAGCTGGGTCAGCAAAGATGGTGATAGCCAACATCTTAACACTCACACATTCTCAAACGCGGTCTCAAGCGAGAACCTACAAAAATGCCCTCGCGCGCGATTACGAATCGGTCACGTCCGGAGGTCTACCCTTGATCCCAGAAGCCTGGGTCCATGCCTTCAGCTGGGCCAATTGGGCAAATACGCTCATACCTGTTCGGCGGCACGTCTCATGGCGACATAACCGGGAAGCTTATCGATATAAGGGATCCCACTCTCTGCCAGAATTCTGGCCGCACACCGAAAATTTAATATCAGACTCACGGTTCGCGCGACATTTCAAGAACACACAACACACGCAAATAAGTTAGAAAATCACGTTAACGTACAAACGTTAGAACCCCTCGCGATTTTCTAAACAACCTACGCCCACCAACTCGCAAGCATGATTATACCCCGGTGAGAAGGTTAACGTCTCAGCGCTCATAAACTTACCAACGCGATCTCAAGCGTTAATCTACAAACTCCCGCGTTCGCGCCATCATGAATCGGAATCGTCCGGAAGTCTCTATCCTCGGTACCAACAGTCTAGGTCCATGTTAATTTAAAAAAAAAATAAATAAAATTCAAGAATTAAAAAAAAATTGCTCCCATATCCACTACACAAAACGTTCCATGGTGACATGACCGGGAACTCTAGTGATATGGGATAACTCACTCCCTGTCAGAATGTGATCCGTACACCAAACTAAATATCAGAATGACGGTCCGCGAATATATGAATGGCCGCAGGGTTTCAAAATCGAATTTATACACGCGAAGTCACATACACGCGAGCACACGCGACAAACACGTCAACATACGAACGCTTAAGCCCTTCGCGATCATCTACGCACACCTATGCCCGCTATCGCGCAAACTTGATAACACTCCGGTAATTATGTGAACGTTTTAGTACTTACGAAGTTACGAACGCGAATCCGCAAACGCGCGCGATCATGAATCGGTCACGTCCGGAAATCTTTAGCCTTCATTCTAGTAATTTAGGTCCATATATTCAGTTGGACCAATCAAAAAAAATAAAGCTCATATCCACTAGACCACACGCTCTACGGCGACATCGCCGGGAACTCGTGATATGGAAGATCTCACTTTCATTTAGCATCTGAGCCGTACACCAAATATAAAGTATTAGATTCACGGTCCGCGCACGATTATCCAAAGAACACACGCGAATATGCGAAATGCACACGGTTATAAAATAGATTTTATATACGCGAGGTTACATACACGTTAGCACACGCGACATACAAACGCATACGCGATCGAACACGTTAACGTACAAATGCTCGAAGCCTTCGCGATGATACATGCGATCGCGAGTCCCTACGTCCGCACATACCTGAACCGTACAATGAATATCACATTCAGAATCACGGCCCGCCACAATTGGCCTAATGCAGTGTTTTATTGGGCGACTTTGCCTGTCTCGTCTGCAAATTGTAGTATGTGATTCTGACGGGGAGCCCTTCCGAGAACCTAGCTCTACAGCTCCAGTAGGACAACTCTCGAAAAAATATTTGGGCTGCTGCATTCTTTCTTAATTTTAAGAGTACCACATAGATCAACTCATCTGGGGGGGGAACGGGAGGAGTTGCTTCTTTAATCTTCCGGTCATCACATCGCATGCTTTGGTATTCTTAATATGTATAACAAACATGAAGATGTGACACAAGGCGCCAAGAGCGCACTAAAATCCTGTCAATCCATTTTTCATTGGATTGTCTGCTCTAAATATATCACCAGGGGACCATTCATAAATGATGATGGATATTGACAATAGGGGAAGAGCGTCACGTAACGAGATAAAAACTAAAAATGAATTTTAGACGTATCAGCGGATCAGGGATAAAAAAAAGTACAACATTGTTTATGAATGCCCCCCAAACAAAGAATATTCCATAACGAATATCACGTACCATCGGTGACAGAGCATTGGGATCAAGGCCAAGTCCCCCCTGGGTCGTGCAAAACTGAGAAGCAACATCAATTTAGGCACAGATAGCCGACGTCCATTTATTTTCATTTAGTTTTGTTTTGTCTTTTCATTTGTTTCTCCTGCCATGATATGTGCGGATTGATGCGGATCGAGCGTGACGGCCAAGGAAACGGAAAGCTATTGGCCCAAACAGATCAGGAACAGGAGAGAGGACTACGAACAAGGGAAAGGACAACAGAGGAGAAATCGTTTACTTATTTATTATAACTACGATACCAATCACAATTATTTTGCTTTTCTTGTTTCGTTTCAGCAAACCAAAATCTAAACGGACTAGCACATACGAACAGTTAGGCTTTGTAGGTTCTCATCTTGACAGAGTCTAGATGGGCGGATGAACGTCTGCCAGAGGGTGGGCTGAGAAATGACAATGACACTGTACGAGATGGCGCTGGGCCTGTGGCCGTCGACTGGCATGGTCCATTCTCATTGATTCGGAAGTCTTCTTGGCTGGTTGGTAGATATGTGCTCCTACTTGCAAGTTGATCAATTCGCTTGGGTGGGGGACATGTAGATCCTACTAGTTGTCGACTCTTTTGATCGTGAGTATGAGGCTAGTTCAGGAAAGGAGTGCAGGACTGGCACCTAAGAGATAGTTAATTATTCAGGATTTGTTCTTATGATTATTAAACTCGATCAAGCACACCGGCTCTCAGAAATGATAAGCAACCCTTTCGGGTCGGTGTGGTCTGTTCGAGTCGAACCAGGCGGACATTCGTTTCGAGCAAACTTTATGTGGATAAATATTTCTTACGCCTTTATTGGCAGAGATTCTTTTTAACGAAATCCTAAAATACCTTCACTGGTATAGCTACTCAGGATAATAATAATAGAAAAATTAAGGGTTTGCCTGGTCCATAATGTTATGAATATGTATATTGACTAGAACAGGGATAATCGAGTTATGTTATAAGATAGAGAAGAAACAGCACAGTTGTAGGAAAAGTATTCGCGAGTAAGGACTAATAATACTGCTAGTATGTTTACCGTTTCAATTAATAGTCGATTGATCCGCTTCGGACCTAGGAGACAAAAAGGAGATTAGGAAGAGACAGAAGCGGATTCAATGCGAAATTTGCCAATATGACGTTGACCTCAAGGCGATGGTAGGATGATTTTCCATAGGATGACAGACTAGATGACACGACGTTACACGCTCTAAACTTGCGCCAAATAGTTTGTATGTATGTATGAATGTAAGCCCATATGTATGCCTGTATGCATGGATGTGTATAGGACCAATGTATCCCTGAGCAACATGGAAGGACACCTCTGAACCGCCAAAACGCTCATGGGAAGCCGGGTGCGCGGTCATAGGTGTGACCATAAAGCACTGCACACACTGTCAAGTGCAACGGATAGACGGTAGGTGTACAGTTAATGCACATAGGTTGCAGAAATAGGTTGTTGAGACAGCCCGATTGCACACTGATAAATAACAAATAATAACAACAACAACCACATAGATCAACTCATCTCGTGACACTCCCTGGGGTATTTGCTTTTCAAAGTGTTCTATATGATAGATGAATGCATCTAGCTCATCGGTAGATCCATCAAATTCTGGAATGCATTGAATTGCTGCCGTCTTCGGAAACTCGTAATCCATCTTATATTAACTGGATTAAATCCTTTTATTATTATATTTATTACATTATTCATAGCATGCTTCATCGATCCGCTGCTGCCATGCGATTTTTAATAGATTTTTCCATATTATATATTTATTAATTTTTTTCTATAATAGTGTATTTTTATTTTTATTAATTTTACTCGTTTTTCGCACATCCGCTATATTTCTTTTTCGATGCATGTAAATAAATTATTGAAGGTTTTACATTTCTTATAAAAGAAATGTATAGAATTCGCTCAAACTTTCAAGATTTTTTCCGAGGCCCGGAGGGTCGAGTCTTATATACCAATCGACTCAGCTCGACGATTTGGGACAATGTCTGTGTGTGTGTGTGTGTGTCTGTGTGTGTGTATGTAACGGACAAATTCTCATTCGTGTTTCTCAGCAATGGCTGAACCGATCTTATCCAAACCAATTTTAAATGAAAGAACTAAAAAACAGTATGAACGCTATTAATTTGTTTTTGATTCTGATGTTTAGTTTCCAAGATATGTATGTTTGAATGCGTAAAAATGGCGTTTTTTGCAGTTTTTTTAAATTATCTGCCGAAATTGACAATGTAGATTAATAATTTATATGTTTTTAGACAGCTTTAACGAATACCTTTCGAACAAGCTATAGATTGTTGAAATCGGACTATTGTCAAAAGAGATATTTAACATTAAATGCGGACGAAAGATTTTTATCATTTCCCATTGCCAGAAATATGACCAAAAACATGTAATCTATTATTAACACCAAAACGGCTTATTTGAGGTCAATAGTATCTTCGGAGAATTTAATGGAGGTAATATGCCCTTTCTTTTGGTATTGTGCTTTTGCTGATTTATCCCCCTAATAGTGAGATATTTTCACAAATTTTCTTGGAAGTGATTATATCGAAATGATGCCTTCAGCAATTTTGTAGCTTTTACTTTTGCGAATAACTTTACTGAAGACTTCAAATATCTATTTTGAATACTTTAAAAGTTATGGCTTGTTGTTTGTGGTTTACTCTTTGTCGCCTATTTATTGTTCAATATAGTAATAATTAATTGAAATAAGCCAAACATAATTTCGATAAATCGAATTTTGTATTTCATTTTTCTATCTACAACCGCTAGAAATAATCACCGAACACTTCCAAGTTGTCTGGAAGGAACTTGATAACTTATCAGTGCAAAAATGTTCATTTGTGCGAACCTTCCGACTGCAATTTTTCTAACTTATGACCATCGGATCGATCTGAAACATATCAGAAAATGGAAAGCGAAATAAATAACTTCAAGCAACGGCGTAGCCAAGAGAAGGTTTTGGGGTTTAACACCATACAACCCCCCCCCCCAATAAACCCAAAAAATATATTGGATTGAAGTTGAAAATTTATTGATGCAGACTGATTTAATTCAATTTTACAATAACAATTATCTGATCCGTAGATTGATAACCTGTTGTTGTAAACATCATGAGGACTTTTGATAAATTGTCGGAATGGGGTCCTGATATGTAACTGATCTATTGGTCTTGATTTCACAGTTGTCTAATAGCATCAATATCAAATTCCTGCCTGAAAACATTCCAATAGAAAATTACAGAGTTCTGAAATCAATCATAATCCTCAGATTTCTTTTCAAATTGAGCTCGTTTTTGTAGAAATGTACTGTAATAAGGGTCTTTATTTAATAGGAAGCGAAGTTAAAATTGATTTAATGTCTATGAAACATAGAACTGCTCACCAAAAAAATGCATTACTTTCAACATTTGCTAAAAATGTTTTTGCCTTTCTCATTCACTCTAAAATTCGTCAATCTAATCCCGACCCGGAGAGCCGAGTGTCATATGCCAATCGACTGAGTTCGTCGAGATCGGAAAATGTTTGTGTGTGTATGTGGAAAAAAATGTGACCTCTGTTTCTCAGAGATGGCCGGACCGATTTGCACAAAGTTAGTCTCAAATGAAAAGTACAACCTTCCCATCAGCTGCTATTGAATTTTTTATTGATTGGACTTCCGGTTCCGGAGTTACGAGTTGAAGAGTGCAATCACACAGCAAATTTCCATATAAACTGAAATGAAAAATTTTGAAAATCAAATTTGTATTTTTGATGCCAAATGACTTTAAAATGCACGAAACATTGAGATGTTTGACAAAAATTGACTTCTTTGGACTTTGGTACATTTTTGCCTTTCTCATATAGAAAGCTTATGCAATCACTCTAAAAATAGTCAATCATACCGGCCCGGAGGGAGTATGCAGTGAGGGGTTACTACTTTAAAATTAAAACAAGTTTAAAATTTCCTAACAAGTTGAAAATTTTTGGCAGGACCTGGACCTCCCGGATCTTTCTCCATGATCCGCCGTTGGTTTCAAGCGATGTTTCAGTATCACGAATAGAAATTAATGTTTAGTATTCTTTACAGACCCGCTGGTGCCCTAAGACGATTTCGCTAGATTTTCAGAGCACTGTGCACCCAGTGCATTAACGCAAGTGACGGAAGGTTATCGAAATGTTTCGTGAAAATGAAAATTCCAGTAATGATGATGATTTTCCCAAACGGTTAGTTTTCGAGAGGTTTTGATTTGTTCTTTGGCATTAGGATTAGCGATAATAATTCAAATCAAGGATACTACTGGGAAGTCACCTTTAGAAAAAGTCGATGTCGAAGTAAAATTTGGAACTATGCACGCATGCACTTCAGAGATAGTGTGATATCAGAAGCTGCGATTTCATTTCAACGCTTTTTTTGTGAAAAGGGCGATACTTACAAATGTAAACATAAGGCTTTTTTCATACATGCGAATGAGGGCTTTGAAACGCAACAAATTAACCTAAAAAATTGGATACTACGATATTGCTTTCTTAAACTACAGCAAAAATGGGCGTTGTATGGGCGAAACTGTATTTTAGTTTGTTTATTTAAAGTTTCGCCCTCCACGCTCCATGCAAACAAACAGGGCGATACTTTTTTGCTAGCAGTTTAGAGGCGAAACTGTTATTTTCGTATTTTTTAGGATTATCAAGCTGATACCAGCTGTAAATAGCAACAATGATCGCTATCGATAAAACACAGACGAAATCTGTGGTGTAGAACGGTAGTTATTGTAAAAAAAACGTAAGGGCGATACTTCAATTCTGATAGGTGGGACCGAAACAGTAAACAATCGCCAAAAAGACGATTCTATCATTTGTCAATTTCAATAGTAAAAACAAATTTTAATTTAATAATTTCAAATACTTTATGAAGTTTTGGGTTTCGATCACTGAATCTGAAATAAAACCAAGAATGGAAATATTCATTGTTGGTTTTCTTTGAATGGTATCACTGCTAGTATCGCCCTTTTCAAGAAAAAGCGTTGATTTCTTAGTTCTCAGTCGCGTTGGAAATTTGAGTAAAGTATAAACTTCATATCGATTCAAAAAAAAAATCGATTTTTTTGGTTCAGGAAAATTCAGTTTTCCCACCACAATTTAGATATTTTATTAATAGAGCATTAACAATAATTCGTTTGTATGTCTATTTTATATGCCATTATTTCGCTTTCCCATTGATTTAGTTTGAAATTTCTGGCACTGATGTTGTCCTATGCTGATTTGAGCGATTCTCTGAGTCCTACCACTATCCCATGTAGTATGTGTATTCAAAAACATCGCGAAGCACCAAGTTCTAAATGTTTTCAAACGATATAATATCCGAAGAGAGTGATAAGAGTTATAAGAAATGTCTCATCACACTGTTAGGTGGATTAAAAACGTTTTTTTTTTCCAATAACAACTTCATTGACTTCCAACACGTATTAAAAGTGAACGCGCGACTTGTTTCCCCACGCCTTATAGTTGGTTCAATTCAATTATATTTTATATTTCCCCTGCAGTGTTTTCTAACAAAACCGTATAACAAATATTTTGGTAATCATGATTAAGCCACCCTGATGTTCTAACGTAAGCTTGACCATGGTCAAGGCTGGCTAAATAAACTACATCATAGCTGCACGTGATTCATAAAGTAATGAATTAGTCACTTTACGCAAAGCAACGTGTGATATAATATAGTCTTGAGCGTGGTCAAGACAGCACATAACAGTGTTTTACCCAAAGGTAAACACTGTATTCTAATGGCCTGCATGGTTTTCAGTTATGTTCGCGGTCGGGTTATTGAAACCTGACCTTCAATTGCGCGCCGTATTTAAGTGTGCTTTTGTTTTAATGTTTGTATTGTGTAAGGAAAACGTATATCGCTGTGTGTAAGCTTGATCGAGGTCTGAGTTGCAAGCGGTGTATTTGTTTAATTTTTTTGGACGACGCGTTCCTACTCATTAGCTATGCTTCCCTAGTATTGGGTGATAATGTTAATTTATTAATTCAATAATTTCAGACGAACTTTTGACTCAGAAACTAACAAATCGGATTATCCGACATCTTCGTCATTTATTTCTTAATTCTTTGGCATTTTCTTTTCGTGCCGGCTGATGATTGATATATGGTCTAACGCAAAGCTTTAAATAGCCATGCGTCGCTTGTCTCTAATAGCGTGATCCAAGGAGACGATTCTGATTACCCACGAGTCGTTCGCGCCTTCATATTTACAAATTAAATTATTTGGACTTCTCTGTGGTTATGTTCTCGATTATATAGAAGGCATCAAACCTCGGACCGGGGTTTCGTTTGTTAAAAAAAAACTGCATTGCTTGCGACGGTTTTCATCGTCGCAATGGACAAATTATGTTGGACAGCTACTTTTGCGTGTCACCTACAATGTGCTGCTCTGGGTCATGATACCCTGGTAGCGCTTTCAGTGGATCTTTAATCAGTGATCCTTATATCCTTAAGGAGGGTTGATATTAATAAAAAACTGACCTGATAGCTTGGACTCGCCATTTCTATCAGTCTGTTAGTGTTAGTATAACAAATTTGTCATCGAGTTAGTTTTGTCATCAATCTGAAAGTTAATGATTATTTACTTAATTTATTACTTAAAACCACGTATATGGCACCCCTATCCCATTTGTATTGAACTGACACAAGTCAACATCTCAGCGGACACACAATTCATGGGCCCCACTGACAGTTCAAATTGTTCCGCTTGTCTCGCTCGAAGCTCGATTTTCACTAGTCAGATCCCGTACGGTATGACTCAATTTTTTTAGATATTTGTTAAAAAGCGAGAATATTGGATAGATAATTGAAGAAACGTGTGGTGTTGGACATGTCGGTGAATACCAAAAAAAAAAAAAAAAATACAGCATAGTGCACCAACAAATTAAACGAATTCGACTATCACAAAATTGTGTCGAATTAAATTGATTCTGTTTATTGTGGATCGACCCTAGCACGACGTTTTAGATGTTAGTATAGAAATCATGGCGGCGTAGCATATACCTGCTTAAAACTTAAAGAAAATGACGTTTGATTGCCAGTCGTTGTTTGTTGGTCCCCCATGTAAGTAATGTAAATAAAGTAGAAATGGTTTATTTACCCTGTGCCGTTTCTAATTGTACGAATTGTACTCCTGATGCGGTGCAATTCTGTTGGTTCCTCCTTTCCGTGGAGCACTTAAGACTTAAAATTCCAAAAGGTACTGCACGCCAGATGAGGTCAACACGCTTATGACTGGTCTGCAAACTGCAACTTCTTCAACGCCTTTTATCTAACCGTAAAAATTCAATTCATTTCTGTATTTTGCACTTATTCATTCAACAGTATTTGCATGGGGAGAGAACTTTTCGATTTCAACTTCAGATCACAAGTAACTTCTAAATCTCCTATGAACTGGTTCACTACTTTATCTTCGTTGGTTATGTTAAATTCGCATCACTCGCCACTCCATAATCCGTTAACTAGCAAATGCCAACCACAGAATGTTCACTTATGGCTTCGTTTGCCGTTTCACGGTCTTCTTGTTTTCTAGCCACCAGCCAGAATTTTGCGTATCCTAGGCTTCCTTGCCTTTTTCCGCTGTCACCAAATGTACAGACGAGGCCGACGGTGGCCACGGATTATCAAACATGCAGGTAATAGTTTATCAATCGAATGAGTTAACACACAAACACAATTATGAACTTAAACTTTCTTAGATTTATTGACTATATCCATTCTGCACGTCACGCGTCTGTTACGCGTAATTACCCCTGACTACTTCGAAACCTAGGCACAGAATGATCACCATCCAAATCACTTTCACTTCAGCGTAATCTTCGCTCAAAATAATTCTTTTTCTAAATCCCTGAGTGGCTTATTTCCGATTAAGCAGATCACTGCTCCTCACAATTATCTTCTACCGACTGACTCATTACAATTATACCTAAAAGACTTTTATCATATCGTCTGTGTAGACTTTTCTCTGAGAGAGTCTCAGACCTAAACAAAACATTATTTCCTCGCTCGCGAGAGTATAGACCCCGTATTCATTATGACTCATACTCGGAGGCCTTTACTTTCTACAACAGCGTCGCCGTTTGCTGCTAGCAGCAACAAACTGTGTTTAATTAAACAAAGTGTTTATTCTTTTCTGTAAGCATATGGCTTGGAAAGCGCGAGTGCATCAAAATATCAGCTTAGCTTAAGGCTGTAGCTGGTAATGTAACCCAGGAAATTAACTTCCATGGTGCACCACTTGGAGACATTTGCCAGGGTTGATGCTGGCCGAAAACTATGGGCGCTGCACAAGTCTTAAATGGAAGGCAAAATATGCAGTTGAGTATTGCGTCTCCGCCCCTCCCCCCGCCTTGCCCTTACACCTCCCTCCTTTATCCTTCCCCTCCCCTTGGACCACCCTCTCGCCCGCATTTCCTCAATCCACCCCGTAAACCGAAATAAGATGAAGGATTTCTGACGCATCCTCCACTCCCACTCTACTAACCCCCCATTCCCTCCACTTTCAAACCCATTCCACCAACATTTCAAAATATAATCACATGAAGATAACATTGAACTCATGCTGATTAAGCTAATTAAATATTATTCTTTTGCCTTTCTCATATAGAAAGGATGTGTAATTGCTCCGAAAACCGACTTTCTAACCGAGGCCCGGAGGGCCGAGTCTCATATAACATTCCACTCAATTCGCCGAGATCGCATATGTGTGTATGTATGTATGTATGTATGTATGTTTTTTTAGAGAGCAGTAAAAAAATTCAGGAAAACCCTGAGTGAGGGAAAATGTACAAAAACCCCAATGTCTCAGGGAACGGGTTTGGGCTGCCATCACCCGACCCGCTAAAAACCACTGCTCTTGCCCAGAACCTGATTCCTCCCCGGCACTACCTTACGGCATTACTTCGGGGAGGGTTTTTTATGTGCATAACACACACTCTAATTCAACTACTTACTAGTTCGTTTCTTCCGCAGGGTTACAGCCCCAGTCCTCTACACACCACCAATTCTCTACCATCCACACAGACTGGCAAGTTCTGCATGGCAGTCGGAAAGCTGGCTGTGAGGCGAGGCTTAGTACTCCTCCCCTACGAGTACAGTCTGGGCGGCAAACTTCAGACTGTCTAATTGACCGAGCCCTTCGGCTCCCTTGTGCCAGTTAGCACCGCAACTCCCTTCTCGCACCATTCTTCGCCGTTTACTCATTGAGCACCAGACGCGAACTACTCGGTCTAGTCCCCGACGATGGACCTAGCCTACTCCGACGGAGAATTCCTCGGTGAGAGAAGTTCTCCCGAAACCGAGCCAACCAACCAGATGTCGAGGTCAGTTCGGCGATTTCGGTGGAGCAGGGCGTCCGGTTCGCTGATGCCCCGACGACCTGCGACTGGTGGTATTTCGTCGCGGTCTACTCAGTCTAGTCCCCGGCGGTGGATCTAGCTTACGCCGACGGAGAGTTCCGCGGCGAAGGAGGCTCTCCCGATACCGATTCTTCTTTTGTGTTAGCACCACAATTTCTTGAGCCCTTTGGCTTCCTATCGTTCCGTTTCGCTCTACTTTCCCGATGAGCCATTCAGCTCCCGCCCTCACTTGTTCGCGAACTACTCAGTCTAGTCCCCAACAATGGATTTAGCCTATTCTCCTGCAACCGAGCGGTAGATTTCTCCTGATTCCGATGTTCGTTTTTGTGAGCCATTTAGCTCTCCGCGTCGTCCCGATCTACTCGATCTAGTCTCCGGCGGTGGATCTAGCCTACTCAACGGGCCATACAGTAGGTGCTGAGGTCTATCCGGCGATTCCGGTTGGAGCGTAGCTTCCGGTTCATCAGCGCCCCAACGACCCACTGCTAGCTCTGCGACGCGAGTATGTATGTATGTATGTATGTGTGTATGTATGTGTGTGTATGTGCGGATTTGTTAACAAAATGTCCACATCGGTTTCTCGGAGATGGCTGAACCGATTTTTACAAACTGAGATTCAAATGAAAGGTATAATATTCCCATTCCCAACCGACATCTTGTTCCGGATTACGAGTTGAAGAGTATGGTTACAAAACAAAATTTGTTGATTTGTCCACATCGGTTTCTCGGAATTTTCTGAACCGATTTTGATAAACTTGATTTTAAATGAAAGGTTCATCAGCTGTTGTTGTATTTTGTGTGGATCCGAGTTCTGGTTCCTGAATTACAGGGTGATACGTACGATCACGCAGCAAATCCCGATTCTAACGAATTCTACGATGAATGTAAAAAGGTGATTTTTTTCCAAAATGTGAACACAACTGTTGAATTTGTAGATCTAGGTCACCAACAGTCATTCAAAGTCTCTTTGGCCACACTGGCCACCACCGACGAATCCGAAAGCATCCAAATTCAGAATAACGTTTATATTGGTTTCTCGAAAATGGCTAGATTGATTTGACCAACTTAGTCTCAAATGAAAGGTGTTGCGTCCCCGGAAACTGATATTAAATTCCATCTCCATCCGACTTCCGGCTCCGGAGTTACGGGTTGATGAGTGCGATCACATAGAAAACTCCGATTCAAAACGATACCGCGATGAATGCAAAAAGGTGCTCTTATAGATACTTACCAAGTGTAATAAGAATGAAAGATATTTCCATAATGTTATATTGTACGAACCAGCTATTAAATCATAGTTCGGAGAAATGAGAAAGGCACAATTGCACCTCTAGGTAGATTAAAAAAGGTTTTTTTTGCAGATTTTCAAAATAATGCGGTTTTTTATGCGGATTTTCAAAGTTATGCGGTTTTTATACGGATTTTCAAAGTTATGCGGTTTTTGCCTTTCTCATAAAGAAAGGATATGCAATCACTATGAAAACCGATTTTTTAACCGAGGCTCATATACCATTCGACTCAGTTCGTCGAAATTGACAAATGTCTGTATGTGTGTGTGTGTTTTCAAATCTCACTCACTTTTCTCAGAGATGGCTGAATCGTTCAAACTTGGTTTCAAATGAAAGGTATAACGCTCCCATAAGCTGCTATTGATTTTTTTGTCGATCGGACTTCCGGTGCCGGAGTTACGGGTTGAAGAGTGCGGTCACCCAGCAAATTCCCATATAAAATGGTAACACCATGATGTCCAAACGGTGTAATAAATATCAAAAAGGGTGCAAAATAACTCGGATTTGCGGGTCTAGATCACTAATGATCATTCTAAGCAACTTTGACCACATTGGGCACCTATGACGGGTCTTGATGCCACCAGGTACTTTCCAAGTTCGTAAGTTAATCGCATACCTTTTTCTCAGGGAATTCTTGACCGATTTTTATAAACTTGGTTTCAAATGAAAGATACAATACTCCCATGGACTGTTATTGAATTTCATTCGTATCTGACATTTGGTTCCGGAGTTACAGGTTGTTTATTGCGACCACATAGGAATTTTTTTTTATTAGGCGCATTGGTTAACCATAATAGAGCCGAAAATCATAAATTATTATATTTTACAACGACATATTACTACTAGTTTCTAATATTGAGAGAGGATTTGTGTTTCACAATCTGGAAGAGAAAGATCACGGGAGAAAAGGAGAGAGTCATAAACCTAACAACTATAACATCATTTTTGATCTAATAATGAATTCATTGAGTAGCTTCATGTATGGCACATCCATGGTGCCTAAAATGTCTCTTATGGGTGTATTCGGTTGCTTTCGTAATCGTATTAGTTCGGAGGTCATCCATATTCGAGTATCTTCATAGCGATTGCAAGCCCAAGTAAGATGATCAATGTGCGCAATGTCCATTCCGCATTGGCATAGATTGGAGTCCACAATGTTGATTCTCTAAAGATGACAATTCTGAGTATAGTGGTTTGATATTAATCTGGACATGTTTTTTATAAACATTCTATTGCAGTCTATTTGAGCGAACCAGGGATTTAGCTTCACGGTCGGCAGGATACTATAACAGTATCTGCCCAATTGACTTTCAGATCATGCTTGTTGCCAAGATTCGAGAGCGAGGTTTTTAAGCATTGGATCAAAATCTTGCGTTTCAAGATCTCTATGGTAAAAGTCTCCCCGCAATGCTCCCCTTTTCGCTAGGGTGTCCGCTAGCTTATTGCCGATTATTCCAGAATGAGACGGAACCCATAGAAATGACACTTCATAGTTCAGGCTATTTAGATATGATACAGTATTTAATATCTTGAGAATTGTCGGACTCGTTTTACTGGAAAGTCTGATATTGCTTAAAGCTTCAAGGCTGCTGAGACTATCTGAGCATATCAGAAATTTACCTGGTGGGCGTGATTTAATGTAGTCGCAGGCGTAAAAAATACCGATCATTTCGGCCATATATACGGAACAAGGGCTTAATAATTTGAAAAATGCTTCGTGGTAACTGTTGTATACTCCGAAACCGACTGAGTTATTTATTTGGGATCCATCAGAGAAAAATATATTCGCTGTTCGATATTCAGCTGCTTTTTCTCTGAACAGAGATCTAGCTAGAGTTGCAGCGCTTGGTTTTGAGATGTTTCTCGTGCATAGTACTAGAGATGTATCTATTGAGATCTTTGATTCGATCGGTCGTTCGAGAGAATAATAATTGTCTGTAGACACACTGGCTGATGGAATCGTCAAACATTGTCTAGAAGATTTTAGTAAGCCAGCCTCTGGGTTCAATTCGAATAAACTATCCAATCTTTTCAATACGTGCGTAGAGTGGATGTGCTGGTTCACTAGGTATCTGCAGTTTAGCATATAGAATCGCGAGTTGAGTGGAAGAATGCCGCCAAGTACTTCAACCGCCATTGTGTGGGTTGACGTCATTAGGCCCAAACAAATTCTGATACATCTGAACTGAATGCGTTCCAGTTTGATGAAATGTGTTCTTGCCATACCATGAAATCCGAAGCATCCAAACTCAATAACTGATAGAATGGTTGTATTATATAATATCAGCATGTCGGACGGATGAGCACCCCACCAAGTACCCGCAATAGTTCGCAAAAAATTTATACGTCTGTGGCATTTCCGAATAACGTAATCAACATGAACTTTCCATGTAAGCTTGGAATCATACCATACTCCCAGATATTTAAAGATGTTAGATTGTAAAATGGTCGTGTCGTAGAGCATTAGTTTCATGGGCGATGGAGGGCGTTTGTTTGAAAAGACTACCATCTCTGTTTTAGTCATAGAGAATTCTAGGCCAAGGTTAGTTGCCCAGTTCGAAAGATTGTCGATGGATTTTTGTAATCGTACCTTCACCTCTTTACTATCTTTGCCCGAAGACCATAGACAGGCATCGTCTGCATATTGAACCAGCACGCATTCATTTTCTATGCCCTCATCGATGTCGTTTGTGTATAAATTATACAATAACGGACTAAGAGACAAGCCTTGTGTTAGACCACCATAACCTGTACGAATGCATTTTATCTCGTTATTTTGGGAGACATGCATGACTTTTGAAGATAGCAGAGTATACAAAAATGAAGCTAGTTGAACAGGAGCTCCGAGCCTGTTTAGTTTCTTACAAAGCAAATCAAGCAAGACCGAATCGTAGGCGCCTTTTATGTCGAAAAACACAGCGGTTAACTCTTCTTTCGATTTCAGAGCTATTTGTATATCTGTAGCAAGGAGCGTTTGGCAATCTCGAGTACCTCGACGTTGTCGGAACCCATATTGCGAAGAAGACAGCACATCAGATTTTTCAACCCAGAATTCGAGTCTGGTTAGAATCATTTTTTCAAGAGTTTTACGCATGCAAGAGAGCAAACCAATAGGGCGATATGAGTCAGGGTTATCAGTTTTTTTCCCTGGTTTGACGATAGGGACTACCTTAACGTCTTTCCAAGTTTCTGGAACAGCGTTGTTGTTAAACATCCAGTTAAACGATTTGATAAGAAGATGTTTAGCGTTTTCAGGAAGATTTTTGATAAGCACAAATCTAATGTTGTCCAAGCCGGGGGATGAGTTGTTGCAGACCGAAAGAGCACTTTCTAATTCCCATGTTGAAAACTCCTGGGAGAGAGAATGGTCGCAGTTTGGTAGATCAGTGAACGATGGTGCTTCCACTGGTACAAATGCCGGGCATATTTTCGTGGAGAGTTGGTCTATCCAATCAGCATTGTACTCTACCATGTTCGGGGTACTGGGGTAAAAATTACGTAGTCTTCGTTCTGTGGACCATAGAGTAGACATAGCAGTGTCCTTTGTTAAGGATTCGACGTATGTTTTCCAATAGTTTCTTTTCTTTGTTTTGAGAATACTCTTGCTTCTTGCTTCGATTTCTTTGTATTTTAGGTAGAGATCAAACCGCCCTAACTTATAATACTCTTTCAATGCTGCACTGCGCTGTTTGACTATTTCCGAACATTCTTGATCCCACCATATAGTAGGACGCTTACTGTGACAGAGTCTATTTCTCACAGGCTTAGTCTGTGAACGATACGCTGCGTCCGAAATTGCGTTGGATAGGGCATTATAACAATCCTGGCTTGGGATGTCGCTAATATTTTTGACAGCATTGGAAATCATGGATCTGTAACACTTCCAGTCGATGTTTTTACAAAGATCAATGGGCGTCATTGGCTCATTGCGTTCTTGTGAAGAATATTCTAGCAAAATCGGCAAATGGTCGCTGCCTGCGGCATCTTTTAGCACAGACCAAACACATTTTAGCGCGATGGACGAGGAACATAGCGATACGTCCACACGACTACAAGAGTAGGGGGGACAAGCTATCCTGGTGACTTCACCAGTGTTTAGGACCGTCATGTCAAACTCATCCAACATATCGTTGATCATGTTGGCTCTAGCATCGTTTTGCGCTTCACCTCAGGCACAGCCGTGTGAGTTGAAATCTCCAAGTATAAATGTTGGTTTGGGTATCTGAGTGAACATTTCATGTAATAAGGAAGGTGAGATTCTATAAGATGGAGGAATGTACACAGAAGCAACTGAGAATACCTGGTTGTCAACTTTTACTAAGCATGGTACGGTTTCTACAGGGGATATATCATTGAGTGGAATTCTACTGAACGAAAATGAATTTTTGATACCTATAAGAATGCCCCCGGATCTTGTTGGTCTATCTAATCTAATAATATTGAATGAAGGGATATTCATGTGTAACTCTTCCACGAGGAATGTTTCAGATAGAACAAAGCAATCTGCTTTGGTCTGTTGCAAGATCAAGCGAAAATCGGCCAGTTTTGGCAGAATACTTCTACAGTTCCATTGCAAAATCGTGAATTTTAATCAGGGAGTGAGCATTGAACCTCAGTCGAGATAAACAATCCCAGGAGTGGCCACATCGAAATAAACTTCTCAACAAGGGTATTCAAAATGGGTTCTAGCTTAACCAAGAGCTCTGTCCAGACAGAGTCGAGTTTCAATATTTCGGAAATTGTTTTTATTAGCTGAGCAACGGTGTATTTGGAGTTAACTGGTTCTGTACTAGGCGCTGACTGATTATTCTTGGGGGATGTGACGGTTGGGAGACTAGGAAAATCAGCCTTCTTCAATTTAAAACCAGGTGACTTAATTGGTTTGAAGGGCCGAGAGTCTATCAAGCAGGATTTATGAGAACTTTGAGTAGATGTAACGGTTTTGAGCTTCTTCTGAGATGGGGTAGTGTTAGGTTTTTTCCTTTTAGAAGGGGTTGGCACATAGCTACATTGCGGACTTTGTTCCTCGACGTCTGATAGCTCACTGAGTGAACTGAACTGATTTTCATCAGAAAAGTCTCCCAAATGCATTGTTTGTACTAATTCAGCGTAGCTCAATCTTGATTTGTTCAGTATTCCGGCTTTAGCTGTCTTGATGCGTTGCTTGTATGCAGGACAATCACGTTTTGCTGTATGAGTTCCCTTACAATACAAACAGATATCATCGACGATGTGGCACTCACTATCTACATGAGTTTGACCGCATCTACCACAACGTTGTTTGTTTGCACAAAGTAACTCAGTGTGACCATACCTTTTGCATTTATTACACAGCATAGGTTTTGGTGAGTAGAGCCGAACGGGAATTAACACATGGTCGATTTCAAGGAAATCAGGCAAGATGGTTCCACAAAAGGTTATGCGAACTGAATTAGAGGCAACATACTGTTTAACCCCTTCAATCTCACACGCCTCGGTCAGCTGATGACATTCCAGAACAGAAACGGTCGGGACACGTGGGTCTTTGAATCTACCTTGACCCTCCTTGATCACACGTTGCAGATCTAAATCGGCCTGATGCACTACCCCGTCTAATTCCACTCGATCACTTGGAATGTATACCCGGTAAATTCGACTTAGCAGCTCGTTGGACACCACACTGTTTGCTTCCAAACGATCAGCAATTAGAACACGCAACTTTCCAAAACTAATCTTTCTAATCTCTTTCACTGTCCGAAAACATCTGTGTAACTCGGCCGATACTAAAAGAACGTTAATGGGTCTCTCCCTCTGCCTAACAAAAACTTCGAACGGTCCCTTCGCGGTTTTAGGGTAGAAACGGTAACGTTTAACTGTTGCGCCTTCGGGAGAGCTGGGGGTCGGAGTGCCATCAAGAATCGTCGACTGATCCGTCGTATCGGGTGGGACGGGACTAATACTAGGAATTTCTTCATCCGTGATTCGCATGTGGTTCACAATCTTCACGATGAGAAAGAGGTTTAACCTCAATCTCACTCGAAATGCTGAACAAAAGCAATAAAAAAGGATAATACTTAGCTGTAGAAAATCGATCGAAGGTCACTCTATTGTATTGGTTAATTCGAAGTAGTAATTATCGGCAAACGCTGGAACACAACTGTACTCGTCGAACGATGGATAACAACTGCACATAGGAATTTTCCATATAAACTGGTACAATCGTAATACTTCAAAGGTTAAAAATCGATTTCTATTTGCAAGTCTAGATAACATCATTTCTATTTACAAGACTAGATCACTGATGGCCAATCAAAGATACTTTGAATATAATATTAGTCACATCGATTACTCGGTGATGACTGAACCGATTTTCATAAACCAAATCTCAAATGGTGGGTATAATATGCGGTTGGGTGTTGCATACTCCATCAGCCCCCTCTCAGCATCGCCTTCTTTCTACATAAACCCCCCCCCCTCCCTCCCCTTTGACCTACATTCTCTTCATCAGCCATATACATTTTTAAATAATTTCGTCCCATGGCCATATATTATAAGTGAATTTGGAGTCGCTCAGCTCAAATTTGATATCGAAAAGATCAGATCAATTCATCTTATAGTGATAAATTGATTTTGTCACACATTTTATGATATACGTTTTGCCAATAGTTGGTAATGAATACGAATGAGAACATAAATAAACTCTCCGATTTAATTATCGTCAATTCGGTTCTTGCGGAATAGATCTCACCGTACTTCAGTGGACTGTAACTTTTTTTACAAAACATTATTTACTCGCTCGCGAGAGTATAGACCCCGTATTCATTATGACTCATACTCGGAGGCCTTTACTTTCTACAACAGCGTCGCCGTTTGCTGCTAGCAGCAACAAACTGTGTTTAATTAAACAAAGTGTTTATTCTTTTCTGTAAGCATATGGCTTGGAAAGCGCGAGTGCATCAAAATATCAGCTTAGCTTAAGGCTGTAGCTGGTAATGTAACCCAGGAAATTAACTTCCATGGTGCACCACTTGGAGAAATTTGCCAGGGTTGATGCTGGCCGAAAACTATGGGCGCTGCACAAGTCTCAAATGGAAGGCAAAATATGCAGTTGAGTATTGCGTCTCCGCCCCTCCCCCGCCTTGCCCTTACACCTCCCTCCTTTATCATTCCCCTCCCCTTGGACCACCCTCTCGCCCGCATTTCCTTCATCCACCCCGTAAACCGAAATAAGATGAAGGATTTCTGATGCATCCTTCATCTTTGCTCTACTAACCCCCCATTCCCTCCACTTTCAAACCCATTCCACCAACATTTCATAATATAATCACATGAAGATAACATTGAACTCATGCTGATTAAGCTAATTAAATATTATTCTTTTGCCTTTCTCATATAGAAAGGTTATGTAATTGCTCCAAAAACCGACTTTCTAACCGAGGCCCGGAGGACCGAGTCTCATATAACATTCCACTCAATTCGCCGAGATCGCATATGTGTGTATGTATGTATGTATGTATGTTTTTTTAGAGAGCAGTAAAAAAATTCAGGAAAACCCTGAGTGAGGGAAAATGTACAAAAACCCCAATGTCTCAGGGAACGGGTTTGGGCTGCCATCACCCGACCCGCTAAAAACCACTGCTCTTGCCCAGAACCTGATTCCTCCCCGGCACTACCTTACGGCATTACTTCGGGGAGGGTTTTTTATGTGCATAACACACACTCTAATTCAACTACTTACTAGTTCGTTTCTTCCGCAGGGTTACAGCCCCAGTCCTCTACACACCACCAATTCTCTACCATCCACACAGACTGGCAAGTTCTGCATGGCAGTCGGAAAGCTGGCTGTGAGGCGAGGCTTAGTACTCCTCCCCTACGAGTACAGTCTGGGCGGCAAACTTCAGACTGTCTAATTGGCCGAGCCCTTCGGCTCCCTTGTGCCAGTTAGCACCGCAACTCCCTTCTCGCACCATTCTTCGCCGTTTACTCATTGACCACCAGACGCGAACTACTCGGTCTAGTCCCCGACGATGGACCTAGCCTACTCCGACGGAGAATTCCTCGGTGAGAGAAGTTCTCCCGAAACCGAGCCAACCAACCAGATGTCGAGGTCAGTTCGGCGATTTCGGTGGAGCAGGGCGTCCGGTTCGCTGATGCCCCGACGACCTGCGACTGGTGGTATTTCGTCGCGGTCTACTCAGTCTAGTCCCCGGCGGTGGATCTAGCTTACGCCGACGGAGAGTTCCGCGGCGAAGGAGGCTCTCCCGATACCGATTCTTCTTTTGTGTTAGCACCACAATTTCTTGAGCCCTTTGGCTTCCTATCGTTCCGTTTCGCTCTACTTTCCCGATGAGCCATTCAGCTCCCGCCCTCACTTGTTCGCGAACTACTCAGTCTAGTCCCCAACAATGGATCTAGCCTATTCTCCTGCAACCGAGCGGTAGATTTCTCCTGATTCCGATGTTCGTTTTACATTTCTTATAAAAGAAATGTATAGAATTCGCTCAAACTTTCAAGATTTTTTCCGAGGCCCGGAGGGCCGAGTCTTATATACCAATCGACTCAGCTCGACGATTTGGGACAATGTCTGTGTGTGTGTGTCTGTGTGTGTGTATGTAACGGACTAATTCTCATTCATGTTTCTCAGCAATGGCTGAACCGATCTTATCCAAACCAATTTTAAATGAAAGAACTAAAAAACAGTATGAACGCTATTAATTTGTTTTTGATTCTGATGTTCAGTTTCCAAGATATGAATATTTGAATGCGTAAAAATGGCGTTTTTTGCAGTTTTTTTAAATTATCTGCCGAAATTGACAATATAGAATAACAATTTATATGTTTTTAGACAGCTTTAACGAATACCTTTCAAACAAGCTATAGACTGTTGAAATCGGACTATTATCAAAAGAGATATTTAACATTAAATGCGGACGAAAGATTTTTATCATTTCCCATTGCCAGAAATATGACCAAAAACATGTAATCTATTATTAACGCCAAAACGGCTTATTTTAGGTCAATAGTATCTTCGGAGAATTTAATGGAGATAATATGCCCTTTCTCTTGGTATTGTGCTTTTGCTGATTAATCCCCCTATGAGTGAGATATTTTCACAAATTTTCTTGGAAGTGATTATATCGAAATGATGCCTTCAGCAAATTTGTAGCTCTTACTTTTGCGAATAACTTTACTGAAGACTTCAAATATCTATTTTGAATACTTTAAAAGTTATGGCTTGTTGTTTGTTGATTACTCTTTGTCGCCTATTTATTGTTCAATATAGTAATAATCCATTGAAATAAGCTAAACATTATTTCGATAAAACGAATTTTGTATTTCATTTTACTATCTACAACCGCTAGAAATAATCACCGAACACTTCCAAGTTGTCTGGAAGGAACTTGATAACTTATCAGTACAAAAATGTTCATTTATGCGAACCTTCTGACTGCAATTTTTCTAACTTATAATAATCGGATCGATCTGAAACATATCGGAAAATGAAAAGCGAAATAAATAACTCCAAGCAACGGCGTAGCCAAGAGAAGGTTTTGAGGTTTAACACCATACAACCCCCCCCCCCCCCACACCAAAAAAAATATTGGATTGAAGTTGAAAATTTATTGATGCAGACTGATTTAATTCAATACTACAATAACAATTATCTGATCCGTAGATTGATAACCTGTTGTTGTAAACGTCATGAGGACTTTTGATAAATTGTCGGAATGGGGTCCTGATATGTAACTGATCTATTGGTCTTGATTTCACAGTTGTCTAATAGCATCAATATCAAATTCCTGCCTGAAAACCTTCCAATAGAAAATTCCAGAGTTCTGTAATCAATCATAATTCTCAGATTTATTTTCAAATTTTCAGATTTTTTCCTACACAATATTACGAAAGCTTATTACACAATTTTTCCTAATAGGTTTGTGAAAATTATAAACTATTTGAAATTTTTTAATAGTTTTATTTTTTATTTAACCGTGATTTTTTAATAAATAGTGATCATCGCTTCACAACGTAGTCTATTTTTCATGGTTTGCGGTGAGCACGAACTCTCGAATTGCTGAACTGAAAATTATGGAATAGAAATTAATTTTTAGTATTCTTTACAGACCCGCTGGTGCCCTAAGACGATTTCGCTAGATTTTTAGAGCACTGTGTACTAGACTGCCCAGAAAAATGATGAATTTTTGAAAACTCAATCGGCCCACCCCTGAGTAGATTCCTAGTTCCACCAGGAGTACTTGTACCAAATTTAAAGCAAATCGGACAAGTCTAACTACCGGACCAACGTGCCTGAAGTTTATATTGGATTTTTCAACAATTTACATGGAGAAAACTCACTAGCTCGTATTTTCGCCGCTAGGTGGCACTGTATACAACGTATTATCACTGTAAGTGAAAATAAGAAAGATATTTTAATTATCTACAACTTTGTCGCAGACTGCTAGTAAATCCGGCTATGTTAAAAGAAGTTATTAAACTTTTAACGAAGTGATGTCTGAGTCAGTTTTGCATGGGGCCTAGCAGTGCATGGTTGTGTATCAGTACTCGACTCCCGCGAACTATATATTTTTGTGAAATAATGGTTAGATTTAGCCGAACAGTATGTTAACAAGAATTATAGTAAATAATACGAGTTATGTTTTGGTTAGAAAATTTTAGTTCCACCTGTGACCGCATAGAGGGCGCCATTACTAACTTTTCATAGAAAAAAGATAGAGTATCAAGATGTTCAGTAGAAATACTGAAAAATGCCTGTTCTATAACTTTGTAGAAGACTCCAAATTTCTATCTCTCTCCGTTGAAAAGTTAGTGTTGGCGCCCTCTATGCGGTAACAGGTGAAACTAAAATTTTCTAATCAAAGCATGACTCGTATTATTTACTATAATTCTTCTGAACATACCATTGAGCTAAACCTAACGATTATTTCACAAAAATGTTTAGTTCGTGTGAATCGAGTACTGATACACAACCATGCACTATTAGGCCCCATGCACAACTGACTCCGACATCACTTCGTTAAAAGTTTAATAACTTCTTTTAATAAAGTCGGATTTACTTGCAGTCTTCGACGAAGTTGTAGACAATTCAATTATCCTTCTTATTTTCACTTACAGATAATACGATGCATACAGTGCCACCTAGCGGCGAAAATGCGTGCTGGTGGGTTTTCTCCATGTAAATTGTTGAAAATTCCCATACAAATTTTAGGCCCGTTGGTCCGGTAGTTAGACTTGTCCGATTTGCTTCAAATTTGGAGCAAGTACTCCTGGTGGGACTAGGAATCGACGCAGAGGTGGGCCGATAGGGGTCATTTTTTTCCTGTCACCCTACTGTGCACCCAGTGCATTAACGCAAGTGACGGAAGGTTATCGAAAAGTTTAATGAAAATGAAAGTTCCAGTAATGATGATGATTTTCCCAAACGGTTCGTTTTCGTGAGGTTTTTATTTGTTCTTTGGCATTAGGATTAGCGATAATAATTCAAATCAAGAATACTACTGGGAAGTCACCTTTAGAAAAAGTCGATGTCGAAGTAAAATTTGAAAGTATGCACGCATGCACTTCAGAGATAGCGTGATATCAGGAGCTGCGATTTCATTTCAACGCTTTTTTGTGAAAAGGGCGATACTTACAAATGTAAACATAAGGCTTTTTTCTTACATGCGAATGAGGGCTTTGAAACGTAACAAATTAACCTAAAAATTTTGATTCTACGATATTGCTTTCTTAAACTACAGCAAAAAAAAACAACGGGCGATACTGTATTTTTGTTTGCTTATTTAAAGTTTCGCCCTCCACGCTCCATGCAAACAAACAGGGCGATACTTTTTTGCTAGCAGTTTAGAGGCGAAACTGTTATTTTCGTATATTTTAGGATTATCAAACTGATACCAGCTGAAAATATTAACAATGATCTCTATTGAAAAAACCCGGACGAAATCGGTGGTGTAAAACGGTAGTTATTGTAAAAAAACGTAAGGGCGATACTTCAATGCTGATAGATGGGACCGAAAAAGTAAACAATCGCCAAAGGGGCGATACTATCATTTTGTCAATTTCAATAGCAAAAACAAATTTTAATTTAATAATTTCAAATACTTTATGAAGTTTTGGGTTTCGATCACTAAATCATGCAATCTAGGATGTCAAAAAACACAATAGTTCTTAAATAGGAAATAAAACCAAGTCTGGAAATATTCACTGTTGATTTTCTTTGAATGGTATCACTGCTAGTATCGCCCTTTTCAAGAAAAAGCGTTGATTTCGTAGTTCTCAGTCGCGTTGGAAATTTGAGTAAAGTATAAACTTCAAATCGATTCAAAAAAAAAATCCACCACAATATAGATATTTTATTAACAGAGCGTTAACAATAATTCGTTGGTATGTCTATTTTATGGGCCATTTTTTCGCTTTCCCATTGATTTGGTTAGAGATTTTTAGCACTGATGTTGTCCTATGCTGATTTGAGCGATTCTCTGAGTCCTGCCACTATCCCATGTAGTATGTGTTATCAAAAACATCGCGAAGCATCAAGTTCTAAATGCTCTCAAACGATATAATATCCGAAGAGAGTGATAAGAGTTATAAGAAATGTCTCATCACACTGTTAGGTGGATTAAACACATTTTTGTGAGTCATTTAGCTCTCCGCGTCGTCCCGATCTACTCGATCTAGTCTCCGGCGGTGGATCTAGCCTACTCAACGGGCCATACAGTAGGTGCTGAGGTCTATCCGGCGATTCCGGTTGGAGCGTAGCTTCCGGTTCACCAGCGCCCCAACGACCCACTGCTAGCCTGCGACGCGAGTATGTATGTATGTATGTATGTATGTGTGTGTATGTGCGGATTTGTTAACAAAATGTCCACATCGGTTTCTCGGAGATGGCTGAACCGATTTTTACAAACTGAGATTCAAATGAAAGGTATAATATTCTCATTCCCAACCGACATCTTGTTCCGGATTACGAGTTGAAGAGTATGGTTACAAAACAAAATTTGTTGATTTGTCCACATCGGTTTCTCGGAATTTTCTTAACCGATTTTGACAAACTTGATTTTAAATGAAAGGTCCATCAACTGTTGTTGTATTTTGTGTGGATCCGAGTTCTGGTTCCTGAATTACAGGGTGATACGTACGATCACGCAGCAAATCCCGATTCTAACGAATTCTACGATGAATGTAAAAAGGTGATTTTTTTTCCAAAATGTGAACACAACTGTTGAATTTGTAGATCTAGGTCACCAACAGTCATTCAAAGTCTCTTTGGCCACACTGGCCACCATCGACGAATCCGAAAGCATCCAAATTCAGAATAACGTTTATATTGGTTTCTCGAAAATGGCTAGAGTGATTTGACCAACTTAGTCTCAAATGAAAGGTGTTGCGTCCCCGGAAACTGATATTAAATTCCATCTCCATCCGACTTCTGGCTCCGGAGTTACGGGTTGATGAGTGCGATCACATAGAAAACTCCGATTCAAAACGATATCGCGATGAATGCAAAAAGGTGCTCTTATAGATACTTACCAAGTGTAATAAGAATGAAAGATATTTCCATAATGTTATATTGTACGAACCAGCTATTAAATCATAGTTCGGAGAAATGAGAAAGGCACAATTGCATCTCTAGGTGGATTAAAACAGGTTTTTTTTGCAGATTTTCAAAATAATGGGGTTTTTTATGCGGATTTTCAAAGTTTTGCGGTTTTTATACGGATTTTCAAAGTTATGCGGTTTTTGCCTTTCTCATAAAGAAAGGATATGCAATCACTATGAAAACCGATTTTTAACCGAGGCTCGGAGGGCCGAGTCTCATATACCATTCGACTCAGTTCGTCGAAATTGACAAATGTCTGTATGTGTGTGTGTGTGTTTTCAAATCTCACTCACTTTTCTCAGAGATGGCTGAATCGCTCAAACTTGGTTTCAAATGAAAGGTATAACGCTCCCATAAGCTGCTATTGATTTTTTTTGTCGATCGGACTTCCGGTTCCGGAGTTACGGGTTGAAGAGTGCGGTCACCCAGCAAATTCCCATATAAAATGGTAACACCATGATGTCCAAATGGTGTAATAAATATCAAAAAGGGTGCAAAATAACTCGGATTTGCGGGTCTAGATCACTAATGATCATTCTAAGCAACTTTGACCACATTGGGCACCTATGACGGGTCTTGATGCCACCAGGTACATTCCAAGTTCGTAAGTTAATCGCATACCTTTTTCTCAAGGAATTCTTGACCGATTTTTATAAACTTGGTTTCAAATGAAAGATACAATACTCCCATGGACTGTTATTGAATTTCGTTCGTATCTGTCATTTGGTTCCGGAGTTACAGGTTGTTTATTGCGACCACATAGGAATTTCCCATATAAACTGGTACAATCGTAATACTTCAAAAGTTAAAAATCGATTTCTATTTGCAAGTCTAGATAACATCATTTCTATTTACAAGACTAGATCACTGATGGCCAATCAAAGATACTTTGAATATAATGTCCACTATCGACAGTTCCGGAATTTTCGGGTTCTGGACTATTCCAGAATTAGTCACATCGATTACTCGGTGATGACTGAACCGATTTTCATAAACCAAATCTCAAATGGTGGGTATAATATGCGGTTGGGTGTTGCATACTCCATCGGCCCCTCTCAGCTTTGCCTTCTTTCTACATCAACCCCCCCCCCCCTTTGACCTACATTCTCTTCATCAGCCATATACATTTTTAAAGAATTTCGTCCCATGGCCATATATTATAAGTGAATTTGGAGTCGCTCAGCTCAAATTTGATATCGAAAAGATCAGATCAATTCATCTTATAGTGATAAATTGATTTTGTCACACATTTTATGATATACGTTTTGCCAATAGTTGGTAATGAATACGAATGAGAACATAAATAAACTCTCCGATTTAATTATCGTCAATTCGGTTCTTGCGGAATAGATCTCACCGTACTTCAGTGGACTGTAACTTTTTTTACCACAAATTTTATATAAGATGAGAGAATCTATCGACATTCTTACTATTCTTACTATGACTTTCACATATCAACTCGGTATCGTTTGTTGGTTTTAATCGATAATTTTATTAATTGTGTGTTTAGGCTAGCCTTAATTCGGTTAATTTCTTAGCTGTATTTTCGATTTAGATATAACACTTTTTTACATTTTAACGACATTTAATTAGCTAGAGAAAAAAGTTATGAAAATTTAGAGCCCTAGTACTCCAAACGCCTTTCTACTACTTGTGCGCAAATTAATGAGTATTGATGCCTTGTTAACTTAGTGTTGACTATCAGAGATAGTACTTCATCAGCCTTTAACTTCGCAACTTCTGTAGCACAAGCACAGCACAATTTTAATAATAACTTGCATCAACTTTAGACAATTCTAATACAGTGAAGATTCGTTTCTAACAGCCCTTTGGTGAGTTTTAGGCTGTTAAGACGGGGATACTGTAAAAATCGGGACATATATTTTTCTTTCTTTTTAACAAACCGAAGCTCTTAAAATATTCTTCTTTAGTCCTTAGATAAAGCTTCTTAACCCTTTCCGATATTCAGTATAAATTTCACTCAGACAGCGCAAAATTTAAAATAAAATTAAAATTTGGATTTTTCATATTAAGGATCTCTAAGATAAGAAAAATATGCTCAAGAAAAAATTTACTCGAATTCACCTTGGTTCGTCTGCTAGAGCTCATCAAACTACCAACTATCAATTTTCATATGAGGCTGACAAAATCGTGGGCTGATAAAAGCGGGTCTTCACTATAATCTATCAATCGTACAATGTAATGGTTCAACAACATGACAACAATGTTACATAAAAATACCTTCTCGTCTCATCGCGACAGTACTCTCCGCAAAATAGATCTTTGTCACACACGTCCATAGCGAACTAGTCCATTGTTCACATTGTTCTTTCAAATTGATGCTCTTTGGGTGTTTCAAACAACTCGAATAATTAAAAATCATATTCGATTTTGTTCTGTTTGCTTTCGTCCATTTCTAGACAGCCAGTTTATAAAAGGAGCAAATGAGTTATTCAAACTTTTCCTAATACACTAGTTATAACATTATTTATTACTTGTATGGACTTGTCGGCTTTCAGATTTGTCCAAATATATATGTTAGTTAATTGTCAGCTAATAATTTTTGCTGAATTAATACTATCAATGTTAGAAGTATTATTCGAACAGCATCATCTTGAATATAACGAAACATTCTTACCATGTTCTTGAAACAATATTTACACAGCTAAACTAAAATGATGAGCAGTCAACCGTTTGGCGAAGCTACAACCTGAACAAAGATTTCACGAACAGTACTACTTTTTTATTTTTTTATTTTATTTATTCGTCAATCAATTGTAGACTACATTATACCAATATTAATTGCTTATATACTATACTGTATGCTATTCCTATGTACTATGATGCCGCAAAGAGTTGAAAAACTGTTTTAAACTTGTTCGGGACATGGTAAGGTCAATACTTTCACAATGCTCGTTATACACAGCCATCATCTGGTTTAGTGGTCCGAATTTAGCATAATCTGTACGGTGATGACCTATCGCGAATTGCTTTTGGATTGACTCAATTCTCACTTCGTGTTTTTTATGAATGATGACCAAACAATACTACAATATTCTAAAATAGACCGAACATATGCTAAAAGTAAAGAGTTTTAATTGTGTAAGGATCTTGAAAGTGATATCCGAAGCGTTTTATAAAATTAAACATATTACTAGCTTTTTGAACAATTGTGTTGTAATGTTCCACAATTTTTAATTTTTTATCTAAGATAACTCCTAAATCTCTTATTTTATCGCATTTCTGAACGGTTTGATTACCTAATGTAATTGACACGGAGGCCGTGATCTGTTTTCTGCTAAAAGTCATGAGATTACATTTTTTAACATTTAATTCCAGTAAACTTTTACAACACCATGTATAAAAGATTTGTGTTTCATTGTGAAAAACATTATAGTCATTATTATTTCTAATTTCTAAAAATAGCTTCATATCATCCGCATATATGAGAATTTTAATGTTTTTTTTAAATAAGAGAGATGTCGTTAACATATAAAATGAAAAGAAGAGGTCCTAAGTGTGAACCTTGAGGAACCCCCGAAGTAACCTTATTTATATCAGATTTCATCTCATAGAATTTTACTATTTGCTGGCGATCTGTTAAATACGACTTAATCCAATTGAGGAGTCTCATCTCGATTCCCAATTTTTCAAGTTTGAAAATAACATGGGAATGTCCAGTTTATCGAAAGCTTTGCTGAAGTCAGTGTAAAGAGCTTCTATATGATTTGCTTTATCCATGGCATTTAATGAGTAATCAACAAATTCTAAAAGGTTTGTACTAGTTGAACGGCCTTTTAAAAACCCATGCTGTGAATTTGTTATTTTATGGTTGACTTGGTTGAAAATGTTTTTATTTATGATGGATTCAAAAAGTTTGGGAAAGCAAGACAGAATAGCAATTCCACGATAATTGCGAATATCAGATTTTTTACCCGATTTATAAATAGATATTAAAAAAGATTTTTTACCAATCTTTTGGGAAAATACCAGATTCTAGTGACTTATTAAACAGCCAGAATAAAGGAGACGTGAGCTCAGTTGCTAAATTCTTTATGAAAGCAGGTGAAATTCCATTAGGTCCTGAGCCTTTAGTGGCATCTAGATCATTGAGACCAGACAAGATATCTTGAACATTAATGTGACTGACACCAACATCCCTTGAATGATCAGGAAAATAAGAAAAATATTCAAAGTCACGATCATTGTCTGAATAGTTAGAATAAGTTTCTTGAAAAAATGTTGCGAAGAGATTACAAATATCTTTTGAAGTTTCACCCTCTTTCCCATCTAAAGACATTTTTGATGGGAAGTTGCATGAATTCAACTTATTTTTTGTGTAATTAAAAAAGTTTTTTGGGCATGACTTGATCTCATTTTCAGTTTTTGCATTATATACAGTTAGTGCCGAAGAAATAGCCAAAGTTAGTTGGTCACGAATGTTGAGGTATTTTTCCAAATTATCCTGATTATTGTGTTTCCTTTAATTTTGTGAGCTTTTTGCTTCCGATTTTTCAAATTAATAATTTCCTTGTTGAACCAAACTGGATTTTTGGATGCATGATTTCGTTGTTTTTTCGCGAGACGAACTTCCTCCTGTATTATTTGCCATACAATATTGTAAAAGATCTCCACTGCACATTCAATGTTCTGCCAATTAGCACTGCTTAATTTATTTATAATATTTTCATAATTTGCTTTTCTATAATCAAAGACGTCCTCGAAGTCACAATCAATGGAATTCTTGTGCACAAAAATAGATAATTCTATTGCTGTGTGAAACGTTTCATTTTTCCATAAGGGAGAATGAGATTCATCAACACAGAAATCTTCATTAATGTTTGTTAATAGCAGATCTAAATGACGATTGTGTTGATTTTTTATATGGTTTATTTGATTGAGTACTAGCAATGCAATTTTCTCAAACATATATTGTAATGTTTCGTTTCCACCAACGACAGGAAGTAGAATGCTCTCATTTTCAGAGTCAGGAATAAAATCTAAGTTGCGCTGATTAAAATCACCATAAATATGAACTTTAAATTCTGGAGGAAAATTTGAGATTATTTCTTCAGCTGCTTGATAGAAAATCTCATATGTTGATTTGCAAGCTAGATCCGGTAGAAAGTACACTGAGACAAAACTGTGGATTTCGTCAGCGATATGTGCTTTAACCCATACATGTTCAAATTCTTTAAATTTTGGTGATACAATAAGATCGGAATTAGATATAGATGAAACTGCGATGAGAACTCCTCCGCCTGACATTCTTTGGGTTAGTCGTAAATCACGATCATCTCTAAAAACATTATAGTCACAACCAAAAACCTCTTCACTTTTTACATCCTCATTCCAACTTGTTTCGGTACCTAGAATTATCGAAAATGAGGAGCCTAATATGTTCTTATGTATTTCGTTCATCTTCACAGCGCCTCTCATTCTATTAAAATTTTGACAGTAAACCAAAATTTCAGTGGCTTTCGAAGAAGTTGGTTGTGATTCGTTGTGCGTAAAAATATTATCTAAAACTATTGTACTGTTACCAGCTGCGTCATACCTGCGTTGATTCCTCAAATCAATCGACCTATAAAATACGTCATTACGAAACAAATCTACTCTGCAATACAGATATGAAATTAGTTTGGTTTGGAAATATAAATGATTTTTGGCTTTCTAAGAAAGCCTTTCTTATATACATATTAGGAAATCACTTCAAAAATCGACCTGCCATTTGAGTCCCAGAGGGCCAAGTGTCACATACTATTCGATTTAAATCGTCGAGACCGCAAAATGTCTGTAAGTGCATGTGCGTATCAAATAAAGCCGCTCAATTTTCTTAGAGATAGCTGAACCGATTTGCACAAACTTAGTTTCAAATGAACGGTTCTAACGCTCCCACAAGCTGCTATTGTATTTTTTGTTGATTCTACTTCCGACTCCGGAATTATGGGCTGAAGACTGCAGCCAAATAGCAAATTCCTATATAAACTTGCAATATGAAGATGTCCAAATGATGCAATACATATTGAAACGGATTTAACATTACTTGAATTAGTGGGCCTATACCCCTAAAGACCAATCAAAGTAGTTTTGGCCATATTGGCCACCACTTAGGGGGGTGGAGATAGTGTAATTGGTAAATCGATTGCCTTGTACCCAGCTCACCTGGGTTCAATTCCCAACCCCGCACATAGGGTTAGAGATTTCTCCAACCCGACAAAGAGGCGAATGACCCTAAGGTTAAAACCTTTATAATCAAAGCAAAAAAATATTGGCCACCTATGACGGTTCTTGATACTCTCGGGTAACTATCAAAGTTCGTATGATAATATCACACCTATTTCTCAGCAAATTCCTAACTGATTTTCACAAACTTGATTTCAAATGATAAATACAATACACCCATTAACTGCTATTAAATTTCATTCAGATCTGACTTTTGATTCCGGAGTTACTACGGTTACATAGGAATTTAAACCAAACTAAGGTACCGGGCATATTCCAGAATTAAAGTCAAATCGGATTCGGTGATGACTGAATCCATTTTCACCAACTAGGCCTCTCTCACATTCTCTTTTACAGGTATAATCCCTTTCCCCTCCCACTGCATTCCAAAATATATTATACGAAGACAACATTTAATTCATGCTAATTTATCCACTTAAATATTATATTTTTTATTCCAAGGACGTCATCGTAAACATGTTGCTCATCAGGTTCGTGGCCTTGTAAATATTTGCAAAGTGTAATAAGAATATAATACACATTTTCACAAATATATTGAATATAACTTGCTATTGAATAAATGAGAAAGGCACAATTACACCATTAGGTGGATTAAAACAGGTTTTTATGCGGATTTTCAAAATTATGCGGTTTTTCATGCGGATTTTCAAAGTTATGCGGTTTTTTATGTGGTACGTATCTCCCGCATAAAAAAACTTCAGAGTATCACAAAGAATAGAAACCCATCGACCGATAGCAAAGACCATCCAGATTTTTTAAAGCATAATTTACGTCGTCAGTGGCCAATATTCCATTACCACATCCTGGCGAGATAGAAACAGAAATAATACATTTCGTAAATATTTAGATCTGATTACGCAAATTCAGAAAAAAAACTAATTTTTTATGGGATTTTCCACTTTTTGAGTTCAGTTCATTGTACTTCATTATTGACTTTATTTACTATTTGTTTTTTGATCACTTTTAAAATTTGTAATTGAAGTATGCTTGAGTTTTGGATTTTCAAAAAAAAAAATGGTCTTTTAACAACTGAAGCAAGGTAACTTTTTAGCAGGCGGCCTGTTAAAATGGCAATATGAATGCTGATATCCACTCTGATTTTTTAACAAAATCCTAACATAATTCAAAAAAATTACAAAAAAATCTGAGTTAATTTGAAGCTATACGAATGTAGAAACGTTATGCGTCTTCTTATCGGGTACAATGCTCTTTGCAGTCATTTCTGGAAGCTTTTGACTGCAATCTGCTTACAATTACAATCTATACTACCCATGAGCGCATATTTATCTTGTTTACTATGGGATTTCCTATCTTTATAGGACTGATTTGCGGTCATAGGTCGTATATGTACAGTTCAAAAGGATTTCAAATAATGTTTGTCTACTGCCCTGAAGGTGCCATCGTGTCGATTCCAAAAACTGTGTCAGGACTTCGTAAAGATATTCAAAGCTACTCCAGGACTTTCAGGCATAGATGCGAAAAGTTTTTTTCAAGTATACGGCTATCAAGCAACTGAATTTGAACGTAAAGCAAAACATTACGGCCAAAATCGCGAGTCTGGAAGATATATGATCAGGATCTGAACAAAGTCAATAAATGCATCTGAAAGGATGATAAAACGTATGTCAAATTTGACTTTAAACATCTTCCGGGACGTATGTCAAATTTGACTGTAAACATCTTCCGGAACAGAAACTTTAGGTTGCAACGATCACAGAGATATTCCAAAAAAGTATAACATTGTTGTTGTAGACAAGTTTGCCGGAAAAAGTATATGATCTGGCAGTAAATTTGCTGTTATGGCCGTAAGACTTCGATTTTCATCACAACCAACAATATGAACCGAATTCTGCAACAAAGATTGTCTGGAAAGCGTAAAATTTCAAAATGATTGGCCCAGTAGACCACAAAACAAGTGTTCGACGTGGCGCCTACGGAGATTAACTTCAGCCAGAATACAGACATAAACCAACCGAAATTCCGTATTTTTGTCTGTGTAAATTTGATTGTAAAAAAACGATGCGAATCTTTGTAGGTGTTTGGATCTTCGCCTTGGGTTCTAGAAGCCTGGTTCCGATTAAGTCCCACATCTCGAATACGGGACATATCACGAATCCGCTCCAGTCCAAATTCGTATAGACGGGATAGCAAGGCCCAGACTTGTTGTTTCGATCGAGACAAGGATATGTGGATTCAAACCTTCCCAGGTAACCAATAGGCATGCTAAATGCATCTTAACGGCTACTTGATAAGCACTTAAGTCATATTAAATGCTATTTAAAGGTCGCTTTTGGCAAAATACACGGCTAAATTACTGCTGTGCCATGAAAATGCTTTTCTACTGCTGTTGTGCATTCAGAATGCTGCTTAGTGGCAAGAAGTTTTTAAACAGTTTTTCGTATGCTGATTAACAACAGTTATGCATAACGAATGCTAGTATACGGCAAGAAGCATCCGAAATGCAAATTTTACGCTACTTAACTGCATACACTAATGCTTGTTGGTTACCTGGGTTGACAGGAAGGATTGTTTATATTTTCAGCAGTTACGAATGGAGACAAGTTCAAATCGTCGCTATCGCTAGTCAAGGTTGTAGATAGGCGATAAAATCGCTGATTGCGAATGATATTTTTTCAGTGTTTGAGCTATCCATGTTGATTCATGCGCTCAGGTAGGCAGCATACGCAACCACTCACTGAATGAACCTATATGTGACGTTTGGTGTATGTGTTCATTCGATCGTGTTTACCGAACGACCATCGGCGCTACCCATCGTCGATTGAATGTTTACTGATCGGAGGAGAGTGAAAATTTACCAGAGAAGAATCGGCAACTGCCAATTTCTTCAATGGATTGTGGTTTCCACTCATTTTGATAATTATCATTATCTAGTTTTTAGCTTGGAAGTGCAAGCAGTTTCATTGCAATATCAAATAAGATTGGTGAAATTGTTATAAAGTTTCAGTCGATCGAACGTTTTAATGCCATCGAAATACTATTATTTGTAGTTAAAAACTATTTCATATGCAATACTCGTCAATATAAGTTCTGAAAGATTTCGAAGAACTAAGCATCTATAAGTAGTGAAAGTAAACTTTGTCAAAAGTCGGACAATTTCAAAAATTGCAACTTGGCGAGAAACCTGTAACATTTTAAAGGAATTTATTTGTATCCAAACGTTACTTGCACGATTAATATTTTACTAAAGCATGTTCTCGGATGAAGTTCTCGAGTAGTGCACAATAATACTGCAAAAGCCATAATTCATTATTTATTTTAGGAACAAATTCAGGAAGATAAATATACGGTAATCACTGACGAAAGAAAAACTTTTCCCTTGTTAACTGTCAACTGTATTTTATGAGTAACGGTTAGTTCAGAATTTCCCTCAGAATCGGAAATGTTGACAGTTGCTCTTACTTTAGATTACGCGACAGTCATTCAATTAGATAATCCAGATAGTTTCTGGTCAGCTGATTATTTCTTGTTTACTTCTGACGTTAGGACTTCTGCGACTTCCGATAAAATCGTGGGCTCGATCCGACATCAAATGAATCGGAGCAACGGAAAATGTTCATCGGACGGCTTTTTCTGTTCACCAAAACAGAGCAAAACAAACTTGTTTACAAAATCCAACGCTGAATTGTCAAACCACAGATAACAGACGTTTAGGCTCGATTTGAATCGTGTGTAAATACCCGCTACTGAGATTCCGTATAAATCAGACGTCTGAAGCTCGTTTGGCAAACGTTTGTAGATGGCGCAGTGATCGATACAATGCAGTTAGAGTGCAGCTGTCAAACACGTTTAGCAAACAGTTGCGCAGATGGCAACAGTGAAACACAGATTTCTAACGTTTATCAATTTGAAAGTTTACACAGGTTTTTGAAGAAATTTTGTTCTAGCCTAAACGTCTGTTATCTGTGGTCAAACCAACGTCGTATGGATTGCCTAATATCCTATTTCAATGTATATTTAATCAAAAGCAACCACTAACATTATATTTATTGTATGCCTAAGGGGCCGTACACAAATGACGTAGCATTTTTTCGTCGATTTTTGACCCCTCCCTCCCCCCACGTAGCATTTGGTCACAAAATTCTAACCTCCCCCTCGTAAATAACGTAGCATTTACCTACCCCCTCCCCCTCGTCCCATGCAAAGCGCTCGGGTGATGAAAAAAAATTACATATGTTTTTCAATTATTTTAAATACACCTCCTTTCAAAATTTTTGACGACTTTTATCAACATTTTCATTATGACAGCAAATTGCGTTCAAAATAAGCCCATTTTATGACAAATATATAGTGTTGATAGTTATGTTTTGAATTTTATATGTGAAGGAGAGCATGAAGGCAAGTTCTCTCAGTTCAAAATCGTGCAGCTGCCAATGATTCTAAGAACCAAACGTTCATCTAAATTACTAAATTTTGTTTGATTGAATCCGAACTGAAAATTTAATTCAGCTTATAAATTAAGTCTACTAGTTACAATATTAGATAACTAATGTAGCAAGTTAAATCCGCATACAAAATCTTTTCGTATTTTTGCGAACCTGTAATTCCGCGAATCGTAAAATTTACCTCATGAAAAACCGCATGTTTGAATTTAAATTCATTTCTCTTGGCAATGGAGGATCATTGTTTAAAACTCATTGTTTTCTCTAAACAATGGGTTTCAAACTTAATGCTACGTCGCGCAACTTCTGACCCTACCCTCCCCCTCGTCACACTTCGTCACAAATTTGGTATACCCTCCCTACCCCCCAAAATGCTACGTCATTTATGCATGGCCCCTAAAAGCTTTTTCTTTCATATCCGCCGTACTGGGTGCACTGTGCTCACTACGAACATGATGTAGAAAACAAAGGTGAGCATATTTATCGTTCTCTGGTGCACTGATTTCCTATACGTGCGAAATTGTGTTATTGAGCCCTGTGTTGTTTCACATATTTTCAAATGCGACACTGACGAATAAATGGTGAACAAAAGATTGAGATAGCGGGTGTTTAAAAGAGATTCGATTACTTTATATTGAATTGGGAGAATTGATACTAGCGCAATAACCATACAGGAGGTATAATTTACCAATTAATAGTGGGAAATCTCTATAATATATATTCTTTTCCACTTGTAGGTACTCACAATTGATTCGTAATTGACTTATTTTACGTCTAGAACACCAACACAGTTGCAATGTGTATAGACATATGTGCATACGCGATGTTTACGATTCGCCATCTGATTTAACCTCATTTGGCAAAAATTCCACCCGATTCAACCTCAATCTCGCACTAACACAACTGCACATGGATTAGTCAATAACTTAATTTTCGTAGAGTAGAGTGTATGTACCCTCTTCTAAGTTGCTGCACTTTTCAGGATTACTAAGTTTCTAAAACCTGTCACTTTACTTTTTGATGGCGTCATCATGCAACATCCCGTAGTCTAACAGGGACATATTTACATTTTCGTAGAAATTCAATAATTAATCATTCAGAAGTGTCAAGTGTTGGAAATTGTTTCATTTATGGCATATTCGTTTTTGACACTGCACTACACCGGTGTAGTCGGTGCTATACTCATTCAAACTTGGGTGTAATCAGTCTATCTCTTTCTTTGCACTACACCGGTGTAGCACCAAGAAAAAACGAAAAGCCATTAGAAAGTTTAGACTTGATCGACATATGTAATAACAAAGTTCTTCAAATTCTCACATTATGAAATATGTTTCCACCTTTCATTCTACCCTGTGTAAAGGCAGCTGTCGAATTGCAATCAGTAAAAATAATCAACTATAATGTTATGTTTGGAGTGATTTGTTTTTCTTTTGATCGCCACGGATTCTGTTTTTGGAAATCTTACGGGAAGTTTTTTGTAAGTAATCTAATTAATTAAGAACTGATACTTTGTGTTTTATAGGAAAACTTTACCGCTAGCGTTCCAGAAATTCCATCACTAATAACTGCCACTGTCATTATTTCCACCGTGCATACGATTTTGTCACACAAAATACAGGGAAAGTTTCAATGGACCTCTATAGTTCCAGCAGATCCGCCTACAAATTATGCTCTGACGACGTTCAAGGACGGAAGTGCTACGCTGTGGGTTATGCTACAAATAATATTCGCTTCAGAGTACGGAGAATATTTCTCTTTGTGGTGTTCTGCAGTTGATTGCATCATTGAAGCAATCCAGACACTCGTCATCATTCCTTTTTATCTTTGAATACGATAGAAAAGAACGGAACTTAATCGAAGATGTGACTGAGTGGTTTTATTTTGTTTAATATGATGCTTGCAGTTATTTAAATACATTAGAATGATTGAAACAAAAAAGAATATAACGTGAGAGGACTATTCGATAAAATCAGGTAACAATGCTTTTCTCTATTCTGTCTACTACTTCTGGTAATAAATCCGAATTCATTTTTAGTAGCATTATATCCTTTATAGCTACGTCGCTGAGTCTCATCCTAGAATCAGTCAGTATGTACTTGACTTGACTGAACAGACGTTCAACCGTTACCTGTGTCGAAGGTGCAGATAGTACAATCATGGCAAGCCGATATAAACGAGGGTTTGAAAATTTCCTCTTCTTCCAGTATTGAAAAATATCAAAACGAGGAACCGTCGATGGAGTTATAATGCTGGTATTTGGATCACCAGGTTCAGCTGCTGTTGTGAATTGTTGAGCTTTGTATATACTGTTAGTGGATTGTTGTAAAGGGAGGCATGAGATGCCAGATGACTGCACAGAATTACCAGCAGTGATGTTAACTTTTTCTCTGTTTTCCAGTTTCATCAGATCAAACAATAAACATTCGTTTACTGAATTCTTGGCAGAACTGGATGCACTGTTGTCCAAAACTTCTTCATTGAAAAAACTCATCAAATAATCCTCGATGAAACCGCTGTTGGGTGGTGCTTTTGCTTTTCCACCCGTCTCCTCTTTCAACCCATTTATGTCGTCCAAGCGGTTGTTCAATACAATGAGGTATTCCTGAAAAGAAATGTTCATCCTTAAAATGATCACATTTCGTATGAAATATAAAGGTACCTACACATCTTTCTTATCGCTCGTACTTAATCTACCTGATCCAGCAAAATTGAAACGTGGATCTAAGAACAAACTAGCTTTGAAGGCCATGCTTTCACTGAGCTTATGGATTCTTTTTTCCATTGATGCTAGCAATTTCGCAGCCAATGTGTTGTGCCCGTTTTCAATGGCGTGTAGTTCAGCCTGGCAGATCAACCAATCAGCATAGAAATCGGAAAGGGGAACGTGATCTTTTTGCAATTTGAGAGTCGACACATATATTGGTTTGAACGCTTCGCAGAAACGATCGATGAACGACCAGTGATTTTTCAAATCTGTGAGGTAACAAAAAATTTTCAATATTTTTGTGCTATTTTTTTCGATTTGTACAAATGTTAGCACTTGAATAATGACGATTAATACTAACCTAGCGATGGATCCTGACTCTGTAAGATTATCAACAATGGTTTGGATCTTAGAGCTTGAAAGTATCGTAGTAGAAGAAACCATACATTCCACCGGGTTTCGTTTACCTTAGGCGGCAAAGGTATTTTGTGGAGTACAAAAAGTTGACGGTTGACTTTGTGATGCATCATAAGACATATTTTATTAATACGTGCCAATCTTGTCTTATGCAATTTAATGACGTCAAATGCAACAAGTTGGGCAGTATGAGCCCCACATCTAACGCTATTCAGGATTTCGAGGTCTCCAAACTTGTCAGTAATTATGGAATCGGCGCTACCATCTCGCTCGATTTCAAAATCATCAGTTTGTTCAGATGTAGTATCGTTGCTATCGTCATCTGTTCCATTGTCTGCTTCGTCATTTGCTTCGACGTCTATTTCATCGTCATTTTCTGTTTCCAGGAAGTCCTTATGATGGAATTCATTTAATAATTCGTTCTCAGCTGTCAGCATACTGCGCAATGGTACAGCTTCATCGGTGAATGTTTCCATCAATTGTTTGAGGAGCCGTACAGTGGCGCACATATTGGCACCATTGTCATGTGCAATGGCGAAAATCTGCCGAATTTCCAATCCGAACTCGTCCAATTCTTGTTCAAGAACTTTTGCCAGATTTTCTGTCGTTTGCCGTTCGTTCATCTCATGCACAGCTTTGAGGATGAAAACAGAATGAACATATGAAAAAGAGCCGATTGGATTTTTGGAATTAGTGATGCACTTACCTAGATGCATTATTTTAATGTTGTCTTCTTCATCGGCATATTGGGCATTGATACCGAACACAGATCGCCCTCGTCGGGATGCAGAATCGATTTTGATGCTCACTAATTTTTGTTTACCTCTGACCGTAAAATATCACGCATTGTCGAAGCAGCTTTTTCTACAAACTCCGTAAGACCTCTACGTGTCATTTGTAAACCGCATGCCTTTAACAAGGGATGTAGTAGCGTTTTGGAACCGGACCATTCGATGAAATTGAATGGCAGGCTGTTACATGACACAAACTGAAGAAGTCCAAGGAGCACGTTGCGCTTATCCATTGCAACGAGCAGCTTTGAAACTCTTGGTTTTTTGGAGGAAGGCTCTTCTTCGACTTTATCGTCCAGCGCCAATTCCTGCAGGACATTCGGCTGGTTGCTATGGAAATGTCGTTTAAAATTACCCGCGACAAATGACATTCTCTGCTCGTAAAAGCACTTTCGAACACAGTCAATATCAACAGCGCAACGGTAAACGATTGTTTCACCGTCCTGCACTTTCTCCACAACCTGCAAAATGTTCTCTTTCTGAGTTTTTGTTTTTCGATTCATTCTCACTATGAACGCTGCCACTCTCAATCAGAACTTGATTCGATAAAACGTTTCAACTTTTCACACACAATCGGATCGTAAAGCGATAATGAACAGTCAATTGATGCTTATGAATGTCTCTATAAGTTGAACAAGAGAGCAGCAATGAACTCACGTGAAATCTGGAGACTGGGGCACTCATGTTGTGTTCATTCGGGGTTTCAAGCATCATATCGGTTTTCATTTAGTGTGGCGATAAAAGTTTGTAAATGTGCGTGTATAAAGCGCTTGAATGAAGAGTTCCAAATGATTGTTCATTGATATGATAGAAAGCAACCTTGTCGCTAGTTTCGGATCATCAATCGTATCGAATTTCTATGCTGCATACGAAAATTGCTTGAGAAAATGATACTTCTTCGTCTCTACAACTGGCCTGAAGCATGTGGATTTCGGAGAGGTAATGAAATTGGCGACTGTTGGGCGCTGCTGGCGACGGAAATTGATATCGCATTCGTCAAACGTCAACAAACGACCTCGGTGTTTCTGAACATTGAAGGAGCGTTTGATATGCAGTTTCCTTAACAGTTCTGTCAGAGAAACTTCACCGAAATTTTTTTCACCCAAGTTGACATACTCTTTAACCAACCCTGTTGCGTGAAAACCGTATGAACTTTGCCCTTGGCTCTTCATCGACGTTGAGATTTAGCTACTCGTGTCCCCCCAAAGGTTCATGTCATAGTCCATTTCGGTACAATATTTATGTCAGCAGTAGAGATGGGCGAAACAGTTCACTTCGAAGAACCATTCCCGACTGAACAGTTCTGTAAAAAGAACTAGTTCAGATGAACCGTTCTTCCGTTCAGCTGATAATTTACTTGTATCTAGCGAATGTCTCTCAAAACATTCGATTCTTGGAGAGGAACCAAACAGATGCTGCCCAAACTATTATACCCCTGTATGCTTAACAAGTTCATCAAGGGTAGCGATTTCTTCATGATGTATAACTAGAGAAATAGAGAATGTGATGAGTCGTTCTTGGCCGGTTCCATTCTGGGAGAGCACAGAGAGCGGTTTGTGGGACGGCAAGTCGGTTCATTTTCATTCGTTCGCCTAAAAATCGGTCCGAGAAATCCGCCAAACGGCTTTAGGTCAGGTTCAGTTCATTCGCTTTGAAGAGAATTGAGAACTACCGTTCTTTTAAAAAGAACTTCCGTTCGCTCATTCTCTTCGAAGAACCAGTTCACTTGAACCGTTCGCGAACGAATGGCCCATCTCTAGTCAGCAGTATTGGTGATTGCTTGGCAAATAATTGTACACTGAGGCAAATTGCAGAAGATGGCGTTGTGTCGATAGTAGGCACGAACCGCACTGATATGCAAAAGCCACTGCAAGACAATTTATCGATCTGGGCTGTTGAATTGGGCATCGAATTTTTGGCGAAAAAGATAGAGATGGTTATTTTCTCGAGAAAAAACGTGAACTAGCAAAATTTCAGCTTCTAATTAGTGGTAAACCAATTACCCATTCGATGTGTTTTAAATACTTAAGGGTCTTTTTTGATTCCAAAGATTCCAAAGGCACATGGGGTAAACATATTGGTTATTTGAAGCAAAAATGTCAGCAGTGAGAAGATTTTCTACGTTAAATTACTGGAGCTTGATGGAGTTCCCATCCTTTCGATTTGATCAGATTGTATAAGTATTGTAGTTGTATTGTATCTTATCGGTAATTATTGAGCTGCATGTATTCTACTCACACGACGAGCCTTGATGTAATTGCTGGAGTCCTTACTCTTTCCGAACGATTCTGTGAGCTCTCAATCTGATTTCTGATACGCAGTGAAGTAATGAATCCACTCGTAATCACAACATCGAAGTATTGCACAGTTCAGAAGTGGCAAATGACACCCTTCGATGACTATTTAACGCTACCTAGTCCATCAATATTAAATTCTGTTTAAATTATACCATTGCAGTTTAAAAACTCAAAGATTGCTTGTAATCTAACCATGAACCATCTCACACATGGAATCCATGACTATCTGCGATCGTCGATTACACAAGCTATTTTTTGGCTAAGTATAATCATATCGAGACAAACAGTACTTCACAGATGGATCAAGTATTGATGGGTCAACAGGTTTCGGAGTATTCAACAAGAATCATATTTTTTTTTGCAAATCGGAAGAGCAATGTTGCGTCTATGTTGCAGAACTGGCAGCAGTACGTTAATTGTGCTCTTGGTCTAGTAAAGGTTCTGCCTTCTCACAATTACTTTATTTTTTCGGACAGTCAACTTTATTGAGACTTCCCAATGAATGAAACCTTCCAAGAACTGGTCGACCAGTTCCACGTGACATTTGTGTGGGTCCCGGCCCATTGCTCAATTCAAGGCAATGAAAAAGCGGACGAATACGCATAAAAAGATGCTGCCAAAGGACATGTACTTGAGATATCGTTCACGTACAGCGAATATCCCAATGGCTCAAGTGTTCGTGGAAGCTAAACGGCTCACGGAAACGAACATCGGTATCGGGAAAACTACCGCTCGCTTTCGGGAGAACCTCTCGCCGGGGGATTCTCCGTTGAAGTAGGCTAGATCAATCATCGAGGACTAGACCGAGTAGTTCGCGAACAAGAATTTAGTAAAGTCGGGAGCTAAATGGCTTATCGTGGAAGTGGGGCAAAATGGAACGAGATGGGAACCAAAGGGCTTAAATGAGTTGCGGTGCTAAATGGCACCGGGCAGAGATCCAAAGGGCTCAAGAAGTTGTGGTGCTAAAACCAAAGAAGAATCGGTATCGGGAGAGCTTTCTTCGTCGGGGAACTCTCCATCGGCATTAGCTAGATTCACCGCTGGGGACTAGACTGAGCAGACCGCGACGAGACATCACTAGTCGCGGATCGTCGGGGCACCAGCGAACCGGATGACCTGCTCCACCCGAATCGCCGAACTGACCTCGATACCTGGTTGGTTAGCTCGGCCGGGAAGGACTCAAGTTCTGGGTTTTGGGCAAGAGCAATGATTTTTAGCGGGTCGGGTGGCAGCCCAAACCCGTTCCCTGAGAAGTTAGGGTTTTGTACATTTTCCCCTGCAATCTCAGGGTTTTTTTGTTCTTCCATTTAAAACACAAATACGCACACATTCAGACATTGTCCCAATTTGTTGAGCTGAGTCGATTGGTATATGAGACTCGGCCATCCGGGCCTCGGAAAATGTTTTCAAAGTTTGAGCAAATCCTAAATATTTCTTTTAATAGAAATATAAAACGTTCCATTATAAGCTTAATTTTGTAATGACAAAGTATGTAGTTCGTTGAATTAAAAACTATCAACAAAGTTCTCCAAACTTGTTTCATAACATGTATAGCATAAATAACAAATCCGAAAATAAGAAAAATTCTCTTTATTATACACTAACAGCTATTATAGCTCATTGAGTTAAAACTATCAGCAATAGTCTAGATACGTCTCACTTATATAAATACTAATTTTATAAGACTATCAGCACCGGTGCGTAAGCAAATGCGTGTGTATTTTGATTACGCTAAACGATAATATTTTATTTAGACACCCGTTTTCGCACCGGTCGTTGGTAAATAGGTTGCTAAAATAATAATCTGTTTTACACCGGTAGTTGTTATTATAGTTACGTTACATTTTTTTGCAATCATGACGTTTACACTGATTTTTACATAAATTTTGTAGCCCAAATGTCCATCAGCTGTGGTCATATTGTAGACAGCATAGCCGGGTAAACATATCTGGGTTTTAAGTATATTCAAAGGCAATTTTGAATCGCAGAATAGTGGGCTTATTCATGAATACTTGGTACGCTGGACTATAACCATTCGAAATGAAAACATTACTGTACATTATGTGTATTATAGAGTCCCGTGCAGAGGAATGCGCAACGCTGCCTAAAATGATGCCATCTTCTTTGTTTCTGGCACCGATAATTTTTGCTGCAATTTTGAGTGACTTCAACCGAGTTACACAAATTAATATGGAGTGAATTGAAAACCCACTGTTTCGTGGCTTATAGCATTTTATTCTTGATACTATTCCGTGTAATTTATTTTACATTGTTACAAAAAAGCATAATAAACTGAATACAGTGTCTTGTTTCGACGATTGAAATATTTCGCCATGATATTAACTAATACATTTCTTGCTTGTTCTCCGAAAGAAGAATATTTCAATATTAATTCGTCAAAAGGGCGAAAGTGTTTTTTGTAAACAAACTTGTTTCGCTCATTAGTCTGCTGCAGAGTGGAATTTCATGAAAAATATGCGTTAATGTAAATTATTACCCTTCGTAGAAGTAATTTCAATTGTTTTCTGCTTTAAAATTACAGTAAATTAAGAAAAACCATCAAAACAAAAGTTTGTTTACAAATCTTATTCGCCCTTTTGCAAATTTAATATGGATTTGTTTACTTTGCACGATAGGTAGCCCTCTGACTGTTCGATAGGTAGATTTGGGTTCACTCTGTGCGAGCCTTTATAACACAAACAAGCAGAGTTAAAAATATTCAAATTCATTGAATCATATTCAGCCGCATTCATTTTCAATATTCAGTGACGCAGCTGAAAACGTCAAACGAACAAACCACCCATTCATCTATGCAGATTTTCATTCGTCTCCGATTATTACACGAAGCGAACGTGCAGCAACGAATCAAACGCATCAAAGTAGGCCTTGACACAATGTAAGCGATGACAATTGTTGTTTTATATGCTTTACCGGCATTTGAAAACATTTTCCTAGATAATTAGTGAAATGAATATATTGTACGATATTCAACTGAATGAATAACATGGATATTTGAATGAATATTTTTTCTATTTACCGCGAGTAGCATCAGGTTCATTTTCAGCCGTCAAAAAAGAGCTTCGATTATTTTTAACTCTGCAAACAAGGCCTTTGGCAACAAGTAGCCGCTAGCCGGCGCTACTATCGGCCAATAGGCTTCCAGTAATCGATATATGAACTTTGCGTGCACCTATGGATAAAGTAAAGTTCAATCGGAAATTCTGGTTGGTTCTAATTGGTATTCGTAATTCGTATTCCGGCCGATTTCCCGAAAAAGCTTAACTGTGTAGTATTCCAGCACCAATAAGACAACTAATTCTAATTACAATCGGTTGTATCGCTGGAGCTGAAATACTAACTACAACTACATCTACTTCAAGAAATAAACATTAAGTGCGTACCCTGGAGCAAATTGGTACACACGAATTTGTGGCAAGTTAATACAGATATATATTAACTGAATTCAACATTTTGTCGTCGATACGGTAATTCCAAAGATGGAATCAAATAATGAGTTATTGCTCAAAAATTATAAATTTGATTCCAATTTATCAGTATGGCAAATGACATAACACGGAATCTTGCTTTCAAACAACAGTACTGCGAGGTAGTGCCAAATTTCGCTGCTTACCAAATTGGTCATCAAATCCACATCCATCCAAAATTGTCGGGGTAAGTCAAAAAATATTGCAACGAATTAACAAAAGAGGCTATCCTAGAATTATAGGACATTTCCACATTGTTCGACGCGGAATACTTCTAGTAAATTTATAATAAACGTCTTGAAACAAGCAATTTCATTGTCCAACAATAAATTATAAAGTTAATTACCATTTTGTGTTACTGTTTCTAAGAACAATATTAGAAATGATGAAATGTATTAAAAAATATCATTTTTATAAGTTAAGCACAACCCCCCACACAGTCTACTCCCGCCCTCCCCTTATTTACAGACTAAGTGAATTGAATTCCAAGTGCATTCACGTTCATGCATTTCACTATACTGCCTATGCTCGCAAGTCAGTCCCATGAAGATAGGAAATCCCCTAGAAAACGGGGCAAATAAGCGATCTTGGGTAGTATACAGTCGTGATTCGCTAGTTGGACCGACTGACAAATGTCAAAAACTCTCCAAAGATGTTGGCAGTGTAAATGCATCTGTTCTTATCTCTAAATATCGTCAGATTGATTGTCAAAGTAAATTTGGCACGAGATTTTGATGTTCAGATGCTTTTTAGTTGGACAATGGTCCAACTAGCGGAGGTCCAACTAAAAAGCGGTCCAGTTAAAAAGTGTCCAACCAGCGAATCACGACTGTGCAACCCACAACACAATATTATCCCTCGAAAATATGATGAACCACCGGATGAAATGAGATGGTGATGATGTAACAGGTGTGATCTGTGTCCTGCCATGCGTACCTATTAGCAATTAAATCCAGCGTTTTTGAACTAAGCGCTGTGTGATAAACCATTATCGTTGTGATCTTCTTTTTACTACTGGTCCTGAATTAAAAACTTTGCGCGAGAAAAATACACGCATTTTCTTTCTTCTCGAATCTTAGTTTCCACAGTCCCCACAATCATCACCATTTGTTCGCAGCGATTTTCGATTTTCGTTGGACACTATCATTAGCTTTCGTATTGGCCTCCACATATAAAAATTTTCGGGCTTTTACAAGCTTCAAAGCCAATGAAATTCAGCTTCTTGCTAGCATCCCATCAATCGGATCCTGGGACACATCATGCCCAGCTTGACATAATGCTACATCTTCCAGTTCAATGCAAGCTGCTTAGATGCACTAATTTTTACTTCCACGCAGAAAACATACAGCATAATCAAAACTGTGGGTAATTGAATACAAACAAATACTGTTCATTGTATCAAACGACAAAATAATTGGTGTGAATCGAGGTTTGAAAGTATATTTTCATTAAAGTTACAATAAACTTTTAATTTCAATAATTGTTTTCATTTCTGTAAACTTTAAAAAAATGTTATTGAATTCAATCAAATAATTTATTGTCTCACAACCGATAGTTTTATTTATTGAGCTCAATCCATAATTTTATTTAAAATAAAAATCTTTCACGAGTCGAATCAAAATTCACGCAGAACACTTCTGCATAACATTTATCGCGAGATCCTATTCTTTACATTTTCCTTTGTTTTGCCTCCTTTCTGCGAATAGCAACGTTGGCGTCAGTTGGAAGAAGTTACCAAATATAGACACTCGCTGTAAACCGAAACGATAAGTTTCCATTTCCCAACCTGTTTACCAACCGCCGGTGCGGTGTTGTGTTATGATGACGGTTAGTAATTTGCTTATACCCACGCCCGGTGCTGATAGTCTAAACCGAAACGATAAGTTTCCATTTCCCAACCTGTTTACCAACCGCCGGTGCGGTGTTGTGTTATGATGACGGTGAGTAAATTGCTTATACCCACGCCCGGTGCTGATAGTCTAATAAATCCAAAGAGGGTAAATTTTCTGTATTGTATTATGAAGATATTTTAGTTCGATAGATGTAAGCTCTTCCTTATAATTGCAATTTTCAGTATTTACTCTTTTAGTTGTATAAAATTCAACATTGGTCGAATACAGTAGTAGTAGTACAGTAGTCTAGATACCCTAAAAATTTGTAGCTTGTAATATTTTCCAAATTTTTTGAGCGACTGCTAAGATGTAACGAGATGGAAATAACGTTCGTCTATTTTCGAGGTCTGGTTGTTAGATTGTTAAAATGATGACTGACATGACCCTATTCCACACCTCCGAGCATATGAGCACAAGGTGTAATGTTTCTTCCTTCGAACATCTTGCTCTCTTGTATTTTGTTTTTGACGCATTTATTACCATTTATTACCGTATTTATTCCAAGACGATATTGAACAGTAGATAAGAGACCCCATCACATCACTCGATCCATTGTCGATTTGATCAAATATGTCGGTTTAACCAGGAACCCATATTCGTGAATTATATCCCATAGGTGATGTCGATCGATTGTATCATATGCGGCTTTGAAATCTATAAACAGTTGACACGTTGTATTCGCAACATTTTAGAGAGACTAGTCGAATCGAGAATATTTCGTTTGTAGATTCCTGTCCTAGTAAAACTTCCTTTGTATTTCCCAACGAAACCCTTTTCTTTCAGTGATAGGCGGCGGTGAACACAGTGTATGCGGCATTTAGCAATGTGATTGACCGGTACTTGCAGCAATCCAGCTTATCGCCTTTGTCATAGACGGGACATATGTACGAATTCCTATTCCAAACGTTCAAGCCAGCAATAGAAACTATAGCGAATTCATCACCCAAAAAGTTAAATAATCTGTAGGGAAGCGTACATCTGCAAAAACAAACACTGATATTTAAAAACTACAAAGCATGCATAGTTATGCATGGACCAAAAGCCATTTTCAAAATCTTTCTCGATATAGCCAAAGCTTTTACTACACCGAACAAACGAATGATGATACATATCCATACAATGCTGAAATATGCTTTCGAAAATGTGAATTTGCGTAAATATTTGGGAGAAAAACATAGAATGAAGATTTTTTTCCAAACATTTACACAAAATCTCATTTTAGAAAGCATATTTCAGCAGGGAGTCGCGGAGAAACATAAAATGGAGAATCACTAATTTATGTCCCAATAATTCACACAAGTTGACATCATAAGCCTGATAAAAATAAACAGCAGTGTTTGAATTGCGCGTTTATTTCCCCGGCAACAGTTTATCGTCTATTTTTTCTTCATTATTTATTTATTTTTTATTTATTTTCGTCAAGCATATGTAGATTACATAGAATGGTTTTACTATATTTACTTGTATACTATACATTATTTCTACGGTTTAGTTCAGATTTGATTTGTTTTCTAGACATGGAAAGGTCAATTATTACATAATTTTCATTATAATGACGCATCATTCTATTGATGGGGCTATTTTTAGCATAGTTTGTCCTAAAAGATTGTTCTTGGAATAAATTACGAGTTCTTAGTTTTCGGCTAGGTACATGAAATTTTATTTGCGAAAGTAATGATGCGGATTGTACACGTTGAGAAATAATGTCGTTGATAAAGCAAAGCATGGCAAATTCGCGGCGTTCTTTGAGTGTTTGTATATTAATGAGCATGCAACGTGCTTTATACGATGGAAGAGGAAATGTCATCCAGTTTAGTTTACGAAGCGCGTACAAAATTAATTGTTTTTGGACTGATTCGATGCGTTCTTCGTACAGGACAGTGTATGGGTTCCATACTATGCTGCAATATTCCAAAATTGGCCTGACATATGTATTGTATAATGATTTTATTGTGTAAGGGTCTTCAAACTTGTAGGTGAAACGTTTAATAAAACCCAGCATACTATTTGCTTTATTTATTATTGTATTATAATGTTCAACAAATGTGAGCTTGGAGTCTAAGATTACGCCTAAATCTCGTACTATTTTGCATTTTTCTACAAGTTGGTTGCCTAAGTGTATGTCTATGGGAACATTTGAATTTTTTCTGCTGAAGGTTATTGAGTTGTGTTGTAGATCATCCCGGATGAGATCCAATTAATTCATTCGAGAAATGGACGAACAGTATGCAGGAATTTGTAGACCATTAAATACACTCGCGTTTTTAAAATACGGACAAACTTTATTTGAATGTTCTGATACGAACAACTGCATACTTTACATTTTGAAAGCTGGAAGCTTCCGCCTTTGGCGAAGGTTAGATACAGAAGAAAAATATATGTGGTTATAAATTTTGCACGCAAATGTTGATGTCATCAATGACGTCTGACATGACATCAAATATTTGGCCAGCGGGAAAGCGATGTGTAGGCAAAACGGTTATAAACGTAGTTGGATTCAATGTTCATCGTATGTCATCCATAAACGACGCCAGTACAAACAAGTTGCATTTCTTTACATTAAGTTGGAGTAGACTTTTGCTACACCACGTGTGGAATAGATTTATTTCGCTTTGAAATATTTCAGTGTCTTTGACATTTCTTATTTCCATGAAAAGTTTCAAGTCATCTGCATATATAAGCACTTTAAGATGTTTGAGTATAAAGGTAATGTCATTTACGTACAAAATAAAAAGAAGAGGGCCTAAGTGGGAACCCTGGGGTACGCCAGAGATGACAGAAATTGATTCCGAGAGTATATTCTGAAAGCGAAATGTTTGTTGACGTTTCGTTAAATATGATTCGAGCCATTTCAATAGTTTATTTTCTATGCCATATTTTTGCAGTTTGAATAGTAATAAAGGTATGTCAATACGGTCGAATGCTTTACTAAAGTCTGTGTAGAGTGTTTCCACATGGTTGCCATTGTCCATTGCATTTACAGTAAATGTTACAAATTCTAAAAGGTTTGATGTTGTTGAGCGGCCTTTATAAAAGCCATGCTGCTTGCTTGTTATTTGATTTTTGATTTGCTTAAATATTTTTTCATTTACTAGTTTTTCGAATAATTTTGGAATGCATGATATAATGGCAATCCCACGATGGTTTCGGATGTCCGATTTACTGCCCATAACAGCATAAGAGTCCTGTTTGTTGCTGATTTTGATTGATGCCTCACCGGCACGAACCCGGTCTCGAGGCACCAATCACCGTATGAACTACAGCATTGGCCCAAACCCAATGCCGTTCTTTGAGGTGTGATATGTGATTTATGAAATTAAACACATTCTACTTGAGTGTCCAGAAGGGAACTGATTTGATTTTATTTCACATTTATTTACAGAGTTGTTTAAACCTCGAGCTGGTTCCGTCGATTTGCTGATTCAAGCGCTTTTAGCCGCTTGCCGTTTCGTCGCCATCTCCATATGAGGATGACGACGATGATGATTATGAAGAATGCACCGTCCAGAAAATACGATGCGACGTCGTGTGCGCTAATTGTATTTTGTATGATTACGTCGTCTCCGAACGGCCACATCGTGTTGAGTTGCGTACTTCGTTGAAATTGGAGAACTGTTGCAGAGCGATGGCGGCGCGCATACTTTTTATGGCCCTACAATGCGGATGTTTGTGGTACCCGTTTATGCTGAGAACGGGCATTTCGGTTGTTTAGAAAACGCTACGATTAAGCGCTTTTCGTTTGTTTGCTGCAACATTGTCGTGGGGTGGTGCTTTACTTTGTGTCACACCATTTTCTCCCCCCTTTGGAGCGGAGCCGCCCGCTCCAAATCGTATCATTTCGGCTGGAAGGTGAGAGGTCACAGTCTAAACTTTGAGAGTTTTCATTCGTGTTAAGAGTTTCATTTTCGTTGATGGAGGGTTCTATTGGCAGGGGAGCCAACAGCCTTACATTTCTTTTGTAGAGATTGGTTCCTACGCGAACTGTACCCACTCGTACAATTCTGTCTTCACCAGCGTGTGTTTTGATGACAATTCCCATGGGCCACTTTGCCACAGGGGTGTTGTCAGCACCAATTAAGACGATCTGACCAACTTGCAAATTCGGATGCTGTTTGGTCCACTTAGCTGCACATCTTAAGTGCTGTAGATATTCATTTTTCCATTTCTGCCAGAATTGCAGTGTCTGTGATTGAATGCGTTTCCATCGAATTGATAAGTTTCTTTCATCGGTGGCCTTGTATGGGATTGGAAGCGCTGTCATGGGCCTTCCTATGAGGAAGTGACCTGGGGTTAGTGGTTCTGGTGCGTCAGGATCCGATAGAATCGAGTATTGAGGCCGGGAGTTCATTATCGCCGTCACTTGGTAAAATACTGTTTGAAGTTCCAAAATGTTAAAACTTGCTCCTCGTGCTGCTGCCGTGAATAATCGCTTGGCGACCTTTATGTTAGCTTCCCAGAGCCCTCCGAAGTTGGGGCTCCTGGGGGGGATGAATGAGAATCGTATGCCTTGCTCTGCGGCTACTCCTATTAGTTCATTTTGAAATAGTTCGTCGTTATAAATTCTCCTTAGCTCAGCAAGGTCGCGGCTCGCTCCTACAAAGTTGCACCCGTTATCTGAGTAAATGATTTCGGGCCTACCACGCAATATATGGTGATATGAGCCCAGGTCTAGGTATTCTCTAAGGAATTCTCGATATTCTTCATATAGATCAGGGTTCATAATGAGTCGTCGTTCTAGTGATAGAAGGCGTCTTCTAGCTTGTTGATAAGAAAGCCCTAGCAGTTCGGGCTCTCCGTTCATAGGAATTCGGACGATGAATTTTCCATCCGAGCCTACCGTAGTGTTTTTGCGAAAATGATCTTCGCATTCATTTGAGCTTGAGTTAGCTGCACCAACTGCATCGTGGTTCCAAAATTGTTTGAATAGGTAATCTAGTTCATCGTGTTGCTCGTCATCACGTTCGTCATGGTTTTCCACTTTCACAGATACTACTGCTAGGGTGGCCTTTGGTTTAATGTGCGTAGAGACTAGTCCTCCGACTAGCCATCCGAGTACTGATTCTTGAAAGGTAGGGCCGGTTGCCAGTTTAGTACACCTGGGGCCCAAAATTTGGAAGAATATTCTCGCTCCGAGTAATATTTCCACTCCTCTTTTCTTGTAAAACGTTGGATCTGCCAACGTAAGTCCGGTGGGCACCTTTATGGATTCGGGTTTCATCTGCACGTTTGGTTGGTCTTCCAGTACTTTGGGCACCACCATCATTTCAATAATAGTTTGGAATTTTCCGCATCTAGATGCCATCTTTGTTATTATTTTCTTACTCGTGTTGATACATCCACCCACCCCTTTTATGGTGAGGTGAGCGTCATGCTGGGGTAACCCAAGTGCTTTGGCTGCTTCTTCAGTTATAGTTTCGATTTGGCTGCCGGAATCCAGCAGACATCTGAGTTGGTACTACGCCGTGGCACCCTTTACGTTGATTTCAGCTGTGGCCAAAAATACATATTCCTGGCTTAGTCACTTCGAAGGGCCCGCGGCCATCTCGAGCGCTACCTTGTTAGGCTCTCTTTTGTCATTAGATCCAGTGGGCCTAGGGTCTCGCTGCTCGTGTAGCAACGAGTGATGAGTGCCGTTGCATTCACGGCATCGATGTGGTGATTCACATCCCTTTGTGATAGTCCCTTTCCGAGGCAATTGAAGCATCGTCCTTCTTTCGATACTAATTGCTTCCTTTGGGGGACGCTGAGATTGGCGTAGCTTGGACACGAATAGATGGTGTGTCCACTTTCACTACACCCGAAACATGGACGTGAATCCACTACTTTGGTGCTAGCCAAAGCTGCGGTCTTTGTTGGTGGTCGGGGCTTGTTTTGCCCTTCGTCATGCTGCTGACACGCCAGTTGGTTGGCACGTCTTTCAAGTTCGGTTTTGAACTCGACCCATGGATAGACCTTGTGAATATCCAATCGTTCCTCCAATTTTGAGACGGTAGCATCGTCTAACTTGCTTTTGACGACACTGACGATTAGCCCGTTTGCGACGCAATCGAGCCCGCTGATTTCGTTCGTTATTTGTTTTGCGGCATGGACCATCGTGTCCACCGTATCGATAAGTGTCATTATTGCCTTGGCACTGGGGTTGTTCGCTTTCTTCAAAATAGCCCTCAAAGGCTACTCGTTTCTTGTAGAAGCGTTCTTCAAGCTTTGCCCAGGCTTCGGCAAAGCTAACACCCGAATTTTCGAGTGCCTCCATGGTATTTAGAGCGGGCTCATACCGCTCTAAGCATTTGTTCAAAAATGCGAATTTATCCGCATCTTCGTGTAGTGCGCTTTTCAAAGCGGCTTTTGAAGGCCAGCCACTCAGTGGGCGAGCCTGTAAATCGCGGCAGCTCGATTTTTGGTAGATGATCTGCACGCCTTCAAGAGCGGTCAATTGATTTTTTAAAACGTCCGCCGCTGCGGCACGTTCCTGTTCAATTTCACTCATCGTTATTGTTCTTCGTTAACACTGTGTTATTAAACCTCAGCTTAGGAGGACTTTTTGTCACTTGGTTCACTCCGCCGGTAATTTGTAGCGCTATGCCGACGGGTTTTCGCTTCGTTGTCACTGGCTCGCGATACGAGCAGCACTATTACACACGGCCTTTGCGTGCCGGCGCACCTGATTTAGTTACATCCACCGCACTCGGGCGGCAGCTCATTAAGTTAGATGGGTGGTTTCGTGCCACCCCGCACACGGACTGCACTCAGGCAGTGATTCACTGGCTCATAATTGAGCAGCACCATTCCACGCAGCACTTAATTCACTTGCCAACGTGTTCTTTGTTCGTTGCACGGTCCGCACCCGGCCGGCAATTCAATGGATTCGTTATTCAATTCATTCACTTCAATTGGGTGGTCTGATGCCACCCCGCACTATATGTCGTATTTAGCCTCCTAAGGCTCACTTTCGTTTCTTTCGATAGCCGGCGGCGGCTGAGTGGGAATATCCCGCACTATATTCCACTCAATTTCATCGATGGTTGAATTTCTTAAGTTCAACAGGGAACTTTTGTAAACGAAGCTCATTTTTCCGCGGATGGCCGCGCCGGATGCCATCTCGAAATGAGCCTCGGTCAATTTAGTAAGTGCCCACGCTTCAGTGGTGGACACGGGAGACGCTTTCACTCTGTTAAGAGTGTCATGCATTAGCAGCATGCACTTCGTAAATAACATATTTTGATTGCCCTGCTTGCTCATTGTCACAAGTTTTCCGCTGTAAGCGGCCTTTTTTCACACTAATTTGTCACTCGGATCACTTTTCTTCGCGCGAAGTGACCCGATCACGTCGGGGTCACCAAAATGTTTGTTGCTGATTTTAATTGATGCCTCACCGGCACGAACCCGGTCTCGAGGCACCAATCACCGTATGAACTACAGCATTGGCCCAAACCCAATGCCGTTCTTTGAGGTGTGATATGTGATTTATGAAATTAAACACATTTTACTTGAGTGTCCAGAAGGGAACTGATTTGATTTTATTTCACATTTATTTACAGAGTTGTTTAAACCTCGAGCTGGTTCCGTCGATTTGCTGATTCAAGCGCTTTTAGCCGCTTGCCGTTTCGTCGCCATCTCCATATGATGATGACGACGATGATGATTATGAAGAATGCACCGTCCAGAGAATATGATGCGACGTCGTGTGCGCTAATTGTATTTTGTATGATTACGTCGTCTCCGAACGGCCACATTGCGTTGAGTTGCGTACTTCGTTGAAATTGGAGAACTGTTGCAGAGCGATGGCGGCGCGCATACTTTTTATGGCCCTCCAATGCAGATGTTTGTGGTACCCGTTTATGCTGAGAACGGGCATTTCGGTTGTTTTGAAAACGCTACGATTAAGCGCTTTTCGTTTGTTTGCTGCAACATTGTCGTGGGGTGGTGCTTTACTTTGTGTCACACCAAGTCCCATGTTGAAAAACAGCAAGCCGAGAAAAACGCTGTTCAAGATTGTCCCATCCATTGAGCCAAATGGATGGGACAACCATGTTTTGGTATTTTTTGATATTTTCGGAACAAACCCGGTAATCTTATTTGTGCAGTGTGATTCAGTGGTAATACAGAATACAATCCAACGGATAACTCATTTTCGACAAAAATCCACATGGGACTCTTATACGTTTATGGGCAGTTTAGCACCTGATTTAAAAATAGGCACTAAAAAGGATGATTTCCATATTTCTGGGAATGTTCCATTTTTCAGTGACATGTTGAAAATATGTAGTAATGGTAGAGTGAATTCTTCTGCCAGATTTTTAAAAGTATTGGTGCTATTCCGTCCGGTCCAGGTCATTTTGATGCGTCTAAGTTTTTTAGTGCAGTGGTAATTTCGTGTTCAGATAGTTCGTGGACGGAAATGTCATTTGAAAATTCAGGTATAAATGAAAAGTAGTCGCAGAGGCGGTCTGTTTCGGAATATGAAGTATAGACTTCTTGAAAGAATTTTCCAAATAAATTGCAAATTTCAGTATTGTTATTTCCTACATGTCCGTCAAAATGCATTTGGGATGGAAAGTTGCTACTTTTCAATTTCGTTTTCACGTAATTGAAGAAATTCTTTGGACAGGTCTTGATTTTAGTCTCGATTTTACGATTATATTCTTCATGTGCAGTGTTAATGGCTACGTCGAGTTGGAAGCAAATATCCAGATAGTTTTGCCGATTTGTAATGCTATGATCTTTCTTGTAAATTTTATGTGCCTTCTGCTTTCTATTTCTTAATTTTTCAGAAGTTGGTTGAACCATGCAGGCTTCTGACCGCCATGAGTTCTTCTTCTTTTTACTGGTACTGTTCCAGAGATTAAATTCGTTACAATTAAATAGAATTTAGTCACTGCTTCGTTGACATTTTCTTTCTATACTCAATACAGTTTGCCAATTTTTTCTACATAGTCTACGTTTGACTTCCTCGAAGTCGGTTTTATGGTATTCCGGCACTTCCTCATACTCCAAGTCGTTCGGGGAAGAGTTTTGATGAAAGAAAATTGAATATTCGATTACTGTGTGAAATGCTTCATTTTTCCATAATGGAGTTAAAGATGCATTAACACAGAAGTCTTCAGTGCAGTTCGTGAATAAGAGGTCTAAATATGAATTTTGTCTATTTTTTACATGGTTGATTTGGTGCAGGCCAAATTCAGATATTTTGTCAAAGAAGTATTGAAGTGTTTAATTTTCGCCTACGACTGGGAGTAAGATAGATTCGTTTTCAATGTCTACGATGAAGTTGGTGTTACGTTGATTAAAGTCGCCATAAATATGCAGTTTTACTTCAGATTCCATGTTTGACATGATAGATTCTACAGTTTGAAAAAATAGTTCAAATGATTTTTTGTGAGCATTTTCAGGTGGAAAGTACACAGAGGAGAATATGTGCACTTCTCCTGATATTACTGCTTTTGCCCATATATGATCAAATTCTATATGTTTCATGGTTTCTATTTCTTCTGAAGGAAAGTCTGCGTTTATGGCTATAATGACTCCTCCTCCAGATTTTTTATTACAAAGAGACAATTTATGGTCATGCCGAAATACATTAAATTGGTTTCCAAAAATTTCTTCGCTTCTTACGCTTTCATCCCAGATACTTTCTGTTCCAAGAATTATATTAAAAGAAGATGAAATTAGTTTTTGTTGGATTTCTTTCATTTTGGCTGGGCTTTTCATTCGATTAAAATTTTGGCAATAGGCTAAAATTTCAATCGAATTCTGTTGTGGATGCGAAGAAGTTTTTGGAATATTTAAATTACTAACAGTTATATTTTCTTCCTCTATAGAGGGCGTCGTTATTTCCGAAAATTCGACGTTCCAAATTTATGCGTAGCTTCGCGGAGTTGTTGAAGGCGCCTGGTTCTTTCGCTTGATAAAAATTTTCCATAAGAGTCAAGGTCTGCTGCTGCTTCGTCTGGGTTTAGCCCATATTCCTGATAGACTTCGATGAAAATACGCAGGAGATGGTCAGGAGCGGTCGGTAGTCCTTCGGATGCGAGCGTCATTTTGATGCTGGTCGGCGTCATTCCTTCCACGCAAATAGATAGGTGTTGGTCCTTCATATATGCCAGGTATAGGCGTACAATGTTCATTATTTTTGGTTCGCGAAGTCTGGCCTTTAAAAAGCGACCGTCGCCATTCGTTGATTGCGACGTGAGGCGTACGATTGGAGGACGCAAGGGGTCCAGTTCAAATTGGCTGTCTGTGTTCGAATTTTGAGATGTGGTTACCAATGTGTTTAAACTATTTTCGCCGCTGGTAGATGTCACTTTCATTTGTTTGGGTTAAATGTTTTCGTTAGCTGAACGGTACGGGTTGATGGTGTCGCCCTTTTTAAAGTTTATGAAATTTGGTTTTACTGCTGGTATTGCAAGACCTGCAATCGGATGTTCGGTGGTTGTGGGAGGAACGGAAAATTGTTTTTTCGCCGTGGCAAGTAGTAATTTGTCTGACGACTTACCACTGTCGTTATGATGATGATTGTTAGCGTGATCGTTGTCACGTTGACTTGACTGCTTACGACGTTTTCGGTTGCGTCTTGCCTTATCAGCAGCTTTCTCCTTTCAGTCCTTTCAGTGTGGCAGTCCGCACACACAGGCATTACAAATGCACGGATAAAATTTTCCCGATTACGCTGCACACCTACACAGGCAGCATGGTACGATCTGCTGCAAAATTCACACTTCCAGAGGAAGCGGTTGTCGTTTATGTTACAAGTTTTTACACCGCGCTGCATTATTTTACTATTACTTGAAGTTCAATAGCACTGTAACTTACGAGGCACGTGTGCGATGTTTGTGTAAACATTTAATATTTCAATTAGAAACTTCTTGCGCTAACTTTTATATATAAAGTTACAGTTATGATATGTCAATAACAGTCATACATTGTACATAGCCATACAGGAAAGTATGTGAATAAATACTGCATTGTCAAAATCTTTTCGCAAGTTCTTGTGAGGTAAAAATTTGGTTACCCACTTATTTTTTTTCGCTCGAGCAGTCAACGAGTGCGGACGCCTCTCCAAGCGCTCCACAAGTAATTTATTAATTAGTATTTTTTGCCTACGTAAGTAGGTAGTGCGAGTGCGTTGACTGTTCGAGCGAAAAAAAGTGAGTGGGTAACCAAATTTTTACCTCACAAGAACTTGCGAAAAGATTTTGACAATGCAGTATTTATTCACATACTTTCCTGTATGGCTATGTACAATTTATGACTGTTATTGACATATCATAACTGTAACTTTATATATAATAGTTAGCGCAAGAAGTTTCTAATTGTAAAATTCAAATCAACAATCAGACTAAAGAAATCATCAATGGGGAAACATGTGTGCTCTGCATAAACAACCATGCGGTAGCATGCGGCTAACCGACATTTGTGATTTCTTACCTGTTTCACCATTGTGCTATATGATCGGTGTAAAGTCAGACCGGACTAAGTAGCAAAATCTCAAAAGATGAGATGATGATAGGATTGAATCAAGAATTTCTTCTTCAGCTACATTTCATTTGCGCCAGATTTCAAAAATATTATCATTAGCATGAATTATGAAATAAATCCATTGCAAATAATACCGTAAAGAATGCAAAGATACAATCTTTGTACACGTTTTGTCGTGACTAACGACTTACCTTTCAATATAGGGGCCCCTTTTCAAAATTTCGGAAGAAAAATTATGTAAGATTTTGAACGCTTATATCTTTTGTTGTACTGAATGTATTTCATCAATTTCTTCGGCATTTTATCGAAAATATTTGTACCAATGTTGTATTAAATTTTGGAATATGTAGGACATTCATTATAAACGGAAAAATAGTATAGTAATAGTAGTTGAAAAATCTTTCGAAAACGACTCGGAAAAGTGAAAATTTTCAGCCCATCCCGCACAGAGCCGTCAATATGGTGCATTAACCGAACAATAAAATGATGAAAAGTTTTAAATATAGGTCCACTACATGTTTGTTCCTATGATTATTCGTATTGGGTTGCTTGACGAGAGCAGTTGGTGAGGAAAAGCCGGCATATTCGTTTTGGTTATGCCATTAGAAGCCGGACGGAAAGGAAAGGCTCATGCACGGCACGAGAACAAGCGAGAAAGCGATAGTAGTGCATATTAGCGAAAGCGTTACGTACATTTTGAACCTTAATAACACGTTTTTGCAAATCCTTCCAAGAAAATCAGTGAATATGGCAACTCTACCACTAAGCGAAAGCTACACCAAAACGAATGATGAAAATATTTTCATTTGTCGCACAAAAGGAGGGCCTTTCATCTGCACCGAAAAGTTAACGCCTTGATGCAAAGCATGCTCATTCGGTGTGAGCTGCGAAAGGGGAATGATCACATGTGTGTACGTAGAAAAAACAAGCTTTGAATTGTTTCAAAAGATTCTCGTCTTGTATCAACATAGTTATCTACAAACCGTCCTTATTAGGACGAATGCAAAATGAAAAAAGAATTTAATTAGAAAGTTTCTTTTATTAACTAGTATTATGTTTGCACTTGTTAATTTTGTACTTTTACCAGTGACTCATAAGAAAATATTTTGCAAATTAATCTACAAACCCGAAGGTTTTTGCAAATCCTTCCAAGAAAATCAGTGAATGTGGCAACTCTACCACTAAGCGAAAGCTACACCAAAACGAATGATGAAAATATTTTCATTTATCGCACAAAATGAGGGCCTTTCATCTGCACAGAAAAGTTAATAAATAGGAACGCCTTGATGCAAAGCGTGCTCATTCGGTGTGATCTGCGAAAGGGCAATGATCACATGTGTGTACGCAGTAAAAACAATCGTCGGCAAGGTTTGAATCGTTTAAAAAGATTCTCGTCTTGTATCAACATAGTTATCTACAAACCGTCCTTATTAGGACGAATGCAAAATGGAAAAAGATGGGTTGGTAATGTATATGACATAGCAGGGGTATCGTGACCACACTTCGAAGTTATTTCAAATCTTGCAAAGCATAAATTGACAATTTTAATGATTGTTCCTATATGAATGAAATGACAAATTTTTAGGTTAATACGGCAATAATTTTACAATTTATAGAACAATTTTATATTTTTAGTTATCATATAATAACTGTCATCTCTTCCAAACAACTCTGCCAACCCCGTGGTTATGCGGGGTTAAGGAGAATCATTGTAAAATGTCCAATACACGATTTTATGTTGTTACCTCCACTAAAACCACTTCAAAATACTCCCTCCTGTCATACAAGTACATTGTCTGCTTGTTGCAATCATATGAAATTATTGACCTGTATTCAATGCGGAGAACTCGGTAATAAAATTGTTTTACTGAATAGACTAACGAACGGGATCCCCAGGAAAATTTCGCTGAGCCCAGTGAATCGAACTTAATGAGTAAAATTTAGCCATTTGAAAGAGGTACAAGCAGAATTTTAAGAATATGATCATCGCGGTTAGTTTTTCGCTAAGCGTGATTCATTTCAGTGCGCTAGGAAATGGTTGTTTCGAAAGATTCTAACATTGATATTTCAAGACAAGAAAAAATGATTTTTTTTCATTTCATGAATGAATGTCTCAACGAGCATAGAATCCAGTGCATCCCCTATCAACGCAGAAGCCAACAACAAAGGTTCTTTTCAGAACCACCATAATTATAAAGAATAACTTGAAACATTCCCACATATTTCATTGAGTATCATTCGATTTGAATTACAAGTCAAACGAGTAGTCACGACACTCCGGTTATGTCCTAGACATTACCCACCCATCTTTTTCTCTATATCAATGTAATATCGCTTGGTCCGGTCTGACACAAAACCGACATCATGCATGCGCATGCGCTTTGTATTCATTTTCACTGAAGTTAGAATGGACATACGGCATTTGGTAGAAATGTGGCTGCATATGATGGGTATTATCAACTTTACTGAAAACATGAATAACTCGCAAACGAAGCATCGTAGCTAGGTAATATAAGCGAACGAAAAATTCTATACAAAGCAAGCTACAATCCTATGCAATAATATCCTTTTGAATAAAATATCTTAGATATTTTGGTTCGAACTAGAAAATGTTAGCCGTGAGTAATCATCAAAATTTTAAATTTTTTGTTTTGCCAAAAAATAGCTTAATTCCTTGCGCAACTTTACACGAGAGGGATATTTAATATCTTTAACGTAAAAATTTAAAAAATTCAAGAGAGCGCCGCAGCCGATCCTGTAACCTTTCGCCTTAATTCTATAACGTTTTCGTCTCAACTCGACGCATTACCAAAATAAAAATATTTTCAGCATTTATTTTTTGGTTATGAAATTTTTCGGTGAGCAGTTCTAAGTTTCGTAGACATTAAAGCAATTCCAGTTTCGCTTCCTATTAAAAAAAAGACTCCAATCCATATTACAGTACACCCCTTCAAAACTGAACTCAATATGATAGGATATTATTATTATGATTATGATTGATTTCAGAAGTCTGGAATGAGTTTCCATCGAAATGTTTTAGGCAAGCATTTGACATTGATGTTATTAGACAACTGTTAGATTAAGATGAATAGATCAGTTACAGATCAGGATAGCATTCCCACAATTTTTCGGAGGTCCTCATGATGTTTCAAATAATAGGTTATCAATGTGCTGATCAGATAATTATCATTGTAATACTGAATTGAATCAGTCAGCATCAATAAATTTTTAACTTCAATTCAATTTTTTTGAGGGGTAGGGGGGGGGGGGGGGGGGGAGGTGTGTGGTTAAACCACAAAGCATCCTCTTGGCTACACTGCTGCTTGGAGTTATTAATTTCGCTTCTCATTTTCCGAGATATGTTTCAGATCGATCCGATGGTTATAAGTCAGAAGGTTCGAGCAAATGAAAATTTTTGCACCGATGAGTGATCAAGTTCCATCTAGACAACTTGGAATTGTTCGGTGGTTCTTCTAGCGGTTGTAGATAGAAAAATGAAATACGAAATTCGCTTTAGCGAAATAATATTTGGCTCATTTGAATTGATTATTAGTATATTGAACAATAAATATGCGACAAAGGGTAATTCACAAACAAAAAGCAATAACATTAAAAGTATTCAAAATAGATATTTGATGTCTTCAGTAAAGTTATTCGCAAAAGTAAGCTACAAATTTGCTGAAGGTACCATTTTAATACAATCACTTCCAAGAAAATTTATGAAAATATCTCACTCTTAATCAGTAAAATCACAATACCAAAAGAAAGGGCATATTACCTCCATTAAATTCTCCGAAGATACTATTGACCTAAAGTTATCCGTTTTGGCGCTAATAATACATTTAATGTTTTTGGTCTTATTTCTGGCTATGGGAAATGATAAAAATCTTTCGATCGCATTTAATGTCAAATATCTCACTCAATAATAGTCCGATTTCAACAATCTATAGTTCGTTCGAAAGATATTCGTGTAAGCTTTCTAAAAATATATAAATTTAGTTGCGTCGTCAATTTCGGCAGCAAATTTAAAAAAAAACTGCAAAAAACGCGATTGTTGCACCTTCAAACGTTCATATCTTGGAAACTAAACATCAGAATCAAAAACCATTTAACACTCGGAATACCAAGAGGGTCAAAAAAAGGGGAACACTTACTTTGACCGGTACTATCTCAGCTGCTACCTAATCGATTTTAAATCTGTCTTCACCACTGGAAAGGTACATCTTTTGTTAACATATTGCACTGAAAAAATAGAATAATAGGGTTGTCTACCGTAAGTTTTAGTGAAATGAGTAAAACAAAGTCAGAGAAGAAAAAATGGGAACGCTACTTTGACTGGCCATATCTCAGCTGTTTGTTCACCGATTTCAATTTTTTCTTCAGCATTGGATAGGAATATCTTTCAAAAAAACGGTAATCAAAAAATAATGGAAAACTAATTTGTATATCCGAAGTAATTGTAAAAATAGTAATTGAAAGTCAGGACAGACAAAATGAGCTTTTCAGTTCAAACAATCGTATCTCAGCCGTTTGTCAACCAATTTCAGTTTTCCTTACACCTATGATATTCCTAGAGCTTCTAGATTTGTAATGCATGCAATAGATAGTAGATTTTTAAAAGTTACTATACTTTTTTGAAGTTTTAGGCGGTTTGATTTTCACAATGCACGCGGCACAAGGTTGGTTAAAAAATTTTGCGTCTTGTTTAGTTTTACGGTTTGAAATGTAACACGTCTACTGAATAATTCTGCGTATTACATATGGATATTATTATATCAAAATGTTCGTACAAACGTGGAGAAACGCAATGTTGTATGTAAGTTACAAAATAATAGCGTGTAAGGAAAAATTCAGTAAATACGAAGAATCTCAGATTTTTTTTAATTATTTGTCATATAACTTTAAATTAAAAGCGATGACCTATAGTTCTTTATACACCAATCGATTGTAATTGATGGCAGCTACATTTTCTGGAAGTACAAATTCCTATATTTTCTCAAAAAATAAACAAAAGTACGTAGAACTACAGAAATTTCATTTCATTGGCAAATAACTTGAAATTCAAAGCGTTGACTTATACTTCTTTATACACCAATCGATTGTAATCGGATTTCGGTTACAATTTCTGAACGACCAATTATTATATTTTCTCAAAAAACAAACAAAAATACGTAGAAGTACAGAAATTCAATTTAGTTGGTAAATTACTTCGAATTCAAAGCGTTGACCTATACTATTTTATGTACCAATCGATTGTAATTGATTTCAGCAAACAATTTCTGGAAGAACAAATTCTAATATTTTCACAGAAAACAGACTATATAAAATTTCTGTAGCTCTGCGTATTTTTGTCTATTTTAGTGAGAAAATATAAAAATTGTACGTTTAGTTATTGTAGTCGGAATCAATTACAATCGATTGGTACATGTAAAGGTATAGGTCATCGCTTGGAATTCGACGACATTTACCAACTGAATTAAATTTCTGTAGTTCTACGTATTTTTGTCTATTTTTTGAGAAAATATAAAAATGTATCTTTCAGAAATTGTAGCCGAAATTCAATTACATTAGATTGGTATATAAAGAAGTATAAGTCATCGCTTTAAATTTCAAGTTTTTTGCCAATGAAATGAAATTGCTGTAGTTCTACGTACTTTTGTCTACTTTTTTGAGAAAATATAAGAATTTGTTCTTTCAAAAATTGTAGCTGCCATCAATTACAATCGATTGGTGTACAAAAAACTATAGGCTATTGCTTTTAATTTAAAGTTATATGACGAACATTTTCAAAATTCTGAACTTCTTCGTATTTACTAAACTTTTCCTACTACACACCATTATTTTGTAACTTACATACTATATTGAGTTCCTCCACGCTTGTGCGAACATTTTGATATAATAGTATCCATATGTGATATGAAGAAATATTGAGTAAACATGTTACATTTCAAACCGTAAAACTAAACAAGGCGGATACCAACCTTGTGCCGCGTGCATTGTGAAAACCATGCCGCCTAAAACCTCGAAAAAGCACAGTATTTTTGACAATCTACTATCTATTGCATACATTAAAAATCTAGAAGTTCTAAGAATTTTATTGGTGTAAGAAAAATTGAAAATGGTTGACAAACGGCTGAGATACGATTATTTGAACTGAAAAGCTCATTTTGTCTGTACTGACTTTCAATTACTATTTTACAATTACTTCGGATATACAAATTAGTTTTCCATTACATTTTGATCGCCGTTTTTGTAAAAGATATACCTGTCCAATGGTGAAGAAGAATTTGAAATCGGTAAACAAACAGCTAAGATATGGCCAGTCAAAGTAGTGTTCCCATTTTTTTCTTCTCTGACTTTGTTTTACTCATTTCACTAAAACTTACGGTAGACAACCCTATTATTCTATTTTTTCAGTGCAATATGTTAACAAAAGATATACCTTTTCAGTGGTGAAGACAGATTTAAAATCGATCAGGCAACAGCTGAGATGTGACCGGTCAAAGTAAGCGTTCCCATTTTTTGGACCCCCTTGGTAGTCCGCGTAACTTTTTACCCCCTTGGTATTCCGAGTGTTAATAGTGTTCTGTCTGGGTGATAGGCCTTCATTGAAAATTGGTTTGGATAAGATCGGCTCAGCCATTGCTGAGAAACACGAATGAGAGATTGTCCGTTACATACACACAAATGTAAAAGGTGTTTAAATGGCGTCTATGCACTAATCCGTCCTAGTTAAAATTTGGGTTGAGGGGGGTACGCATTTTTGGCCTAGGGCAGAAATGCCGAACAGACCGGTTCTACATAAAAACTGTACTATACTGCCCATAATCGCAAGTCAGTCCCATGTTCTATGTGATTCCCTATCTACATGGGACTGATTTGTGATTATAGGCAGTATAAGGGAACTATAAGGTAAATTCTCTAACCCTATGTGGGGAGTTGAGAATCAAATACGGGTGAACAACGTACAAGACTATAGATTTACCAACTACGCTCTGCACGCTCTTAATAATTTGTGTGTAAATGGATATCGATTTGGTTATACGTCCCATAATTTTTATTTGTAATGTTTGATTTGTCGTGTATTGTTTTTAATTTGCAGGATTAAAACTGGATGAGCTAGATACTGCAGCTTCCAACTGGGAAAAAACGTTAGAAAGCTTACATATACCCGAAGAAACGCATTGGCTAGATAACAAGGATGAGAATGCGACAAGTTGGGGTAGAGACCTCTTGAAATCGTGGATCAAACTTGGGAAAAGGAAATTGACAGTTAAAGAGGAGAATAAATTCTGCCAGATGGAAATAATCAACAAAATTCTTGAATGCAAGACAGCATTTGACAGACTCGACGCAAAAGAAATGCGAAAAGCAAGAGCAAAATCGAACCCGTTTGAGACAATTAAATCTAATATATTTATGAACCGAGCCGCTGTAAAGATGGCCAATTTGGATTCAATGTTTGAGTACATGTTTACTAACCCCATTGACGAAACTGGAAATGCATTGGTGCGAAATGATGATCTGTTGTATTTTGCTGACGTTTGTGCGGGTCCAGGGGGATTTTCTGAATATTTTCTCTGGCGGAAGAAATGGCTAGCAAAGGGTTTCGGGTTTACCTTGCGTGGCGAGAATGACTTCAAATTACACGATTTCATAGCTGGATCACCGGAAACTTTTGACACATATTATGGTCCGCAAAACAATGGTGACATTTTTGATCCTATTAATATAGCAGGATTTACGGAATATGTCATGAATCAAACTGAACTTGGAGTTCATGTTATGATGGCCGATGGTGGATTCTCTGTTGAGGGCAATGAAAATGCTCAGGAAGTTTTATCAAAACAGTTATATCTTTGTCAAATCTTAGTAGCATTAAGTATTGTGCGGACTAGTGGTCATTTTGTGGTAAAGCTTTTTGATTTATTTACCCCGTTCAGCGTGGGATTGATTTACTTGGCATACAAATGTTTCCGAAAAATCTGTATATGTAAGCCAAATACGAGCAGACCAGCTAATTCTGAACGTTATTTGGTGTGCAAGTGGAAGAAAGCTGGAACAGGTGCAATATCACAACACCTCTATGAAGTAAATAAGTCACTGCTTAACAGAAATGATGAAATAGATATTTTAGAACTTGTTCCTTTTTGTATAATGAAAGAAGATAACCTATTTTTTAAATATATATACAAGAACAATAATGATCTAGGACGAAATCAGATTATCGCGCTCCTTAAAATTGCAGCTTTCAGCGCTAATGAGGGGTTAGTCGAAACTAAACAGGGCGAAATTAGGAGCCGATGCTTGATGCTGTGGAAGTTGGAGGATAATCTTCGAAAAGCTTTGACAAAACCAAGTCATGATCATGTCATTGATATGTTGTTAAAAGACTGGACCAACGAAAAACTGTTTTTAGCAGCCCCTGGAGGACAACTGAATTGTGTAAAACTTGATCATTCGTTTCCTTCAATTCATGGATGGCATTTTGTGCCTTTGGACAACGTAAATGATACCGGTAAAACCATTCGTACATTGTTTATTAGCAAAGGCGGTAAAGAAATATTACAATATAATAGTACGAAAGACACATGGAGCTTGATAAAAGATGTGCATCTAGAATTACCTTCTGAGACATTAGTCTACGGTGAAATAGTAAAGGAATTGCAGGGTGAAGGAAGGTCGCAAGTCACAATACACGCATTTCATATAATTGATGGAATTGTTCTTGGTGGCTACGACATTCGGAAATGGCCACTCACAGAAAGACTACGAATGTGTGAAAAATTTGCCAAGGCTTTGAATAAACCTTATAAAACTATTAGTGATACCGATTCTTCATGTACAATTACTATTCCTGTGAGATGCAAGAAGTTATTTGCTTTAACGGATTTCGTTTCCTTTTTCAATTCTCTTGAAAATTATAAACTTAAAGGCGGTGAAATGCGTTTAGGGTACCATATAAGGAATACGAATGAGCCAAATAGGTTCTTCGTACCACGAGCGCTATTATTTCTAAATGAAATTCGTGACGATTATCTTAAAGTATTTTCCAAAGGCCTAAATAAATTCTATTACTTTTGTAAGAAGCGACATACATCACTTTTTCCAGAACAAATGAAATGTGCGGACGAAACAATAGCTTCGTTCAAAAATACTTATACACACCGCATCATATGGAAGTGGCAGCATACACACCAAGTATTACCTGAGGATGATATGAAAAATGTTACGAGAGAACCAAATTTAATTTATCGTGTAGATATAGAGCATTATGTAACTTGTCAAAAAATACTGAATTTTAATAAATTGAATGAACCATATTCTGTTGGCTTCGGCAATTGAAGAAAAAATGCACACTTATGCAAATATAAAAGCAAAATTATTGTGTGTGTATGGGTGTGTGTGTTTTTTTTTTGAGAGAAGTAAAAAATAGGGATGGGCGATACTGAAAAAAGTATCAATACTTCGTTATCGCGATACTTTGGATTATTACGATACTGAGTATCGATGTATCGGAGGAAAAGTATCGATACTTTCGATACTATCGATCGGTAATAAACAAATGCATATTTAAAATTTGTTAAAATCTGTAATTTAAAAAAAAATAAGTTGTGTTTATCTATGAATGTTAATTGGAGAAACCTACAGTAATCCAAAATGATAATTTATTCTGAAATTTAAAAAAATGGGAAACTGCAAAATTAGAAAATGAAATGAGGAAAAACAAACATTAGAAACTGTAAAGAATGCATGATGTCATCAACAGAAAAGATGTACCCGTTTTAGTTTACTTACTATGCAATAGTGCCTTTCACTAGGATTCCATGGTTGGCTATGTTTACTATAACTTTAAAATATTTGTATTGGACTGTCACAATTTTTTAACCATCAGTAATCGTGGGCTGCAAAGCCAAGCAATATAATATTAACACTCGGAATACCAAGGGGGTAAAAAGTTACGCGGACTACCAAGCAGAGGTGGGTAAGAAAACCAACCGGCACGTACATACACTGGTATTGTTCTCAAAATCTCAACACGTGTAAACGAGTGATGCACATCGTATTCGGTTTGGATTTCGTTCACACGGTAAACGAAAGAAAAATCTCCACCGACTCTCAGTTTACAAAACCAAACCGAGCCACTCAGCACCGTTTACATGTGTGTACGAATTTCAACTTGTGTTGATGTATTCTCAGCAGCGGTTTCGGTTTGGCTTTAGAAAACCGGGCCTGTTTTTTTCTGTACACGGTGCTTCGGTTGAAAGAAGAAGCAGTAAACTCGTCTGCAGTGCTGCCGAATAGACAACTGTATTGAGTTCAATTAGTTGTTGAGAGTCAATGGGGTAATATAGAAATGGCTGGTTCTGAGCAGTTGTTAAAAGTTCAACAATTGTTTAAATTGAAATTAAAGAAAACAATGAAATCAGCGATGTCAATAAAATAACAAAAACAATAAAATCAATTAAATTAATGAAATCAATAAAATTAATTAAATCAATTAAACATGACATGACATTAACACTCAATTCATTCAAAGTGGCCTGTATTTATATCGCCAATAATCGTATCAATGAGATCTAATCCACGTCTGGTTGCGCTGGTTAAGCGATTCTCGAATAATCTCGAGCACACACTCGCATTTTGTATACATATATCCTTATTATTACTGCTACAGCGCATCGTATTGATACATCTATCCTTGCACAGAGGCAATTGCGTGTATGTGTGTGTTATTTACATATGGTAAGCAACTCAGACGCAAGTGGGGGGAAACTCACGATTAGGTTCTTATTTACTGAGTGCTGGTAATACGAATTTCAGTTATTTTTGCTGTTACTGTACATCGTTTTGAAATATCTACAAGGTTTGGTCGCGTACATTCGAGTTTAGAGAAAACTACCACTAAATTATTCAATTACAAAAAACTTAATTCATTGAGAACAGCAACCAACTAACGAATAGCAAAAACACTTTCATTTTATAGACCGCCATTAAAAAGTAAGTTTCTTTAAGGAATAAATATTTCCGGCGATACCAGTCGATGTGTGTATGTAAATCTACTGCAGAACAATTAAATTTTTAAAAAATGTTGCGCAATAATTTGAATAAAAAAAATTTGATCACGTTGTGTCCAATTCCGAAGTTGTCTGACTCATTACAACAAAACATGTAAAACGACCTTCAATAATTAATGTGGATATTGGTCCACAATATAACCATGCTAGTTGTTAAATCATCATGAATAGGCCGCCATTTTGAATTTCTAATTTACGACGCAATTCAAGTTTCGTTTCCTTGGAAATATATGCCTATTTAAATATGCATGCTTTTAAATGCTAAATTTTCGTCAAAATAACACCATATTGGGATGCAAAATGACGACGAATAACAATTTTTAATCTCTACACAACTTTTCGATATTAAAAATGTTGTTTCATGATATTTTTTACCATTAAGCCGTTATTAAATGCCAGTAGTATTGAATATAGCTCGCCATTTCAGATCTCTTCAGAATATCTTGAATATACCGTCATCTTAAATTTTGATCTGCTATCATAGGTATAAAAATAGCGGAGGCTGTTAAATTTCCTTTTACTTTCAATTTTTGGGCAGTTTCATACCAAACATACCCATATTGAAAACTTCCTGATGATAAATCATTATGAAAATGTTGCAATATTGAGTTAAGGAACGCCATTCATGACCACGAACATAATTTATTTGAACAGAAATATGTCTGAAGACATTTTTTCAATTACCGAAAAGATACCTTATATTATAAAGAAATTTGTTTAGAATTCTTAATAAAGATACTAGCAGCACTAGCACAGCCGATAAACATCAACCCGAATACACAACCGCAACACAACCGAAGTTTGGTTTTGTTATTCTCGTGTTTCCTTCCCATACTCGTGCACCGGTAAACGAAAATCAAAACCAAACTGCGGTGCTGTGTAAACGAAACTCGGTTTGGTTTTCGTGTCTCGTATAAACACAACCAGCGATGAGGCCGAACGCAATGTAAAGGATACATAAACACTTGTGAAAATTTGGTTTACCGTACCGGTACTCAACCGGTATTTTCCCACCTCTGCTACCAAGGGGGTCTAAAAAAATGGGAACGCTTACTTTGACCGATCATATCTCCGCCGTTACATAATCGATTTTAAATCTGTCTTCACCAATAGAAAGATATGTCTTTTGTGAATACGTCATATTAAAAAATGGAAGAATAGAGTTGTCTACCGTAAGTTACAGTAAAAAGAGTATAACAAAGTCAGTGAGAAAAAAAATGGGAACGCTTCTTTGACTTGCCATATCTTAGCTGTTTGCTCACCAATTTTAATTCTTTCTTCACCATTGCATAGGTAAATCTTTTATAAAACAGTGAACAAAGAATGATGGAAATCAAATTTGTATATCTGAAGTAATTGTAAAAACAGTAATTGAGAGTCAGTACAGACGAAATGACTTTTTCTGTTCAAACAATCGTATCACGACCGTTTGTAAACCAATTTCAATTTTCCTTACACCAATGCAATCCTTAGAGCTTCTAGACTTGTAATATATGCAATAAATAGTAGATTTTCAAAAATTACTATACTTTTTCGAGTTTTTAGGAGATAGGATTTTTACAATGTACGTAGCATACGGTTGATTGAAATTCTTTGCGACTTGTTAGATTTACGGTTTGAAAATTACCTGTTTACTCAATAGTTCTACATATTATACATGGATATTATTATATCAAAATGATTGCACGAACGTGGAGAAACACATTATTGTATGTAAGTTACTAAATAATAGAGTGTGTTAGGACGATTCAGTAAATACGAAGAAGTTCAGAATTTTAAAATATTCGTCATATAACTTTAAATTTGAAGCGATGACCTATACATTTTAATACATCAGTCGATTGTAATTGATGGCGGCTACAATTTCTGAAAAAATATATTTTCTCAAAAAAATAGCCAAAAGTACGTAGAAGTACAGAAATTCCATTTAGTTGGCAAATAACGTCGAGTTCAAAGTGATGGCCTATACCTTTTTATATACCAATCGATTATAATTGATTTTGGTTACAATTTCTGGAAGAACGATTTTTATATTTTCTCAAAAATAGACAAAAGTACGTAGAACTACAGTAATTTCATTTAGTTGACAAATAACTTCAAGTATTCAAAGCTATCACCTATGCAATTTATACACCAATCGATTGTAATTGATTTTGGCTACAATTTCTGAAAGAACATATTTTTATATTTTCTAAAAAAAATAGCCAAAACTACGTATAAGCACAGAAATTTCATTTAGTGGGTAAATAACGTCGAATTTTAAGGGATGATTTATACTTTTTTATACACCAATCGATTGTAATTAATGGTGGCTACAATTTCTGAAAGAACACATTTTTATATTTTCTCAAAAAATAGACAAAATACGTAGAAGCACGGAAATTTGATTTAGTTGGCAAGTAAGGTCAAATTCAAAGTGATGACTACACTTTTATATATACCAATCGATTGTAATTGATTTCGGCTACAATTGTTACAAGATAAACTTTTTATATTTTCTTAAAAAAAACGACAAAAATACGTAGAAGTACAGAAATTTCGTTTGATTGACAAATAACTGCAAATTAAAAGGGATGACCTACACTATTTATACACCAATCTATTGTAATTGATGGCGGCTACAATTTCTGATAGAACAATTGTTTATATTTTCTCAAAAAATAGCCAAAAATACGTAGAAGTACGGAAATTTGTAGTTATGTGCCAATCAGACGAAATTTCTGTACTTCTACGTATTTTTGTCGTTTTTTTGGGAAAATATGAAAAGTTTCTCTTGCAGCAATTGTAGCAGAAAGCAATTACAATCGATTGGTATATACATAAAAGTGTAGGCCATCACTTTGAATTTGACCTTATTTGTCAACTACATCAAATTTCCGTACTTCTACGGATTTTGTCTATTTTTTGAGAAAATATAAAAATGTGTTCTTTCAAAAATTGTAGCCGCCATCAATTACAATCGATTGGTGTATAAAAAAGTATAAATCATCCCTTAGAATTCGTCGTTATTTGCCCACTAAATGAAATTTCTGTACTTGTACGTATTTTTGGCTATTTTTTGAGATAATATAAAAATTTGTTCTTTAAGAAATTGTAGCCAAAATCAATTACAATCGATTGGTGTATAAATGGAATAGGTGATAGCTTTGAATACTTGAAGCTATTTGTCAACTAAATGAAATTACTGTAGTTCTACGTACTTTTGTCTATTTTTTGAGAAAATATAAAAATTGTTCTTCCAGAAATTGTAACCAAAATCAATTATAATCGATTGGTATATAAAAAGGTATAGGCCATCGCTTTGAATTCAACATTTTTTGCCAACTAAATGAAATTTCTGTACTTCTACGTACTTTTGGCTATTTTTTGAGAAAATATAAAAATGTGTTTTTTCAGAAATTGTAGCCGCCATCAATTACAATCGACTGGTGTATTAAAATGTATAGGTCATCGCTTCAAATTTAAAGTTATATGACGAATATTTTAAAATTCTGAACTTCTTCGTATTTACTGAATCGTCCTAACACACTCTATTATTTAGTAACTTACATACAATAATGTGTTTCTCCACGTCCGTGCAAACATTTTGATATAATAATATCCATGTATAATATGTAGAACTATTGAGTAAACAGGTAATTTTCAAACCGTAAAACTAACAAGTCGCAAAGAATTTCAATCAACCGTATGCTACGTACATTGTAAAAATCCTATCTCCTAAAAACTCGAAAAAGTATAGTAATTTTTGAAAATCTACTATTTATTGCATATATTACAAGTCTAGAAGCTCTAAGGATTGCATTGGTGTAAGGAAAATTGAAATTGGTTTACAAACGGTCGTGATACGATTGTTTGAACAGAAAAAGTCATTTCGTCTGTACTGACTCTCAATTACTGTTTTTACAATTACTTCAGATATACAAATTTGATTTCCATCATTCTTTGTTCACTGTTTTTATAAAAGATTTACCTATCCAATGGTGAAGAAAGAATTAAAATTGGTGAACAAACAGCTAAGATATGGCAAGTCAAAGAAGCGTTCCCATTTTTTTCTCACTGACTTTGTTATACTCTTTTTACTGTAACTTACGGTAGACAACTCTATTCTTCTATTTTTTTAATTCGACGTGTTCACAAAAGACATACCTTTATAGTGGTGACGACAGATTTAAAATCGATTATGTAACAGCTGAGATATGACCGGTCAAAGTAAGCGTTCCCATTTTTTTTACCCCCTTGGTATTCCGAGTGTTAATTTCAAATGGTTTAATTTTAAAAGAATAAATTGCCACCCTGGGTCGGTGGTGTTCCTCGTGCTGTTTCCATAAAACAATTTTCTGATGTCCGTGCCTCATAAGGGAAGAGCAATAGTATCGTAGAGATCAGCCTGCTTCCTTATCTCATTTTCGCACAGATCTGAAGTCAAAAAGCGCACCGCTTGCTAATAGCATACAAACAAACAATACTACCCGCGCCGCTCTAACCGCGAAGAACAACATGCAACACGACGGAGAATATCAAAACGTCAAAAACAAAATGCCCGTGTATATGGACCTTGATCTGACAGAAATTCGCCTTCACGATTTGCCACCTCGCACTAGTACTGATTATATTAAAAAATTCATATCCGTCACAAATGGCCCTTTGGAGAAACTTTTTTCCCTGGCATTCTCAACGGTGTTCGGGTGGTGCGAATGCGGCTGAACCAACCTATACCGTCTTACTGGACTTTCGAGGGTGGATCATATCCTATGCACATATTCTAGGCAGACGCCCACGTGTCAGTTCTGTAATCAGACGGCACACTACGGTAAGCCATGTACCAAAATAATTAAAGAATTCATATCTTCTGAAACCAACACCGCCAAACAGCCTTCGACATCTGCTGATACACCACAGACAGCTGGCCAACAAATTAATACCGGACGAACAATATTCCACGATATCGCCAAGCTAATAGTTAACATACCTAGGGAAGAAATAAACAAGAAATAAGACGGCTATGCAAAGTGTGTGTGTATGTGTGTGTGAAACCTATCCCATCTCCCACTGGCTGGCGGCGGTTTACAGAAAAAAGATACATGCATGCAAATAATTTGATTTCAGGGTTTGGGTAGGTGCTAGCTCAATTGATTTGCTGAATCCATTAACCATTTCATATACAGGGCAAACCGTTTTCCGAGGCAATCGTTCCATCAACCAGCCCCGCCTTAATGTAATGTTTGTATCAAATGGATTTTAACATTACAATAAGACTTTCGATTCCTTACATGCTGTAAGAAAATGACACGTATTTAGTGTATTTAATTGAATATAATATAATTCATATATAAATTAGATTATATGCATAGAAAAATATACCAGTTTATCTATTTTACCAATGATACATAGAGAACTTCATGCAGTCTTCGACAGCATATCTCTCCATCCTCACCGCACGCATTGGATATACTCGGTCCATCCACCCGACGAATACTCACCTGAAGTATACTCCAGAAAATACATAAAAATCACAGCAGAATAAGAGGCCGAATTAGAAAACATGGAAGGTCTGCATATGTCTGTTTCAGTATGCACCGAGGAACAAAGACACGCAGAGCCCACACAGCCCCTACTCACGTCGCTCACACTTCGCCGCGATTCCCATGCACCCCACAGAATACACCTCCAGCAAGCACCCAACGAGTTAACAGGCTGAATACGCCCAACGCACAAATTCTACAGCAGAAAGAACGAGACAGGGAAAAAACTGCCATCGATGATCAAATAAAGCTCTCCGTGTAGTGTGCATACTACCCACTTTTCAGTGGGTCCGTCTCGCTTTTGTAATAGCTTGGTTCTTCTCACTCTCTCGTTCGCAGCAACAGCGTTCGTACAGAAGTGATGAGCGGCGGACGTGGAGGTGTATTCGTGATATTCGTACGTTCCGTTTGTCTCCCCTCCTGATGATGCTTCTACGAGGAAGAAAAACCTTCAAAAAACGCTTTTACGAGTCGTCCCACGTCAGGAATCTATTTTCTTCATCGTATCCCATATTGTCCGACGATCCTTTGGTACTTTTTCCCAGCTAATAAACACTCAGAAACGTCCCGAAATGGCAGCAATTTATGAAAGAGTTTTTCACTTCACACGCGACGAACCGACCGACTGAAGTTTCGAAATTTTCTCAATAAGACGGCTATGCCAAAGTCATCCGAAAACACAAAAAGTACCAAACATGTAACAGCGAAAATCAAAGTTCCAGCGACGGCGACATGGACGTAAACACGAGCGAGAGAGAAGGCAATTGGAATAATCAGCAAGCTGCAGAGGGCCAATCTGACCATTGCTCCTAACCAAGAAAGAAATTAATTCAAGAAACGGAAAGAGTGCGTTCGCAATAGACGGCAGCATCAATATATGGCTTTTTGTTCTATTAGTTTTGATGAATTGTAATTTATTTCCTGAATTGTATATTATATTCAGAAAAGTCGAATGGTCGTTGGGGTTAAAACCTTAATAAGTAAATAAACAAACAAACAAAAAATTAATAAATAAACAAATAACTCATTTATCAAAATCAATGGCTGTGGGTTCAGACTTGGGTTGGCCATCATGGTGTTGCACGTAACTCGTAGGAAGAATTCTTATTGCCAAGTATTGTGCCTATGATTGCTTCAAACACCAAAACTCGTTGGCGCTCAATATTTTCAATATGGTTTTAATATTGGCCTTGGGAAAATTTACGGATCTGACTTATATAGATATTCCATAATTGACCAAGACAACACAGTTCATTTTTCCGGAATATAAAATTATGAAATTCGATAGGAGTCTATGGTGAAATGGTATAATGCGACTTTATTTTTGCCATAAGGTCATTTCCACCGGAACTTCCGGCATTGTCGATACATTGTGTCCAAAACCTGTTTTAATCCACCTAGTGGTGCAATTGTGCCTTTCTCATTTGTCCAAACTACGATTCCATGGCTGGTTATGTTCAATAAATGGTGGAAATGTATATTACACATTCAGTACGATTTACACATACATACCATGGATCGACAGCCACGATCTTGAGATGCTATGTGTCAACACTGAAACATCGCTTGAAACCAGCGGCGGATCAAAGAAGAGGATCCGGGGGGTCCGGACCCTGCCGAAAATATTCAACTTGTTAAGAAATTTAAAACTAGTTTCAATTTTTAAGTAGCAACCCCTCACTGGATACTCCTACCTACGCCTAAAAAAGTAAAAAAAAGAATCGACCGGCATTAGCTTGACGATTTTTAGAGTAATTGCATAACCTTTCTATATGAGAAAGGCAAAAAGCTGCCAAAGTCCAATCTCGACGTTTCATTTATTTTAAAGACATTTGGCATCAAAAATACAAATTCGATTTGGAAATTTTCCCCTATTCCCACCTTAGAGAATTTTTCATTTCAGTTTATATGGGAATTTGCTGTGTGGTCGCACTCTTCAACCGGTAATTCCGGAACCAGAAGTCCAATCAACAAAAAATTCAATAGCAGCCGATGGGAAGGTTGTACCTTTCATTTGAGACCAGATTTGTGCAAAGCGGTCCAGCCATCTCTGAGACACAGAGGTGACATTTTTTTCCACATACGCACACACATACACTCACACATACATTTTCCGATCTCGACGAGCTGAGTCGAATGGCATATGACATTCGGCACTCCGGGCCGGGATTAGGTTGACGATTTTTAGAGTGATTGCATAACCTTTCTATATGAGAAAGGCAAAAATACCTATTTTAATTGGTTTTGTACCAATTAGCTACCATGCCGTTTATATGAGAAATGCCTATATGACTGCCAACCTGTGACCAGAATCAAAGCTGAGTTTGGAATGGAATCTAATATAAATTTTATGGTAATATTGAATCTTTTATTTGAATTCAAGTTTGTGAAAATCGGACGTAAATTCCATGAGAAATAGGTGCGACATTAACTCAGGTATTTGGAACCAAATCATTGGTTTTATCTGGTTGGACGTCCTGGAAAGTGTCCTGGATAGACATTCTGGAAAGTATTCTTTATTTTCCAGTATGTTGACGTTTGTTTTAAAATATACTACGAACATATTGTAGAAAGAATTCATAAAAGGATTGAGTCGTGGTACCTAGTTTCCGAATAACGCGAGGAATGCGAACATTGAGCCAATTTATTCTTATTCCAACGGTACCTTTCTCGACTACTCTTGAATCATCTTTGCGCAATGTTTCCCAGTTAGTGACGGAAAAGGGAGTAAACACAGAGAGGCTCTCATTTGCGTTATACCCATTTCACATATTTATCCAGAATTTACTGTTTGACCGCAGGCTTCAACTCGAAAGTCCGGAATGGAAACTTTGATTCAACGACCGAAAATAAAAGATGCAGGGACAGAACTTGCTTCGTTACACTTTAAATATAATAGAATGTAAAAATCGAAAATAAACTTCAAACGTAAAAATCGGACTTAGATCTTTCCGCATAAGAATCACTTAAAAAGTTCTCAACCGCAAAACTAGGCTGACTTGAACCTCTAGTATAAGAACCGGTTAAAATAAATAACACGTAGGCAGGGGCTTGCATATATTTTGACGTTCACGATTAAACAATACTTCTTTGTAAGAATCGGATATAATTTTGCGGTTTTGATACTGAAGTTTTTTTTTATCCGACGTTTACAGAGGAGAGTCCCAGTTTGATTTTTATGCTCGAAAGAGAAAAAAAAATCAAGCGATACCACGCGCAAGTATCATTCAGAAAGTATCGATACCGATACTTTATGGCACATGGAAGTATCGATACAAAAATACTCGATACTTAGTAGAAAAGTATCGATACCGTCAGTATCGATACTAGTATCGCCCATCCCTAGTAAAAAATTTTTCAAGAAAAGCTGAGACAGGGAAAATGCACAAAAACCCCAATTTCTCAGGGAACGGGTTTAGGCTGCCATCACCCGACCCGCTAAAAACCACTGCTCTTGCCCAGAACCTGATTCCTCTCCGGCACTACCTTCCGGCATTACTTAGGGGAGGGAATTTTATGTGCATAGCACACACTCTCATTCAACTACTTACTAATTCGTTTCTTCCGCAGGGTTACAGCGCCACTTCTCGACACACCACCACCAGTCGGAAAGCTGGCTGTGAGTCGAGACTTAGTGCTCCTCCCCTACGAAGACAATCTGGGCGGCAAACTTCAGATTGTCTAGTTCACCGAGCCCTTGGACTCCCTTATGCCATTCAGCACCACGACTCGGATCTCTTGTGCCAATTAGCACCGCAACTCCCTTCTCGTACCATTAAGCGCCATTTACTCGTTGAGCTCCCGACTTGATCGCGAACTACTCGGTCTAGTCCCCGACGGTGAACTTAGCCTACTCCGACGGATCCGCGACTGGTGGTGTCTCTTCGCTGTCTACTCAGTCTAGTCCCCGGTGTTGAATCTAGCTTACGCCGACAAAGATTTCCCCGGTGAAGGAAGTTCTCCCGATACCGATTCTTCTTTGGTTTTAGCACCACAATTTCTTGAGCCTTTTGGCTTCCTCTCGTTCCGTTTCGCTCTACTTTTCCGATGAGCCATTCAGCTCCCGCCATCAGTTGTTCGCGAACTACTCGGTCTAATCCCCAACAATGGACCTAGCCTGTTCTCCTCAAACCGAGCGGTAGATTTCTCCTGACACCGAAGTTCGTTTCTGTGAGCCATTTAGCTCTCCGCGTCGTCCCGATCTACTCGATCTAGTCCTCGGTGGTGGATCTAGCCTACTCAACGGGCCATCCAGTAGGTGCTGAGGTCTATCTGGCGATTCCGGGCAGAGCGTAACTTCCGGTTCACCAACGACCCGTTGCTAGCTCTGCGACGTGGTCTACTCGGTCTAATCCCCGGCGGTAGATCTAGCCCACTCACGAGCTGCCCGGTAGGGTGTCGAGATCGGTTCGGCGATTCCGGTGAAGCTTGACGTCCGTTTCACAGGCGCCCCGACGACCCAAACTCGGTGCTACGTCACGTACTATTCAACTGGTCCCTGGTGGTGGACCTAGCCTACACAGTCGGAGAGTTCCCCGGCGGCGGAATTTCTCTCGAAACCCGATTTTTGGCTTCTTGTTGGTCCCTTCGCTACTTCCTATGCAGCTCGGAGAGTATGCTCGTGGCCACTCTGTTGACAGTGCCCCAGGTATGTTCGTCGCGGCACATCTCTTCGACGATATTGTCCACTGTCATACCAGGTATAGCCCTACGAGCTTCTTCGGCATTCCGCATAAGAATCACTTCTAGGGCATTCGAAGGAAACGTGTTCCGGTGTCTCCTACACAGTCGCACACTCCAGGCAAAGAGGTGACGAAGCATGTCCAAACCGATGCAAGTATTTCCGGAAGCATCCGTGCCCGGACAAAAACTCAATTCCAAAAACTGAGTCGGTGGGTCCACCTTCCTTTCTCCGCGTTGTCCCACTCCTGTTGCCACTTAGCCAACGAGTCCGCTTGGACCAGTCTCCTAGCGTTACGTGCATTTCTCCACTGGTAGCATTCCACGTCCTCCGCCAGGGTGATGCAGATGAGGATCATCCCGGCGATAACGCATACTGCCTCCGACGATATTTTTCTGTAGGCACTCGCGACTCGTACGGCCATCAGTCGGAATGTCCTGTTTAGCTTTTCACGGTTCCGCTTGGTTTTCAGCGCAGCACTCCAGGCAGGAACCCCATATCGGAGTATCGATGACGAAACAGTAGATAGCAGACATCACGTGCTGCTTCTCGGACCGCCGACGTTTGGCATGATTCTCGCTATTACGTTCGTTGCCTTCGCCGACTTTTCACGGGCGTAGTCAACGTGGTTGTTGAAGCTCAACCGGTCGTCGATTATAACTCCCAATTGCTTCAGTGCACGCTTCGATGCTATCACGTGCCCTCCGACGTCGATCTGCATCCGTTGAACCGTTTTGCTGTTACTAACCAACAAAACCTCCGTCTTGTGGTGAGCTGTTTGCAGCTTGACCCCGTTCATCCAGCTCTCGATCGCGTCAATTGTCTCCGTCACCGACACCTCCACTTCTTCAAGTGTCACCCATCACCGTTAGTGACACGTCGTCCGCGAAACCCACGATTTTCACTTTCCTTGGCAGCTGCAACGTTAAGACCCCATCGTACATCCCGTTCCAAAGAGTTGGACCAAGAATGGAGCCCTGAGGAACGCCCGCTGTGACTCGCAATGACTTCTGCCCTTCGCTCGTCTCGTACAGCATCACTCTGCTCTGAAAGTAGCTCTTAAGGATCTGGCATAAATAGTCGGGAACCCTCATTCTATGTAGCGCTGCAGCGATGGCTTCCCAGCTGGCACTGTTGAAAGCGTTCTTCACATCTATCGTGACCACAGCGCAGTATCGATCTCTTCGCTTCTGTTTAGATGGCTTCTCAGCACTCTGCCGAATTGCATCCACTGTCGATGCGCCTTTGCGGAAACCGAACTGCATCTTGGACAGTCCGCGCTCACCTTCCATGAATTTCGTCAAACTGTTAAGAATTATCCTTTCCAGGAGTTTTCCGAGTGTATCCAGCAGGAATATGGGCCTGTACGAGGCCGGATCTCCAGGTGACTTCCCTGGCTTTGGCAGTAGCACAAGCTTCTGGACCTTCAATATTTCGGGGAAGTTGCCTTCATTTAGGCACTTCTGCAGCACTATCCTGAACATGTCCGGATATGCCAGGATCGCAGCTTTCAGTACCACGTTTGGTATTCCATCCGGACCAGCGGCTTTCTTTGATTTTAAGCGCTTCGATGCTTCTGCTAGCTCGTTTCTATTTTGATGGAAATAAATGCATTTAGTTTAGCTGATTTTTAAAAATGCATCACAAGTGATCTGCCCCTAGGTTAACACTATCCTTCATGGGGAGTAGTGTTCAGAGCCGGATCGGCGTAAATCGGTAAATGTGTGTGTGTTAACCATCTTATCTCCCACTAGCTGGTAGTGATTCACAGAAAAAGATGTTTGCAAGTATTTAAATGTATTCATGCAAATAACTTGGTTCATGGATTTAGGTAGGTGTTAGCCCAATTGACATTACGATGACCCATTTCGTGTACAGCGCCAACATGTTCCGAGGTCATCGTTCCAGCAACCAGCCCCGCCTCAATGTAATGTTTGTATCAATTGGATTTTAACATTACAGTAAAACTTTCGATTCCTTCCCGGAAGGAAAAAAACGACGCGTATTTAGTGTATTTAAATATATAATCTAATGATCATAAATGAAAAAATTCACTTACTCAAAAGATCTTCTGAAGATGCTATCACTCACTCTTTATGCTAACAAACTTGCGGGTGATTATCCATCGATGTAGTTAACACACAAACACAATTATTAACATAAACCTTCTTAGGTTTATTGATTATGACCACAATGTACGGAGGCGAACGAAAACTAACAGACAGACTGCTTCCGTAACTTCCCTTTTTGCACTGATATTAATCTTCTGAACGATCTGATGCTTCGCTGAACAATTGAATTAATGATGGTTCTACTCGATAGTGCATTCCCACTTTATGTTCATGAATCTTTTCTCAACGATAAAAAAAACTTTACCTCTTTAATTTCGAAGATCTGATATTTGACCAATTTTACATTCATACACTCCACTACTGCAGTCCTAACACTAGCCGATCACGGTCCACTAACTCAACGGACCGGTCAAAAAAATATCTAAGAACTGCGCGTGCGAACACCAATTGACTTCTGACGACTGACTCTTTAAACTTGACCCAAAAAACTTTTATCATTTTGTCTGTGTAGACTTTTCTCTGAGAACCAAACCATCGCGTAGGGCAATGTCACGCCCCTGTCTGCGCGAGGGTCGCGGCTCATTTAAACAAAGTTTATTTTGGTAAACTGAAAGTTTTCTCGGTTTAAGGCTGAGTCTTTATGAAACAACTAACTCACTGATGTGAGCATCCATGGTGTTGGAAGAATGATTAAAGTTTTCCTTCTACATGCCCCCTCACTTACTGAGCTTGATGGTGCCTCGGAGAGACGCATCATCAAGCAGCCTTAGGGTGCGTTTAGGTAAACCATGCATAAAATGTATGCATTGAGTTTTCATGGAAAATGACTGTTTTTAAATCGGGATTTCAATGAAATATTTAGTAGAACGTATTTACACAGAGAACAGACGTCCATCTTCAGCATTCAACTTGTGTAAAATCTCTAACGGTTTCGAAGGTAGTTTGGATATCTAAACCAGGTGCGCTACTGTCGTCATGTTTTGTTGTGGCTGAGTGCGACAGAATTGACAGCGGTTATTCCTCTACCCAGTCAAACTAGTCCGGAACCGATTCGGACTTCCAGCATGAATTCCAGCTCAAATGCGTCAACCGATAGAGTCGGAACCGGTTGTTTTCTTTGAGCTAGATTCCATGTAGAATCCATCCAGGATTTCGAACCGGTTCCAGAATCGATTTCATGGATAGTTGGGATAGGTTGGTGTGGCGGCGCTAGTGTTTTTCGTATATTAATTCAAATGTTTACACACGTTTTTTAAATATTTTTGTTCGATCATGGATGTCTGTTCTCTGTGGTATTTAAATAGGATTGACATAAAAATATTAGCATATTATAGGGACAAAGTAATAAAAAATCAATTTTTAATTTTCATCAATGTTTGCATGCATCTGCCCCAAATGCAAGCATGTAACGCATAACGGTACGAGAAATTTACTCAGCCCTGTTATTCAAAGGGTTGGCTATTATTGCACTTTTGACAGATAATCTGTCAAATTGTTGGCTGAAAAAAGTAAAACATGATGATGAGTTATGTTCTACCATAGACCATGCGGTAGACTTGGGTGCAACGCCCAACTCCTACTCTGCATAAGGCAAAGAATTCTTCACATTTCCTTTCGGTCATGCCCATATGAGCCTGCCTAGTTCTAGTTTTCCGTTCTAAGTTTATAACTGATTCGCTCTAGAATACCTATCCGTCTTTCTAATTTTATTGCTTTCGTTTCTCTTAGTCTCAAATTTGCCGGAAATAGCCAACAAAATCGATACAGTAGAATCTTGCGGCAATTAAAAACATAGTAACAATTATTACTTTTCAGAAAAGTTGGTGGGTCATAGTGTAGACATATTGTGGTAACGAGTTCCAGGTGGACGCTCCGTACACTAGGACACTTTTTCGCAGGCTGGTGGTGTGGTGTGGCATATTAAAAGATCTGGCTCGTTCGTTTCGTCCGATTGGGCTTGATATAGTCCGGATGCAAACCGTGGTAGGCCCCATACATAAAGTGGCATATGCGTCGACGATAGTTTTCGAGAAGATCGCATTCGAGCATTGTGCGTCGCACCAATCTGGTTGTGTCACGCCGTCGTAGCCCGTATGCAAACCTCACTGACGACTTGAAGCATCGATGTAATAGACCTTTCTCGTCAAAAATTTTTATATGATAGGATGCTTCCTTTTTTATCTCCAATTCGTTACTGCCTACTGCCGCGATGATTTGGTACCTCTAACTATTGAAAAAATCAAAAATAGTGCACGTTGCTCATTCAACCCCATATTCTGAATACCTATCTTGCCTTGTTTTTACACCATTTGGATGAATTTTCTGTGGGGAATACTAAAAGGATGCCAGATCTGCATATATATTAGTAAATCTGCAGATTTTGCATTTTCACTGCAGATCTTTTGCAAATTACAAATATTTAGCAGAACAAAGCCTATGCCAGCCAATTTATACACCAGTCTTCAACATTTTTGATCATTTAAAATATATACATACTTTATTTCTATGTCAAATTTATTCAAGATTTTTGTAGCAATCTGCAGACTTTTATATTTTTACTGCAGGCTATTGTTTAAATAGACCTGGCATCACTGATGCTGAATGATTCATTCATATACCTGTCAAAAACATAGAGCATTGTATGAAAATGTATAAACTCACTTTTCTGACAGATCAGTGTGCTTGTTTATCTAAGACTGGTTTACATGGACTTTTAAAATTTACATTACTTGAATACTTTCGATGCTCTTTGAAAGAATATCAAGTCAAGAGGGATGAGGATTGGAACAATGGGAACCTGGTTCATACATTGACCAATCGGCGCTAGATGTAAAACCCGGTGGCATATGCTCCCACGCTTTGTTACTGTATAGTATTTGTAACTCTCTTGGTAACAACTATGTTATGGAAAAAGCGCACTTTGTTTGTATGTTGTGCAACATGTTCCTAAATGCAGCAAAATAATGAAAACAATAGCTGTGCCTTTTGTCGAGCATTGGGTAGTTGGACAGTTCTGTTTTAGGGTGGAATGGCAAACAAAGAGGCATTTGCAACTTGTTAGACTGTTTGTGCAAGTTAGCAAAGTTTCTGATTAGTTTCACAACTGTTATTGATGTTTGCATACTTAACACTATTGGCCAGCTCAATAGTTACATAGTTGTACAATCAGTTTAAAAACCCGTAGAAATTCTTTTCAAATATATCCAACAATAAAAAATATTGTGTAGCAGATGTGCAACATTTAAAACTTTCAACAAGTTGCAATTGCTACTTGGGCTGAATCGCAAGATCAAGCATTGGGCTATAAAACGATTGCTTTCTGGATGATGGATAAGGATTTGTACACTTTTGATTGTTGGTCGTGGGTTAAGTCCTAACAAGATGATCCGATTGATTACAAATTTCTAGGTGGTGAAGTTTACCTGAACTTTATAGGTAACGAATTCGGTCGATGATAAGTTGTTGAAATGATTTTGATCGTTCAATGCCCATACCGACGAACGTTTCCATTGCTCAGAATGCCTACCAGCGTATGATAGCTGCAAACATGAGGACAATAACTTTTTCAAAATGAGGAGAGGTATAATGTACATGGCCAGATAGATAGTTTTTAACTGGGACGGGACGTGTGGATACGAAAAAACCTAATGTCAATTGCAGCCAGGGGGAGTTGTCAAATGCAGCCAAAAGGAACCGTCAAATGCAGTCAGGGGGAACTGTCAAATGTAGTCAGTCCATTTAAAATATGTGAGGAAGAAAGAGTGGCTATGCAAGACAAGAGATAAAATGAACAGAAAAAAAGAAAAAGAGAACATCTATCCACATGTTCTGTCCCAGGATTTTAATAGAGAACATGACAATTTGATTTGTTTGCATTGGGCAGTAGGCCTTTTTCAAATGTTTGGCTAGAAATTCCTTACTTCTTCAATGAATCATGTACAAGAAAAGTAAAAATGTTAAATTTAACGGAACAATGTATGATGCCGACATCAAATAAAAAATTATAGCTGAGCGACCTTGTTTGGAAAGTGTTAACAGTTGTCAGCGAACCAGACCAAGTTTCTCATACTATGATCGAATCAACAAAAATTCCAAGACCATGTAAACAATCTCTCTGAACTGTCAAAAAAGTGAGGTTAAACATCATCATGCAATTAGGCAATCCATGAGACGTTTCTGATCAGCTGATTATTTCTTGTTTACTTATTCTGACGTTACTCCGAGGGGTGCGACGTCCGACAATATCGTTGACTCGATCCAACATCAAACGAATCGGACTAACAAAGTTATTTGTCGGACGAGTTTTTCTGTTCGCAGGAGTAGACTTGTTGACAGAACCCACCGCTGAATTGTCAAACAAACGTCTAATGGATTGCCTAATGTTCTTCACCGTGAGGTTCACTTTAGTTTGTTTACATAACCAATGAACTTTGTACCGCAACTCACCACTTCATTTGCCGCGTTGCCAGGAAGCCAAGCAAAAATATACAAAACAGTGCTGCCCAAACACATATTTTGAATCCCACCATTCTTGCAAAGGTGAAAAAAATACTCAACATTCTTGCATTTTTCAAATTTAAAAAAATCATTAAAAAATCACGATAGCTCTAAAAAGTCTCATTTCAACGGAAATATTCTTAAAAATGTGTAGTCTTTTGAATAAAAATAAGAAAAAGGGGGTTAGGTCGGACGAGAAAGGTCTATTGTTCTTTTTGTGTAGGCGAGAGTCCAGGGTAAAAAACAATGTATCCGTACGAGAAGAATGGCATCAGTACTGCTTGGGTGAGTTTTTTACGAGTTTGTACGGAAAGTACTCCTTGAAATCGTCGGAAAGTTCGAAGAGTGTGGTAGGTCTTTTTTGTGATTTCGTTGATTTGTGCACACCATTTTAGGTTGGAGTCCATGATGAGTCCGAGGTTTTTGACTTCTTTGGATAGTGCAATGGATTCACCACAGAACCAAATGTATTCCTGCAGCACTACCGTACCTTCCTTGCAAAATATTATAGCCTTTGTCTTTTTGGGGTTGGGAAAAAGTTGGTTTTCTATCGCCCAATTGTGGATTGCGTTGAGGTCAGCGTTGATCAGCTGAACAAATCTGTTAACATCGTTTTTATGACCAGATACGTATATTTGGAGATCGTCTGCATAGAGATGATATTCGCATTTAACGACACTTGGTAGGCTGTTTATGTATAGCGAGAAAAGAAGCGCGCTTAGACACGAACCTTGCGGTGTTTCGTCTGTTAACATCCTAGCGGTCGAGGTGGTTTTACCAAGATCTACTCGCTGGCTCCGTTGGTCCAGGAACGATGATATCAGCTTACATGCGGAGTTTGAAAAACCGAATTCCCTCTTAAGCTTCGTTTTCAGTATACCGTGTCTGACGCAATTGAAAGCTAAAGAATAGTCGACGAGAACCAAAACTGTGCATCTACCATTATCAAAGTTGCTAACGATGTCATGGGTGACTTTTACTAATTCTGTTGTTGTGCTGTGTGGTTTACGGTAACCAGATTGATGTTTGGCTAAAAGGGCAGGATTGGTTGTTTCGAGGTGTTCGGTTATTTGGGACAGGGCAATCTTCTCAAATACCTTGGACACAGCGGGCAGGACGCTGATGGGTCTGAAGTGGGTGGATGTAGCTGGGTTGGATGTTTTGGGTATAGGTGTTATTAAAGCTTCTTTCCAGAGGGAAGGAGAAGATTGAGCTTCGATGATAGCGTTAAACAAGTGCGTGAGTAACGGCAGGACAAACGGGCAGAGCATTTTTATGAACGAGATCGGGATCTCATCGGTTCCAGTGCCGTTGGTATCGATTTGGTAGATTTTCTTGCAAATCTCCTCGGCGTTTGTGTTCCTAAACCGGAATCCTCCTTCAGTTTCATTCAGTGTTGATACGTTGGGCAGTGTTTCCAGGGATATGGAAGATTGGTGTTGAAGTGTAAGATGGCCTTCAGCAAAGAACCGGTTTAGTTGTTCTGCGTCTAACTCCTCGGTGACATGGTTTGTTTTAGTGTTGTGTATTCCCTCTCTCTTCAGATTGCTCCACAATTGTTTAGCCGGCATGTCACTGCTGAACTGCGAATCAGCGTAGTTGTTGGTTCTACTTTTTTGGAGATATAGCTCTGCCATTGCGCATCTCCTCTGGCGCTGTTCGGATTCCGGACATAGAGTGAATAGGTGAGGTCCCGAATAGTCGTTGTGTAGTAGTTGCGTTTTGTTGTCTATGTTCTCTTCTAGGTAGATGTCCTGGAGGTCTAGCTTGGTAGTCTGCTTGCAGCCGTAGGGGATCGATTCCACGGGCATTTATTTGTATCCGTCGTGGTGGTGCTTCGGGTATACGTGAGTCGGCAATTAGATACACAGCTTCATGATCCGATATCGAATTTGCACTAAGAGTTTTGGATTTCTTGATAAACTGTGGGTGATCGGTTACCAGAAGATCGATCGTAGTAGAACTATGTTCGGTTATCCTAGTAGCTGACGTTGGCAGTACAGTGAGATTGAATGATGTATGTATTCGTTGTAGTGCGAGCAGGTTTGCTGTGGGTTGATTCGCAGCGACGTTGATGTTGTAGTCGCCAACTAGGAAGATCCGGTCAAAATGATATTCCAGCAGATCCAGTAAGAGCTTTTCGTACTGATGTGCGAAAAGTGTGTTGCAGCTGGCTGGATTATATAAAACTACGATGCAGGTATTTGGTTCTCCGATTTTCGCTCGAATGGCTAAAAACTCTAGGCGTTGGTTGATGGGGATTGCATGATCGAAACAAGATTTCAGAATAGTTGCTGCATTAATATTTTTACTAATGTAGATTCCTTCACCTCCACAGATCTTAGTACATCTACCTTGTCCAGATGAAAGCGAATGTTTAATGAAATTATAGGCGGGGATGCGAACAGGTTTTGGGGAGCTCTGATTGAGTTTGGTTTCAGTGACTCCGAAAAAATGGTATTGGTTGCGGTCGAGCATTAATTTGACACCATCGATATGTCGTTCGAGACTACGAACGTTGAGGTGTCCAATTCGAAGTAGTTTTGGGTATGTCGTCATTATGAAATTTAGTGCAGTTCTATTAGTTCGTTGATGTTGTTGATCGGTGTGTAATCTTGTTGACCATGTAGGAGAATGCAGACGGTATCGTTTCTTATGAACACAGACTTGACGACCTTCTTATGTTTAAGCCTGAGAGCGAGATTCCGTATACGAAAAATAGGAATTGATAGAACTTCATTCAGAGTGTATTTTTTACGATTTTTAATTTAGTAATATTTAATATTAATGTAGACTTCAAGTTCTGGTGGTTCCATAGGTTTTTAGAAATGTTTTTTCGAATACTTAACTGTTGCTATATAGTTGCCTCAAATTTTATATTATATTAACTAGTATGCTACTTGGGATAATCATGTCGATGGCCGTGGAAGTCTAATCAGAACAGGAATGTACGCATACACAGATCCCGACCGGCGTTATACTGGATTATTAACTCGGTATTGCCGAAGATGGATTAATCCCGTTATATTAATCACGAATTTTGTCTTCGCTAGGACATTTGGCAGGGTACTACTCTTCAGTGATTTGCTAAATCACCAGTTTATAGCTATAAGACATTCGTTAAAGAACTATGTTCCGTAAGGAAGACAAACCACAACTCGTTGATAGAGCAGTTACAGGGTCAAATTCTCACAGGCAGTGTTAAATGATAAACTACTGAATATTCTTAATTTATATCAGTTTATTATGTGCTGATATAAACAGCAAGAGCCAAATATGATAGAAAATTACTTGAAGTTGAATGATGTTTTAAGTTTGAGAAAAAATATTTTTTCGGCCGATGGGAGAACTAGTATAAAATGGAATTTGAAATAGTGGGGTGCACCGATGCGAATTCCCGTTCTATCCTTGATCATTCCCGTTTATATCCACATAGCCATCCGCGCGTCTCATCACTATTTGCAAGCAGAGTATGTATTTATCCATTCGCATAAGCATAACCCAGGTGTACAAGATACCGAACCTATTATCCTGCTCATGATTTGTCTCGTTTTCTATAGGATTTCCTATCTTTATGGGACTGATTTGCGTTCTTGGGCAGTATACATTTCTCTTCAGCACAGCTAGTAACAAGTATTTGATGAACTTAGAATATACCCAATAGTTGATATGGTGCGGGTTTATGGCATTTGATTGCTATGTTCCTTGCTCAGTGGTCCAGGATTAGGCGCGACAGTCCCGGATTTCAAGGCTGTGCTGCCTAATCTTCGAACTACGTGGAAAATGCACAAATTGAGCAATTTATTGTGATTGTCACGGTACCCTTTTCGGCTTCTAATATGAGCCAGGTAAAGAATTCTTTCCAAAGGTTTCTCAGTCTTACACCTGTTATGCAAATATTTGGGAAACATACATCGTTAATAGTTTTCTTAAGCGCATCCCGCAGTCGTTTTAAATACATCTGGTCATTTTAAGCTAGCTGCTAGCTTGTTTCAATTATAGAGGGTCATTCGTCTCTTTTTATGTTAGCAAAATTTCTAACCCGATATGTGGGGTTGGGAATCGGCATAAAGTGGCATATGCATCGACGATAGTTTTCGAGTATTGTGCGTCGCACCAATCGGGTTGTGTCACGCCGTCGTAGGCCGTATACAAACCTCACTAACGACTTGAAGCATCGATGTAATTGTTCTTTTTGTGTAGGCGAGAGTCCAGGGTAAAAAACAATGTCTCCGTACGAGAAGAATGGCATCAGTACTGCTTAGGGATTTCTTGATAAACTGTGGGTGATCGGTTACCAGAAGATCGATCGTAGTAGAACTATGTTCTGTTATCCTAGTTGCTGACGTTGGCAGTACAGTGAGATTGAATGATGTATGTATTCGTTGTAGTGCGAGCAGGTTTGCTGTGGGTTGATTCGCAGCGACGTTGATGTTGTAGTCGCCAACTAGGAAGATCCGGTCAAAATGATATTCCAGCAGATCCAGTAAGAGCTTTTCGTACTGCTGTGCGAAAAGTGTGTTGCAGCTGGCTGGATTATACAAAACTACGATGCAAGTATTTAGTTCTCCGATTTTCGCTCGAATGGCTAAAAACTCTAGGCGTTGGTTGATGGGGATTGCAGGATCGAAACAAGATTTCAGAATAGTTGCTGCATTAATATTTTTACTAATGTAGATACCTACACCACAGATCTTAGTACATCTACCTCGTCCAGATGAAAGCGAATGTTTAATGAAATTATAGGCGGGGATGCGAACAGGTTTTGGGGAGCTCTGATTGAGTTTGGTTTCAGTGACTCCGAAAAAATGGTATTGGTTGCGGTCGAGCATTAATTTGACACCATCGATATGTCGTTCGAGACTACGAACGTTGAGGTGTCCAATTCGAAGTAGTTTTGGGTATGTCGTCATTATGAAATTTAGTGCAGAGAAAGTCGTCATATAGGTAGTGCTTTTATGAATATGGTGCGTGGGAGGAATCTGCGGATACTGCATCGAAGAACACTGATGAGTCGTTGCTGGTCGAGACTGTACCAGCAAGTTCTATTAGTTCGTTGATGTTGTTGATCGGTGTGTAATCTTGTTGACCATGTAGGAGAATGCAGACGGTATCGTTTCTTATGAACACAGACTTGACGACCTTCTTATGTTTAAGCCTGAGAGCGAGATTCCGTATACGAAAAATAGGAATTGATAGAACTTCATTCAGTGTATATTTATTACGATTTTTAATTTAGTAATATTTAATATTAATGTAGACTTCAAGTTCTGGTGGTTCCATAGGTTTTTAGAAATGTTTTTTCGAATACTTAACTGTTGCTATATAGTTGCCTCAAATTTTATATTATATTAACTAGTATGCTACTTGGGATAATCATGTCGATGGCCGTGGAAGTCTAATCAGAACAGGAATGTACGCATACACAGATCCCGACCGGCGTTATACTGGATTATTAACTCGATAATGCCGAAGATGGATTAATCCCGTTATATTAATCACGAATTTTGTCTTCGCTAGGACATTTGGCAGGGTACTACTCTTCAGTGATTTGCTAAATCACCAGTTTATAGCTATAAGACATTCGTTAAAGAACTATGTTCCGTAAGGAAGACCAACCACAACTCGTTGATAGAGCAGTTACAGGGTCAAATTCTCACAGGCAGTGTTAAATGATAAACTACTGAATATTCTATATTTATATCAGTTTATTATGTGCTGATATAAACAGCAAGAGCCAAATATGATAGAAAATTACTTGAAGTTGAATGATGTTTTAAGTTTGAGAAAAAATATTTTTTCGGCCGATGGGAGAACTAGTATAAAATGGAATTTGAAATAGTGGGGTGCACCGATGCGAATTCCCGTTCTATCCTTGATCATTCCCGTTTACATCCGCATAGCCATCCGCGCGTCTCATCACTATTTGCAAGCAGAGTATGTATTTATCCATTCGCATAATCATAACCCAGGTGTACAAGATACCGAACCTATTATCCTGCTCATGATTTGTCTCGTTTTCTATAGGATTATCTCAATAGTTACATAGTTGTACAATCAGTTTAAAAACCCGTAGAAATTCTTTTCAAATATATCCAACAATAAAAAATATTGTGTAGCAGATGTGCAACATTTAAAACTTTCAACAAGTTGCAATTGCTACTTGGGCTGAATCGCAAGATCAAGCATTGGGCTATAAAACGATTGCTTTCTAGATGATGGATAAGGATTTGTACACTTTTGATTGTTGGTCGTGGGTTAAGTCCTAACAAGATGATCCGATTGATTACAAATTTCTAGGTGGTGAAGTTTACCTGAACTTTATAGGTAACGAATTCGGTCGATGATAAGTTGTTGAAATGATTTTGATCGTTCAATGCCCATACCGACGAACGTTTCCATTGCTCAGAATGCCTACCAGCGTATGATAGCTGCAAACATGAGGACAATAAGGTTATCGCTTTCGAATGGAACAATTATTTATTATTCGTGTTCAAGTTCCATTACAGCAAAAGTTTCGTCGATTATCGCATTATCGTTGATTTAACCGGCAAATGCAAAACAGTGCTCGGCACTGACGATAAGGAGTAAGAAGGATTTGATAGGAGTGGTAAGAATGCAGAGCATTTTACATTCTGGAAGAATATCAGGGAGGAGAAATTATATGTAAATATATATTATATCCCGAGTTGCAATCATTTTGGCACCGCAATAAAGCTATCGGCAACTGCTGTCTTGTTCAAAGTGGCAGGAAATAACTAGGAAGCGAATGATAAATTTCATAGCCAATTTATTTACTTTTTCGGGAGGATAAGTAATTAGTATGTTGTGAATATATATGTGTCGTCGGTGCCATGTGTTATGGTGGTACCGGACGGAACCGCTGGTCAGCAGACCGTCCTTGTCGTACTGGTCATAGATGCGACGTTCTTCATCTGATAGCACTTGACATGCTTCGGAAATCTGTCTTAACGCTCTCTACTTAGCGCAGGATACGCGAAACCGCTCCTAGCTTTTGAAAGAAAATTCCTAACTGCTGCTACTCTATCAGTCTCTCTCTCGACTGAGGACTACAATTTCGGTCGATTAAATTATGCTATGAAAATTGTACTTCCTTAAATTTCATCTAACGAGATCAATTCATTGTGAGGAATTTCGCTGCGTTCCAGTATGGCATCAAATGTTGTTCCTTAGACATATCTTAATAGGTTTTAACAGTTGAACATAGCTCTAATCGCAAAAGAAAAATTGTTATCTGAATATTTAGGTATTGAAAAGAACTTCAGAACCAAGAAAAAATACTACTAATTTTTCTTGATTTTGATATACTTTGCTATATAAAAATCCAGTTGACAAATTTTCTGTTGCGATTAGAGCTATGTTCACCTGTTAAAACATGTTAAGATATGTCTAAGGAACAACATGTGATGATATGTGGACATGTAGGACCTATTAAATCAGAGTGTAAGTGATCGTACTATGGAAACATAGCAAAAACACGATTTTTGATTAGAGACACCTCTAAATCATGTCCAAATTGAGTCATTTTTGGCGAAACTTCTTAAATTCTCACGTAGAACAAAAATCTGGGATGACCCATATATATTTCAAAACTTTTTCAAAATGAGGAGAGGTATAATCTAGATGGCCAGATAGATAGTTTTTAACTGGGACGGGACGTGTGGATACGAAAAAACCTAATGTCAATTGCAGCCAGGGGGAGTTGTCAAATGCAGCCAAAAGGAACCGTCAAATGCAGTCAGGGGGAACTGTCAAATGTAGTCAGTCCATTTAAAATATGTGAGGAAGAAAGAGTGGCTATGCAAGACAAGAGATAAAATGAACAGAAAAAAAGAAAAAGAGAACATCTATCCACATGTTCTGTCCCAGGATTTTAATAGAGAACATGACAATTTGATTTGTTTGCATTGGGCAGTAGGCCTTTTTCAAATGTTTGGCTAGAAATTCCTTACTTCTTCAATGAATCATGTACAAGAAAAGTAAAAATGTTAAATTTAACGGAACAATGTATGATGCCGACATCAAATAAAAAATTATAGCTGAGCGACCTTGTTTGGAAAGTGTTAACAGTTGTCAGCGAACCAGACCAAGTTTCTCATACTATGATCGAATCAACAAAAATTCCAAGACCATGTAAACAATCTCTCTGAACTGTCAAAAAAGTGAGGTTAAACATCATCATGCAATTAGGCAATCCATGAGACGTTTCTGATCAGCTGATTATTTCTTGTTTACTTATTCTGACGTTACTCCGAGGGGTGCGACGTCCGACAATATCGTTGACTCGATCCAACATCAAACGAATCGGACTAACAAAGTTATTTGTCGGACGAGTTTTTCTGTTCGCAGGAGTAGACTTGTTGACAGAACCCACCGCTGAATTGTCAAACAAACGTCTAATGGATTGCCTAATGTTCTTCACCGTGAGGTTCACTTTAGTTTGTTTACATAACCAATGAACTTTGTACCGCAACTCACCACTTCATTTGCCGCGTTGCCAGGAAGCCAAGCAAAAATATACAAAACAGTGCTGCCCAAACACATATTTTGAGTCCCACCATTCTTGCAAAGGTGAAAAAAATACTCAACATTCTTGCATTTTTCAAATTTAAAAAAATCATTAAAAATCACGATAGCTCTAAAAAGTCTCATTTCAACGGAAATATTCTTAAAAATGTGTAGTCTTTTGAATAAAAATAAGAAAAAGGGGGTTAGGTCGGACGAGAAAGGTCTATTGTTCTTTTTGTGTAGGCGAGAGTCCAGGGTAAAAAACAATGTATCCGTACGAGAAGAATGGCATCAGTACTGCTTGGGTGAGTTTTTTACGAGTTTGTACGGAAAGTACTCCTTGAAATCGTCGGAAAGTTCGAAGAGTGTGGTAGGTCTTTTTTGTGATTTCGTTGATTTGTGCACACCATTTTAGGTTGGAGTCCATGATGAGTCCGAGGTTTTTGACTTCTTTGGATAGTGCAATGGATTCACCACAGAACCAAATGTATTCCTGCAGCACTACCGTACCTTCCTTGCAAAATATTATAGCCTTTGTCTTTTTGGGGTTGGGAAAAAGTTGGTTTTCTATCGCCCAATTGTGGATTGCGTTGAGGTCAGCGTTGATCAGCTGAACAAATCTGTTAACATCGTTTTTATGACCAGATACGTATATTTGGAGATCGTCTGCATAGAGATGATATTCGCATTTAACGACACTTGGTAGGCTGTTTATGTATAGCGAGAAAAGAAGCGCGCTTAGACACGAACCTTGCGGTGTTTCGTCTGTTAACATCCTAGAGGTCGAGGTGGTTTTACCAAGATCTACTCGCTGGCTCCGTTGGTCCAGGAACGATGATATCAGCTTACATGCGGAGTTTGAAAAACCGAATTCCCTCTTAAGCTTCGTTTTCAGTATACCGTGTCTGACGCAATTGAAAGCTAAAGAATAGTCGACGAGAACCAAAACTGTGCATCTACCATTATCAAAGTTGCTAACGATGTCATGGGTGACTTTTACTAATTCTGTTGTTGTGCTGTGTGGTTTACGGTAACCAGATTGATGTTTGGCTAAAAGGGCAGGATTGGTTGTTTCGAGGTGTTCGGTTATTTGGGACAGGGCAATCTTCTCAAATACCTTGGACACAGCGGGCAGGACGCTGATGGGTCTGAAGTGGGTGGATGTAGCTGGGTTGGATGTTTTGGGTATAGGTGTTATTAAAGCTTCTTTCCAGAGGGAAGGAGAAGATTGAGCTTCGATGATAGCGTTAAACAAGTGCGTGAGTAACGGCAGGACAAACGGGCAGAGCATTTTTATGAACGAGATCGGGATCTCATCGGTTCCAGTGCCGTTGGTATCGATTTGGTAGATTTTCTTGCAAATCTCCTCGGCGTTTGTGTTCCTAAACCGGAATCCTCCTTCAGTTTCATTCAGTGTTGATACGTTGGGCAGTGTTTCCAGGGATATGGAAGATTGGTGTTGAAGTGTAAGATGGCCTTCAGCAAAGAACCGGTTTAGTTGTTCTGCGTCTAACTCCTCGGTGACATGGTTTGTTTTAGTGTTGTGTATTCCCTCTCTCTTCAGATTGCTCCACAATTGTTTAGCCGGCATGTCACTGCTGAACTGCGAATCAGCGTAGTTGTTGGTTCTACTTTTTTGGAGATATAGCTCTGCCATTGCGCATCTCCTCTGGCGCTGTTCGGATTCCGGACATAGAGTGAATAGGTGAGGTCCCGAATAGTCGTTGTGTAGTAGTTGCGTTTTGTTGTCTATGTTCTCTTCTAGGTAGATGTCCTGGAGGTCTAGCTTGGTAGTCTGCTTGCAGCCGTAGGGGATCGATTCCACGGGCATTTATTTGTATCCGTCGTGGTGGTGCTTCGGGTATACGTGAGTCGGCAATTAGATACACAGCTTCATGATCCGATATCGAATTTGCACTAAGAGTTTTGGATTTCTTGATAAACTGTGGGTGATCGGTTACCAGAAGATCGATCGTAGTAGAACTATGTTCGGTTATCCTAGTAGCTGACGTTGGCAGTACAGTGAGATTGAATGATGTATGTATTCGTTGTAGTGCGAGCAGGTTTGCTGTGGGTTGATTCGCAGCGACGTTGATGTTGTAGTCGCCAACTAGGAAGATCCGGTCAAAATGATATTCCAGCAGATCCAGTAAGAGCTTTTCGTGCTGATGTGCGAAAAGTGTGTCGCAGCTGGCTGGATTATATAAAACTACGATGCAGGTATTTGGTTCTCCGATTTTCGCTCGAATGGCTAAAAACTCTAGGCGTTGGTTGATGGGGATTGCAGGATCGAAACAAGATTTCAGAATAGTTGCTGCATTAATATTTTTACTAATGTAGATACCTTCACCTCCACAGATCTTAGTACATCTACCTCGTCCAGATGAAAGCGAATGTTTAATGAAATTATAGGCGGGGATGCGAACAGGTTTTGGAGAGCTCTGATTGAGTTTGGTTTCAGTGACTCCGAAAAAATGGTATTGGTTGCGGTCGAGCATTAATTTGACACCATCGATATGTCGTTCGAGACTACGAACGTTGAGGTGTCCAATTCGAAGTAGTTTTGGGTATGTCGTCATTATGAAATTTAGTGCAGTTCTATTAGTTCGTTGATGTTGTTGATCGGTGTGTAATCTTGTTGACCATGTAGGAGAATGCAGACGGTATCGTTTCTTATGAACACAGACTTGACGACCTTCTTATGTTTAAGCCTGAGAGCGAGATTCCGTATACGAAAAATAGGAATTGATAGAACTTCATTCAGAGTGTATTTTTTACGATTTTTAATTTAGTAATATTTAATATTAATGTAGACTTCAAGTTCTGGTGGTTCCATAGGTTTTTAGAAATGTTTTTTCGAATACTTAACTGTTGCTATATAGTTGCCTCAAATTTTATATTATATTAACTAGTATGCTACTTGGGATAATCATGTCGATGGCCGTGGAAGTCTAATCAGAACAGGAATGTACGCATACACAGATCCCGACCGGCGTTATACTGGATTATTAACTCGGTAATGCCGAAGATGGATTAATCCCGTTATATTAATCACGAATTTTGTCTTCACTAGGACATTTGGCAGGGTACTACTCTTCAGTGATTTGCTAAATCACCAGTTTATAGCTATAAGACATTCGTTAAAGAACTATGTTCCGTAAGGAAGACAAACCACAACTCGTTGATAGAGCAGTTACAGGGTCAAATTCTCACAGGCAGTGTTAAATGATAAACTACTGAATATTCTATATTTATATCAGTTTATTATGTGCTGATATAAACAGCAAGAGCCAAATATGATAGAAAATTACTTGAAGTTGAATGATGTTTTAAGTTTGAGAAAAAATATTTTTTCGGCCGATGGGAGAACTAGAATAAAATGGAATTTGAAATAGTGGGGTGCACCGATGCGAATTCCCGTTCTATCCTTGATCATTCCCGTTTATATCCACATAGCCATCCGCGCGTCTCATCACTATTTGCAAGCAGAGTATGTATTTATCCATTCGCATAAGCATAACCCAGGTGTACAAGATACCGAACCTATTATCCTGCTCATGATTTGTCTCGTTTTCTATAGGATTTCCTATCTTTATGGGACTGATTTGCGTTCTTGGGCAGTATACATTTCTCTTCAGCACAGCTAGTAACAAGTATTTGATGAACTTAGAATATACCCAATAGTTGATATGGTGCCGGTTTATGGCATTTGATTGCTATGTTCCTTGCTCAGTGGTCCAGGATTAGGCGCGACAGTCCCGGATTTCAAGGCTGTGCTGCCTAATCTTCGAACTACGTGGAAAATGCACAAATTGAGCAATTTATTGTGATTGTCACGGTACCCTTTTCGGCTTCTAATATGAGCCAGGTAAAGAATTCTTTCCAAAGGTTTCTCAGTCTTACACCTGTTATGCAAATATTTGGGAAACATACATCGTTAATAGTTTTCTTAAGCGCATCCCGCAGTCGTTTTAAATACATCTGGTCATTTTAAGCTAGCTGCTAGCTTGTTTCAATTATAGAGGGTCATTCGTCTCTTTTTATGTTAGCAAAATTTCTAACCCGATATGTGGGGTTGGGAATCGGCATAAAGTGGCATATGCATCGACGATAGTTTTCGAGTATTGTGCGTCGCACCAATCGGGTTGTGTCACGCCGTCGTAGGCCGTATACAAACCTCACTAACGACTTGAAGCATCGATGTAATTGTTCTTTTTGTGTAGGCGAGAGTCCAGGGTGAAAAACAATGTCTCCGTACGAGAAGAATGGCATCAGTACTGCTTAGGTTGGATTTCTTGATAAACTGTGAGTGATCGGTTACCAGAAGATCGATCGTAGTAGAACTATGTTCTGTTATCCTAGTAGCTGACGTTGGCAGTACAGTGAGATTGAATGATGTATGTATTCGTTGTAGTGCGAGCAGGTTTGCTGTGGGTTGATTCGCAGCGACGTTGATGTTGTAGTCGCCAACTAGGAAGATCCGGTCAAAATGATATTCCAGCAGATCCAGTAAGAGCTTTTCGTACTGCTGTGCGAAAAGTCTGTTGCAGCTGGCTGGATTATATAAAACTACGATGCAAGTATTTAGTTCTCCGATTTTCGCTCGAATGGCTAAAAACTCTAGGCGTTGGTTGATGGGGATTGCAGGATCGAAACAAGATTTCAGAATAGTTGCTGCATTAATATTTTTACTAATGTAGATACCTACACCACAGATCTTAGTACATCTACCTCGTCCAGATGAAAGCGAATGTTTAATGAAATTATAGGCGGGGATGCGAACAGGTTTTGGGGAGCTCTGATTTAGTTTGGTTTCAGTGACTCCGAAAAAATGGTATTGGTTGCGGTCGAGCATTAATTTGACACCATCGATATGTCGTTCGAGACTACGAACGTTGAGGTGTCCAATTCGAAGTAGTTTTGGGTATGTCGTCATTATGAAATTTAGTGCAGAGAAAGTCGTCATATAGGTAGTGCTTTTATGAATATGGTGCGTGGGAGGAATCTGCGGATACTGCATCGAAGAACACTGATGAGTCGTTGCTGGTCGAGACTGTACCAGCAAGTTCTATTAGTTCGTTGATGTTGTTGATCGGTGTGTAATCTTGTTGACCATGTAGGAGAATGCAGACGGTATCGTTTCTTATGAACACAGACTTGACGACCTTCTTATGTTTAAGCCTGAGAGCGAGATTCCGTATACGAAAAATAGGAATTGATAGAACTTCATTCAGAGTATATTTTTTACGATTTTTAATTTAGTAATATTTAATATTAATGTAGAATTCAAGTTCTGGTGGTTCCATATGTTTTTAGAAATGTTTTTTCGAATACTTAACTGTTGCTTTATAGTTGCCTCAAATTTTATATTATATTAACTAGTATGCTACTTGGGATAATCATGTCGATGGCCGTGGAAGTCTAATCAGAACAGGAATGTACGCATACACAGATCCCGACCGGCGTTATACTGGATTATTAACTCGGTAATGCCGAAGATGGATTAATCCCGTTATATTAATCACGAATTTTGTCTTCGCTAGGACATTTGGCAGGGTACTACTCTTCAGTGATTTGCTAAATCACCAGTTTATAGCTATAAGACATTCGTTAAAGAACTATGTTCCGTAAAGAAGACCAACCACAACTCGTTGATAGAGCAGTTACAGGGTCAAATTCTCACAGGCAGTGTTAAATGATAAACTACTGAATATTCTATATTTATATCAGTTTATTATGTGCTGATATAAACAGCAAGAGCCAAATATGATAGAAAATTACTTGAAGTTGAATGATGTTTTAAGTTTGAGAAAAAATATTTTTTCGGCCGATGGGAGAACTAGTATAAAATGGAATTTGAAATAGTGGGGTGCACCGATGCGAATTCCCGTTCTATCCTTGATCATTCCCGTTTACATCCACATAGCCATCCGCGCGTCTCATCACTATTTGCAAGCAGAGTATGTATTTATCCATTCGCATAAGCATAACCCAGGTGTAGGGGAACGCGGGGCAAGTCCGACACCTTAAGCGCAATAATTTTTATAAAATTCCACAAAGTTCCTAAAATTGTATATTCTGTGCATAATCCTTGTTTAGGTGGTTCTTAACAAAATATAATTTTTTCAGCGTTTCAAAAAATTGAATTCATTAAAAATTATTGGTTGCCAAAAAATGGAGAAAAATGTCATTTTAAAAACGCTGCGGGTAAGACCGACACCCCAAAGGGGCAAGAGCGACCCCCTTTTGAACTTTCTGTTTTGTCCAAATTTTTCCATTAAAAATGTATTGTGTATGTGTGATAAAGTGCAATTATGTGTATATGAGTATGTTTGATGCAAACGCATACTTTCTGTAGTTTCATCGCGTAGCAAGAGGAAGAGCATTCGAATGCGTGGTGTTATGAATAAATAATGTTTAACGCATGGTTTATATTATGGTACGGGTTTTCTCAAGTAATTCTTTCGAGCTTTATTGCCACTTGTATAGCCATTCTAACGAGGAAGAGCTATTCTGCAAGCAGATTATATACGCTGTTACTAGGACTCATTCACTTAGAAGTGACGCACGCTTCGTAGTAAGCTATCCGGTTCGTGTTGTGATTTTTCGGAACACTGTTGATCAACAATCCGACGGTCAATGAAATTTTTTCATCAATATCATTTCAAAATCTCATATTAGATTATACTTTTCGTTTCTTTTTGTAATATTATTATGAATCACGTTCAATTAATTTTTAATTTTTTTGGTCGGCTTGAGACAATACTGATAAATAAATGCAAAAAACATAGTTTCCGTGTATTTCAATTATTAACATGACGTAATTATAGTATAATTGAACACAACAAATATACCCAGTCGTTTGTATCGAATCAAAAACGAACCCAATTATCTAAACACCGTGTCGGTCTTACCCCACCCAAAAACTGTCGGTCTTACCCCAACAGCGCCCATTTTTGTTAAATGCTCAATTAACAGTATTGAAATACCCAAACTTATCTTCAATACATACAAATAACGATATGGAGAGTAGAATAGAATGTGTGACAAAAAAACTGGTCATTTTCAAAGCTTTTATGTTATTAAAACCTTAAAATGTATCAACTAAAAATAACATCCAAAAGCGCATCAACTTTGCTTTCGCTTGTTTTGTTTATTTTGTTGACGTTTATGAACCCATATGGCATCGATATGTATCGAAATGCCAAAAATAATCGTACTAATAATATCCTGTCATTATTGTATGATTTAAAATTTGATATCAGGGAAAAGTCGTGGGGTGTCGGGCTTACCCAGGGTGTCGGGCTTCCCCCCAGTTCCCCTACAAGATACCGAACCTATTATCCTGCTCATGATTTGTCTCGTATTCTATAGGATTTCCTATCTTTATGGGACTGATTTGCGTTCTTGGGCAGTATACATTTCTCTTCAGCACAGCTAGTAACAAGTATTTGATGAACTTAGAATATACCCAATAGTTGATATGGTGCGGGTTTATGGCCTTTGATTGCTATGTTCCTTGCTCAGTGGTCCAGGATTAGGCGCGACAGTCCCGGATTTCAAGGCTGTGCTGCCTAATCTTCGAACTACGTGGAAAATGCACAAATTGAGCAATTTATTGTGATTGTCACGGTACCCTTTTCGGCTTCTGATATGAGCCAGGTAAAGAATTCTTTCCAAAGGTTTCTCAGTCTTACACCTGTTATGCAAATATTTGGGAAACATACATCGTTAATAGTTTTCTTAAGCGCATCCCGCAGTCGTTTTAAATACATCTGGTCATTTTAAGCTAGCTGCTAGCTTGTTTCAATTATAGAGGGTCATTCGTCTCTTTTTATGTTAGCAAAATTTCTAACCCGATATGTGGGGTTGGGAATCAGCATAAAGTGGCATATGCGTCGACGATAGTTTTCAAGAAGATCGCATCCGAGTATTGTGCGTCGCACCAATCGGGTTGTGTCACGCCGTCGTAGCCCGTATACAAACCTCACTGACGACTTGAAGCATCGATGTAATTGTTCTTTTTGTGTAGGCGAGAGTCCAGGGTAAAAAACAATGTCTCCGTACGAGAAGAATGGCATCAGTACTGCTTAGGTTGGATTTCTTGATAAACTGTGGGTGATCGGTTACCAGAAGATCGATCGTAGTAGAACTATGTTCTGTTATCCTAGTAGCTGACGTTGGCAGTACAGTGAGATTGAATGATGTATGTATTCGTTGTAGTGCGAGCAGGTTTGCTGTTGGTTGATTCGCAGCGACGTTGATGTTGTAGTCGCCAACTAGGAAGATCCGGTCAAAATGATATTCCAGCAGATCCAGTAAGAGCTTTTCGTACTGCTGTGCGAAAAGTGTGTTGCAGCTGGCTGGATTATATAAAACTACGATGCAGGTATTTAGTTCTCCGATTTTCGCTCGAATGGCTAAAAACTCTAGGCGTTGGTTGATGGGGATTGCAGGATCGAAACAAGATTTCAGAATAGTTGCTGCATTAATATTTTTACTAATGTAGATACCTACACTTCCACAGATCTTAGTACATCTACCTCGTCCAGATGAAAGCGAATGTTTAATGAAATTATAGGCGGGGATGCGAACAGGTTTTGGGGAGCTCTGATTGAGTTTGGTTTCAGTGACTCCGAAAAAATGGTATTGGTTGCGGTCGAGCATTAATTTGACACCATCGATATGTCGTTCGAGACTACGAACGTTGAGGTGTCCAATTCGAAGTAGTTTTGGGTATGTCGTCATTATGAAATTTAGTGCAGAGAAAGTCGTCGTATAGGTAGTGCTTTTATGAATATGGTGCGTGGGAGGAATCTGCGGATACTGCATCGAAGAACACTGATGAGTCGTTGCTGGTCGAGACTGTACCAGCAAGTTCTATTAGTTCGTTGATGTTGTTGATCGGTGTGTAATCTTGTTGACCATGTAGGAGAATGCAGACGGTATCGTTTCTTATGAACACAGACTTGACGACCTTCTTATGTTTAAGCCTGAGAGCGAGATTCCGTATACGAAAAATAGGAATTGATAGAACTTCATTCAGAGTATATTTTTTACGATTTTTAATTTAGTAATATTTAATATTAATGTAGACTTCAAGTTCTGGTGGTTCCATAGGTTTTAAGAAATGTTTTTTCGAATACTTAACTGTTTCTATATAGTTGCCTCAAATTTTATATTATATTAACTAGTATGCTACTTGGGATAATCATGTCGATGGCCGTAGAAGTCTAATCAGAACAGGAATGTACGCATACACAGATCCCGACCGGCGTTATACTGGATTATTAACTCGGTAATGCCGAAGATGGATTAATCCCGTTATATTAATCACGAATTTTGTCTTCACTAGGACATTTGGCAGGGTACTACTCTTCAGTGATTTGCTAAATCACCAGTTTATAGCTATAAGACATTCGTTAAAGAACTATGTTCCGTAAGGAAGACCAACCACAACTCGTTGATAGAGCAGTTACAGGGTCAAATTCTCACAGGCAGTGTTAAATGATAAACTACTGAATATTCTATATTTATATCAGTTTATTATGTGCTGATATAAACAGCAAGAGCCAAATATGCTAGAAAATTACTTGAAGTTTAATGATGTTTTAAGTTTGAGAAAAAATATTTTTTCGGCCGATGGGAGAACTAGTATAAAATGGAATTTGAAATAGTGGGGTGCACCGATGCGAATTCCCGTTCTATCCTTGATCATTCCCGTTTACATCCACATAGCCATCCGCGCGTCTCATCACTATTTGCAAGCAGAGTATGTATTTATCCATTCGCATAAGCATAACCCAGGTGTACAAGATACCGAACCTATTATCCTGCTCATGATTTGTCTCGTTTTCTATAGGATTTCCTATCTTTATGGGACTGATTTGCGTTCTTGGGCAGTATACATTTCTCTTCAGCACAGCTAGTAACAAGTATTTGATGAACTTAGAATATACCCAATAGTTGATATGGTGCGGGTTTATGGCCTTTGATTGCTATGTTCCTTGCTCAGTGGTCCAGGATTAGGCGCGACAGTCCCGGATTTCAAGGCTGTGCTGCCTAATCTTCGAACCACGTGGAAAATGCACAACTTGAGCAATTTATTGTGATTGTCACGGTACCCTTTTCGGCTTCTAATATGAGCCAGGTAAAGAATTCTTTCCAAAGGTTTCTCAGTCTTACACCTGTTATGCAAATATTTGGGAAACATACATCGTTAATAGTTTTCTTAAGCGCATCCCGCAGTCGTTTTAAATACATTTAAATCATTTTAAGCTAGCTGCTAGCTTGTTTCAATTATAGAGGGTCATTCGTCTCTTTTTATGTTAGAAAAATTTCTAACCCGATATGTGGGGTTGGGAATCGAACCTAGGTGAGCTGAGTTCAAGGCAATCGACTTATACGCTCTGCTCACCCTGGCCTTCGATATTTGGTGCTATAAGCTTACGTGCCCTGAAGGTACACACAAGCAAAATCAAAATATCGTAAAAAATCCTACGTACGTCGCTTGCTATTATTCGAACGAATCGAGAAAAAATTTAGGCTCTAGGTAAAAAATTACGGGTGATAGATTACCGGCCTTAGACCCCTTCTTAAAAAACTCCGGTGCGCAGTGATTCCATTCCATCCAAAAGTTGGCAAAAACCCAAAAAGCGCATGAAAATATGTTGCAATAAAAATTGGACTAAACCGTTTTGCGCGTTAAGGGCACAAGACCTAATTTTAATTAAGTTTGTTTTTTTTTGTTTGTGTTTCGAATTCATTTCGTCAGTAACTAGCACCATCTGGGTGTCTAGTTAGACGATGTATCTAAACTAGTACCCAAATTAACACTAGTTAGACACAAAAAATTCCAAACAGTTCACACGACATATGTGAACGCCTAAAGCCACATGTCCCGAGTGATGTCCCGGGAAGCAAATATAGCTCTGGTTTGCTGACGAGAAAGCGAAGACGAACTCTTGTCTTTTGGTTCAAGAAACCAAACGCCTGGTATTATGCAATAAAAATTGGACTAAACCGTTTTGCGCGTTAAGGGCACAAGACCTAATTTTAATTAAGTTTGTTTTTTTTTGTGTTTCGAATTCATCTCGTCAGTAACTAGCACCATCTGGGTGTCTAGTTAGACGATGTATCTAAACTAGTACCCAAATTAGCACTAGTTAGACACAAAAAATTCCAAACAGTTCACACGACATATGTGAACGCCTAAAGCTACATGTCCCGAGTGATGTCCCGGGAAGCAAATATAGCTCTGGTTTGCTGACGAGAAAGCGAAGACGAACTCTTGTCTTTTGGTTCAAGAAACCAAACGCCTGGTATTATGCAATAAAAATTGGACTAAACCGTTTTGCGCGTTAAGGGCACAAGACCTAATTTTAATTAAGTTTGTTTTTTTTTGTGTTTCGAATTCATCTCGTCAGTAACTAGCACCATCTGTAAATATGTATTTAAAACTTTTTTCTATGATTTTTGGTCCCTGAATCCATTTCCAAGATACCCCCTCCTCCATTATTTTGAGGGATTTGACGGTATTGCAAACATTATCAAGCATAGTGCTAAATAATCTCGGACAGATAATTGCATTAAGGTGGTATTGCATTAGGCCTCGATAATGATGCATCGAGGAGACCGAGGGGGCTTATGGGCTTTTTTTTGTTTTGTGTTTTTTCATACTCTGCACCAGCCCTAACTAACGCTCAACCATTAGCCTGTGCGCGCTGGTTTGGCCGACTGGCGAGTCGACGTGGATTGACTTGCTGTGAGCCGTGTTTGCGGGCATTGTTCCACAAGGTCTTGATTACTTAACGATGAAAAAAAATCATTTGCACGAACCTCCCGAAAGCAAATTTTCTAGCTTATAACCATCGGATCGCTCTGGAGCATATCTCGGAAAATGAGAATCGAAATAAGTAAGTCCAAGCAGCAGTAGTATGTGTTATTGAAAACATCGCAAAGCATCATGTTCTAAATGTTCTCAATCGGTATAATATCCGAAGAGAGTGGAAAAAGTTATAAGAAATATCTCATCGCACTGGTATGTAGATTGAAAGCGTTTTTCTCTAAATATTCAAATTATTAAGTTCCTAAATTTTCAATTTAAATTTAATAATTTTGAAATCTTTGGATGTTTAAAGCTTTAAAGTGGTCTCACTCCCTGTTTTAAAACTGGAAATTGCAACCACAGATAACAGACGTTTAATTATCTGTGTTGCAATTGACCACTGCTCATCTCTTCTGGTATTTCGACTCCGTCAGTCTATAGTCTCATATGTCGTTTTTCATTGGAAAACATCGGGGCAGTGGATTGCACTGGTTTTGCGCTTTCTAGCAGAAGTGGAAATGAAACACGTCTAGTCTAGGGGGAAATCACTCTAAACTTTGGATTAAAATAGATAAGTGAACTTTTTTTGTTCCCAAGTAATCTCGTCTAATCTTAGCTAATCTTGTTAAGTTTCGCTGTTCTCTTATAATCGCACCTAGTTTTTTTTATAGTTTTGGTTAAGCAGCAGCTGTCACTTCAAACAACATGGCGACACGACAAGAAGAAAAAAAAAATTAAAGGGTTGTGTACAGGACACAACCACGGTGACATTAAAAATGTAGCTTTTTTCAAGAGCGTGCAAATGAATTTTATCTATCACACATATCGACTCACGTTCTTGTTCACTCGCCTGTTTTCATATGTTACAATTTGCTATATACCCTTCCCATCAAAACATAATTTATTGAAGGTCTTTTAACGGTAATCTATTAATTAATCAAGTATCTCACTAGGTGATTGGCATTATTTGGCTGATCCATCTAGTAAAAATAGGCTGGTTTGTCCAGAAAATTTATTCAAAAAAAAAAGTTCCATATTGAGAGCTGTGATGAAGAAGCCCACGCCCGCCAACGGAAACATACAGATTCTCCATGAAATATGAAATTTCATTTTCCATTTAAATTTTCAATAATGTACTAATGAACTTAAGTAAACAATCTTAAGGTTAAGTATTTCTTGATCGATTAGTGGTGGAAAAAATGAAATTATTTGATAAATTACATTGTTATGCAACGTTCGCACTACCAGTTAAAACGGGCTTTATGCTATCTTGGTGACATTTTTCTTGTTGCTAATTATTAAAACGTGTTATAACTCTGTAGTGTAAACATTGTATTATTAAACCAATTCTGCAGCGTTTTATGTTATATAGGTGTTTTATGTGGTAATAGGACTGACATAATTATATCTTCAGTACAGCGGTTTGTTTCATAATTTAAAACAGATTTGTTTTAAAATTTAAATTAGTATACCCAACCGTTCTATTTGTTGTATACTTTAAAACTCAATTAGAACTGTGTTTTAAATACATAGGGTAGGACAGATATTCTGACTGGATAAACTGGGAAAACAATTTTAAGTCCAGTAACGCTTAAGACATGGCTTGAATTTGAATCAAAAAAGAACACCCGCTTAAACTGCTGCTGGGACGGTAAGTTCTGTTTTAAAATTTTCCGTTGTTACGAAACAAAAGTGTTTGAAATTAGAAAACCAAAAGTTCTGCTGGGAATGTGATTGTTTCCGATGCAATTACACTCAGATTTTTCACGCAGGGGATAGCAGGCCGTGTAAATGAAAACCGCGTAAATTTAAAAAAACGCGTTAATGAAAACAGCGTAAATTTCAAAATCCGCGAAAAAACCTGAGTGTACTCTCCTATATAAAATACTACGCTGCTGAACAGTGCAATAACTACAGAAGCACGTTGTCAGATGCCTTACTGATAAAAAACATATAACCGAAATATGAAACATGAAAACCAATAGGCTCTTTACCCTACGCAGCTACAAAGCGCCGTAAACATGGATTAACAAGTTACAACGCACACGCATGCATAAACATCAAAGAGAATAGGGAAAGAGACGAAGAGTGAAAATCAGTCAAAACGGCAACACGCCCTTTATGATGATTTCAACACTAGAATTTTGGCAACCGCTTCTATAGGCAGCACTTTAAATGACTCCTATTATATTTTGAAAACAAACCGTATGTCGATCGATGGATTTGTTTATCAAACGATGTGCATTTCGAAACAAAGAGATGAAATAATTCTAAAGCTTATTTTTACTCATACATATACTCTAGAATGCACCTTACAATCACGATTGAACTAAATTCTGATGAAAATTCAAATTTCTTTTTCGATAGAAATACAATACTTATCTCCTCCAACTCAGGCATGAGTAATGTTTATTTACATTGCACGATTGGTCTGCTCAATAAGGTATTTTTGGCTTCACACTATTCGTCTCTTTCCCTATTCTCTTTGATAAAAATAGATATACACGGTTAAATAAAACAACCTGCAGAATAAGTTCTTTTAACTTACTTTTGAGTTGTGCGTCTCTTTCGCACTTATTAGTGTTGTCAAAAACAAAACGAGAGATTCGACTCAGTCGAGGTCTTCCGTTCTTTTTCGATTCAAATTCAAGCCATGTCTTAAGCGTTACTGGACTTGAAATTGTTTTCCCAGTTTATCCAGTCAGAATATCTGTCCTACCCTATGTATTTAAAACACAGTTCTAATTGCGTTTTAAAGTATACAACAAATAGAACGGTTGGGTATACTAATTTAAATTTTAAAATAAATCTGTGTTAAATTATGAAACAAACCGCTGTACCGAAGATATAATTATGTTAGTCCTATTACCACATAAAACACCTATATAACATAAAACGCTGCAGAATTGGTGTAATAATACAATGTTTACACTACAGAGTTATAACACGTTTTAATAATTAGCAACAAGAAAAATGTCACCAATATAGCATAAAAACCCATTTTAACTGGTAGTGCGAACGTTGCATAACAATGTAATTTATCAAATAATTTCATTTTTTCCACCACTAATCGATCAAGAAATACTTCAACTTAAGATTGTTTACTTAAGTTCATTAGTACCTTATTGAATATTTAAATGGAAAATGAAATTTCATATTTCATGGAGAATCTGTATATTTCCGTTGGCGGGCGTGGGGCTTCCTCATCACAGCTCTCAATATGGAACTTTTCTTTTGAATATACCAGAATATACCAGACAGACCAGCCTATTTTTACTAGATGGATCAGCCAAATAATGCCAATCACCTAGTGAGATACTTGATTAATTAATAGATTACCGTTAAAAGACCTTCAATAAATTATGTTTTGATGGGGAGGGTATATAGCAAATTGTAACATATGAAAACAGGCGAGTGAACAAGAGCGTGAGTCGATATGTGTGATAGATAAAATTCATTTGCACGCTCTTGAAAAAAGCTACATTTTTAATGTCACCGTGGTCGTACTAGATGGATCAGCCAAATAATGCCAATCACCTAGTGAGATACTTGATTAATTAATAGATTACCGTTAAAAGATCTTCAATAAATTATGTTTTGATGGGAAGGGTATATAGCAAATTGTAACATATGAAAACAGGCGAGTGAACAAGAACGTGAGTCGATATGTGTGATAGATAAAATTCATTTGCACGCTCTTGAAAAAAGCTACATTTTTAATGTCACCGTGGTCGTGTCCTGTACACAACCCTTTAATTTTTTTTCGCAGGTTGTCAGTTTTTCATCCTCACGTTGCAGACCGGCTCGGAGAGCCTCTGGATCCTATCGCGGCTATCCAACTGCATCGATACCTTGAACAAGGGCTTTGAAAATTACGAGTTTGCCCAGGCCACAAACGCTTTGGATAAACGATCTGTGCGACGTGTACCTGGAGTGTCTTAAACCCGTGTTACAGTCCGGCTCGGAAGAGGCTAAGGCTTCCGCTAGAAGATATATATTATTATATACCTGTCTGAACCTTGGCTTGAAACTGTTCATCACGGAGGAATTGTATCAGAGGTTGCCTTGTGCCGATACCCATTATATTGTTAGTATTTGTGTTGCACCGTATCCGGAGCTGGAATCATCCAATTGGCATAATGAGGTACTGGAGAAGGAATTTGAGTTTGTCAAACGTACGACCAAGGTAATTCGGTCTCCTCGAAGCGACTATAACCCAGGCATGGCAAAAGCACCGAACGGTACTGCACGGTACGCACTTCTACCAATAAACACGCCACCGAGAGCATTCATTACAGCACGCCATACCAGTGCTCGAGAAGAAACACCAGTCGTAGCGACAAAGGCACCGGTGTCGATGCCAACGCATAATATCCACCTACCGCGCTTAATGTTTCGGCAAAGCACCGACCCGAGTGTTTTTAACTTCGGCAGGCACCGCAGCCGAGGTGCTTCTGACTTCGGCAGGCACCGCGACCGAGTGTCTTTAGTTTCGGTAAACACGCCAGCATGCATTTCGGTGGCGATAGTCGCCGTGTTACTGCTGTCTTTTGGGAAGTTTTGTACATCGCAGTTTGGTGCGTTCAAATGAATGAACGCGCTTGGTACTTTGTGATCATTAAGGATTTAGATTGATGATGGTGCTGGAGTCGTATTTTACATTCCAGTAATTTTTTATATCAAATCACCACTGGCCGAATATTACGTCGCTGAAAAAAAATTAGGAATATAATTTATTCTAATTATACAGCATAAAAAAAGGTTTTTTAATTTATTTTCTTTTATTTTATTACATTTATGCGTACGCTTTTTCAATGCAAAGCATGTTGGATTAGGAGATATTTTTAAGCCATGAAACAAAACAAAACACTCTTAGAAAAATCAAATACTTACAAAATGTCAATTACTCCCGGTTATCCATTAAATTCTTTTTTAAGAAGACAGTTGTAAAGTCGTAGAATGTAAAGACAACAGGAAACTATCTTTCATCATTTGCGAGCTATAGATAAAAGTTGTGGTACTTATTTTTTTTGAATGATCTTTTATTTCAGATTTCAAACGCAAAACTCATCGTAAACAAAGTATAAAATAAATAAAAAATATAATAATATAAAAAAAGATATCAGTTAGATGGAATACTACCTTCCATTTTTTCGAAAAGATCGCTGTTCAACTTGACAAATAAAATATTAGACAAATTTTTATCACAAAGGCGCAAACGTTTATCAGTCAGTATCAAACCTAATGCGCTAAACGCACGTTCAGCAGAAATTTGAGTACACGGTACAGCAAGAGCGACTTGTGCCAGGGAGTAAAGGATAGGCTCGGTCCTTCTTTGGTTCCAGTAATATTCGATGACTGAATCTGATGATGGCATTCGACGTCGTAGTGGCATTTCTCTCAGTTTAGTATCCACTGTTTGTTTTGACTGA